>NW_027666501.1:0-313000 GCF_963455335.1 Martes martes
CGAGTTCGCCGGGCGTTTTCCGGCCGATTCTCACGAGCGTTCTGCCCAAACCGGGATCGGTTTGGGCAGAACGCTCGTGAGAATCGGCCGGCGTTGGGCAGCCCCGGGGACCGGCCTGGTCCCCGGGGCCGAGGGCCCTTTCTCGCTCAGGGCACGGCGCGGCCCCCCGGAAAATGCGCCGAGAGGACGCGGACCCGCCGGCGGCCCCGGCGCCGGGGAGCCCTCCCGGAGCAGAGTTGAGGGAGGGCCTGGGGCCGGGCGTCGTGCTCCGACTTTGGGGGCGGCTGGGGCGCCCCGGGCTGCGGCTTCCCCCTGCGGGGGAACGGAGTTTTCTCTCGCCCCGAGGCGTGGACGCGGCTGCGAAGGGCACCGTCGGCGCCGGGGCGGTCGGGGGCCTCGGGGCGCGGGACTCAGGGTTGCCCAGGGGGAGGCCCCGGGGCACAGGACCCCGGACTCGGAAGGCTGAGGAGGCAGGCGAGGGTTGGAGCCCGGGCCTCGGGGCCCGCCCGGCCCCACCGGCCCGTGCCAGGGAGGGGTGCCCCGGGCGCTGAGGAGCGGGAGGCGTCGGCGTCGCGAGCGGCGGACTCGCGGGGGGCTTTCCGGCGGGGCGCGGGCGCGACCCCGCGGGGTCCCGGGCCAGGCGCGGGGGGCGGCCCCGCATACGGGCTGCGCCCTAAGCGTGTTTGCCGGGCGTTTTCCGGCCGATTCTCACGAGCGTTCTGCCCAAACCGGGATCGGTTTGGGCAGAACGCTCGTGAGAATCGGCCGGCGTTGGGCAGCCCCGGGGACCGGCCTGGTCCCCGGGGCCGAGGGCCCTTTCTCGCTCGGGGCCCGGCGCGGCCCCCCGGAAAACGCGCCGAGAGGACGCGGACCCGCCGGCGGCCCCGGCGCCGGGGAGCCCTCCCGGAGCAGAGTTGAGGGAGGGCCTGGGGCCGGGCGTCGTGCTCCGACTTTGGGGGCGGCTGGGGCGCCCCGGGCTGCGGCTTCCCCCTGCGGGGGAACGGAGGTTTCTCTCGCCCCGAGGCGTGGACGGGGCTGGGAAGGGCACCGTCGTCGCCGGGGCGGTCGGGGGCCTCGGGGCGCGGGACTCAGGGTTGCCCAGGGGGAGGCCCCGGGGCACAGGACCCCGGACTCGGAAGGCTGAGGAGGCAGGCGAGGGTTGGAGCCCGGGCCTCGGGGCCCGCCCGGCCCCACCGGCCCGCGCCAGGGAGGGGAGCCCCGGGCGCTGAGGAGCGGGAGGCGTCGGTGTCACGCGCGGCCGACTCGCGGGGGGCTTTACGGCGGGGCGCGGGCGCGACCCCGCGGGGTCCCGGGCCAGGCGCGGGGGGCGGCTCCGCAGACGGGCTGCGCCCGAAGCGAGTTCGCCGGGCGTTTTCCGGCCGATTCTCACGAGCGTTCTGCCCAAACCAGGATCGGTTTGGGCAGAACGCTCGTGAGAATCGGCCGGCATTGGGCAGCCCCGGGGACCGGCCTGGTCCCCGGGCCGAGGGCCCTTTCTCGCTCGGGGCCCGGCGCGGCCCCCCGGAAAACGCGCCGAGAGGACGCGGACCCGCCGGCGGCCCCGGCGCCGGGGAGCCCTCCCGGAGCAGAGTTGAGGGAGGGCCTGGGGCCGGGCGTCGTGCTCCGACTTTGGGGGCGGCTGGGGCGCCCCGGGCTGCGGCTTCCCCCTGCGGGGGAACGGAGGTTTCTCTCGCCCCGAGGCGTGGACGCGGCTGCGAAGGGCACCGTCGGCGCCGGGGCGGTCGGGGGCCTCGGGGCGCGGGACTCAGGGTTGCCCAGGGGGAGGCCCCGGGGCCCAGGACCCCGGACTCGGAAGGCTGAGGAGGCAGGCGAGGGTTGGAGCCCGGGCCTCGGGGCCCGCCCGGCCCCACCGGCCCGCGCCAGGGAGGGGAGCCCCGGGCGCTGAGGAGCGGGAGGCGTCGGCGTCGCGCGCGGCGGACTCGCGAGCGGCTTTCCGGCGGGGTGCGGGCGCGACCCCGCGGGGTCCCGGGCCAGGCGCGGGGGGCGGCCCCTCATACGGGCTGCCCCCGAAGCGCGTTCGCCGGGCGTTTTCCGGCCGATTCTCACGAGCGTTCTGACCAAACCGGGATCGGTTTGGGCAGAACGCTCGTGAGAATCGGCTGGCGTTGGGCAGCCCCATGGACAGGCCTGTTCCCCGGGGCCGAGGGCCCTTTCTCGCTCGGGGCCCGGCGCGGCCCCCCGGAAAACGCGCCGAGAGGACGTGGACCTGCCGGCGGCCCGGGCGCCGGGGAGCACTCCCGGAGCAGAGTTGAGGGAGGGCCTGGGGCCGGGCTTCGTGCTCCGACTTTGGGGGCGGCGGGGGCGCCCCGGGCTGCGGCTTCCCCCTGCGGGGGAACGGAGGTTTCTCTGGCCCCGAGGCGAGGACGCGGCTGCGAAGGGCACCGTCGGCGCCGGGGCGGTCTGGGGCCCCGGGGCGCGGGACTCAGGGTTGCCCAGGGGGAGGCCCCGGGGCACAGGACCCCGGACTCGGAAGGCTGAGGAGGCAGGCGAGGGTGGAGCCCGGGCCTCGGGGCCCGCCCGGCCCCACCGGCCCGCGCCAGGGAGGGGAGCCCCGGTCGCTGAGGAGCAGGAGGCGTCGGCGTCACGCGCGGCGGACGCGCGGGGGGCTTTGCGGCGGGGTGCGGGCGCGACCCCGCGGGGTCCCGGGCCAGGCGCGGGGGGCGGCCCCGCAGACGGGCTGCGCCCGAAGCGAGTTCGCCGGGCGTTTTCCGGCCGATTCTCACGAGCGTTCTGCCCAAACCGGGATCGGTTTGGGCAGAACGCTCGTGAGAATCGGCGGGCGATGGGCAGCCCCGGGGACCGGCCTGTTCCCAGGGGCCGGGGGCCCTTTCTCGCTCGGGGCCCGGCGCGGCCCCCCGGAAAACGCGCCGAGAGAACGCGGACCCGCCGGCGGCCCCGGCGCCGGGGAGCCCTCCCGGAGCAGAGTTGAGGGAAGGCCTGCGGCCGGGCGTCGTACTCCGACTTTGGGGCCGCCTGGGGCGCCCTGGGCTGCGGCCTGCCCCAGCGGGGGATCGGAGGTTTCTCTCGCCCCGAGGCTCGGACGAGGCTCCGAAGGGCAATGTCGGCCCCGGGGCGTTCGGGGGCCTCGGGGCGCGGGACTCAGGGTTGCCCAGGGGGAGGTCCCGGGGCACGGGGCCCCGGACTCGGAAGGCCGAGGAGGCAGGCGAGGGTTGGATCCCGGGCCTCGGGGCCCGCCCGGCCCCACCGGCCCGCGCCAGGGAGGGGAGCCCCGGGCGCTGAGGAGCGGGAGGCGTTGGCGTCGCGCGCGGCGGACTCGCGGGGGGCTTTCCGGCAGGGTGCGGGCGCGACCCCGCGGAGTCCCGGGCCAGGCGCGGGGGGCGGCCCCGCAGACGGGCTGCACACGAAGCGAGTTCGCCGGGCGTTTTCCGGCCAATTCTCACGATCGTTCTGCCCAAACCGGGATCGGTTTGGGCAGAACGCTCGTGAGAATCGGCCGGCGTTGGGCAGCCCCGGGGACCGGCCTGTTCCCCGGGGCCGAGGGCCCTTTCTCGCTCGGGGCCCGGCGCGGCCTCCCGGAAAACGCGCCGAGAGGACGCGGACCCGCCGGCGGCCCCGGCGCCGGGGAGCACTCCCGGAGCAGAGTTGAGGGAGGGCCTGGGGCCGGGCGTCGTGCTCCGACTTTGGGGGCGGCTGGGGCGCCCAGGGCTGCGCCTTCCCCCTGCGGGGGAACGGAGGTTTCTCTGGCCCCGAGGCGAGGACGCGGCAGCGAAGGGCACCGTCGGCGCCGGGGCGGTAGGGGGCCTCGGGGCGCGGGACTCAGGGTTGCCCAGGGGGAGGCCCCGGGGCACAGGACCACGGATTCCGAAGGCTGAGGAGGCAGGCGAGGGTTGGAGCCCGGGCCTCGGGGCCCGCCCGGCCCCACCGGCCCGCGCCAGGGAGGGGAGCCCCGGGCGCTGAGGAGCGGGAGGCGTCGGCGTCGCGCGCGGCGGACTCGCGGGGGGCTTTGCGGCGGGGTGCGAGCGGGACCCCGCGGGGTCCCGGGCCAGGCGCGGGGGCGGCCCCGCAGACGGGCTGCGCCCGAAGCGAGTTCGCCGGGCGTTTTCCGGCCGATTCTAACGAGCGTTCTGCCCAAACCGGGATCGGTTTGGGCAGAACGCTCGTGAGAATCGGCCGGCGTTGGGCAGCCCCAGGGACTGGCCTGTTCCCCGAGGCCGAGGGCCCTTTCTCGCTCGGGGCCCGGCGCGGCCCCCCGGAAAACGCGCCGAGAGGACGCGGACCCGCCGGCGGCCCCGGCGCCGGGGAGCACTCCCGGAGCAGAGTTGAGGGAGGGCCTGGGGCCGGGCGTCGTGCTCCGACTTTGGGGGCGGCTGGGGTGCCCCGGGCTGCGCCTTCACCCTGCGGGGGAACGGAGGTTTCTCTGGCCCCGAGGCGAGGACGCGGCAGCGAAGGGCACCGCCGGCGCCGGGGCTGTCGGGGGCCTCGGGACGCGGGACTCAGGGTTGCCCAGGGGGAGGCCCCGGGGCACAGGACCCCGGACTCCGAAGGCTGAGGAGGCAGGCGAGGGTTGGAGCCCGGGCCTCGGGGCCCGCCCGGCCCCTCCGGCCCGCGCCAGGGAAGGGAGCCCCGGGCGCTGAGGAGCGGGAGGCGTCGGCGTCGCGCGCGGCGACTCGCGGGGGGCTCTGCGGCGGGGTGCGGGCGGGACACCGCGGGGTTCCGGGCCAGGCGCGGGGGGCGGCCCCGCAGACGAGCTGCGCCCGAAGCGAGTTCGCCGGGCGTTTTCCGGCCGATTCTCACGAGCGTTCTGCCCAAACCGGGATCGGTTTGGGCAGAACGCTCGTGAGAATCGGCCGGCGTTGGGCAGCCCCGGTGACCGGCCTGTTCCCCGGGGCCAAGGGCCCTTTCTGGCTCGGGGCCCGGCGCGGCCCCCCGGAAAACGCGCCGAGAGGACGCGGACCCGACGGCGGACCCGGCGACGGGGAGCACTCCCGGAGCAGAGTTGAGGGAGGGCCTGGGGCCGGGCGTCGTGCTCCGACTTTGGGGGCGGCCTGGGCGCCCCGGGCTGCGGCTTCCCCCTGCGGGGGAACGGAGGTTTCTCTCGCCCCGAGGCGTGAAGGCGGCTGCGAAGGGCAGCGCCGGCGCCGGGGCGTTCGGGGGCCTCGGGGCGCGGGACTCAGGGTTGCCCAGGGGGAGGCCCCGGGGCACAGGACCCCGGACACAGAAGGTTGAGGAGGCAGGCGAGGGTTGGAGCCCGGGCCTCGGGGCCCGCCCGGCCCTACCGGCCCGCGCCAGGGAGGGAGCCCCGGGCGCTGAGGAGCGGGAGGCGTCGGCGTCGCGCGCGGCGGACTCGCGGGGGGCTCTGGGGCGGGGTGCGGGCGCGACCCCGCGGGGTCCCGGGCCAGGCGCGTGGTGCGGCCCCGCAGACGGGCTGCGCCCGACGCGAGTTCGCCGGGCGTTTTCCGGCCGATTCTCACGAGCGTTCTGCCCAAACCGGGATCGGTTTGGGCAGAACGCTCGTGAGAATCGGCCGGCGTTGGGCAGCCCCGGGGACCGGCCTGGTCCCTGGGGCCGAGGGCCCTTTCTCGCTCGGGGCCCGGCGCGGCCCCCCGGAAAACGCGCCGAGAGGACGCGGACCCGCCGGCGGCCCCGGCGCCGGGGAGCCCTCCCGGAGCAGAGTTGAGGGAGGGCCTGGGGCCGGGCGTCGTGCTCCGAAGTAGGGGGCAGCAGGGGCGCCCCGGGCTGCGGCTGGTCTCTGCGGGGGAAGGGAGGTTTCTCTCGCCCCGAGGCGTGGACGCGGCTGCGGAGGGCACCGTCGGCGCCGGGGCGGTCGGGGGCCTCGGGGCGCGGGACTCAGGGTTGCCCAGGGGGAGGCCCCGGGGCCCAGGACCCCGGACTCGGAAGGCTGAGGAGGCAGGCGAGGGTTGGAGCCCGGGCCTCGGGGCCCGCCCGGCCCCACCGGCCCGCGCCAGGGAGGGGAGCCCCGGGCGCTGAGGAGCGGGAGGCGTCGGCGTCGCGCGCGGCGGAGTCGCGGGGGGCTTTCCGGCGGGGCGCGGGCGCGACCCCGCGGGGTCCCGGGCCAGGCGCGGGGGGCGGCCCCGCAGACGGGCTGCGCCCGAAGCGAGTTCGCCGGGCGTTTTCCGGCCGATTCTAACGAGCGTTCTGCCCAAACCGGGATCGGTTTGGGCAGAACGCTCGTGAGAATCGTCCGGCGTTGGGCAGCCCCGGGGACCGGCCTGGTCCCCGGGGCCGAGGGCCCTTTCTCGCTCGGGGCCCGGCGCGGCCCCCCGGAAAACACGCCGAGAGGACGCGGACCCGCCGGCGGCCCCGGCGCCGGGGAGCCCTCCCGGAGCAGAGTTGAGGGAGGGCCTGGGGCCGGGCGTCGTGCTCCGACTTTGGGGGCGGCTGGGGCGCCCCGGGCTGCGGATTCCCCCTGCGGGGGAACGGATGTTTCTCTCGCCCCGAGGCGTGGACGCGGCTGCGAAGGGCACCGTCGGCGCCGGGGCGGTCGGGGGCCTCGGGGCGCGGGACTCAGGGTTGCCCAGGGGGAGGCCCCGGGGCACAGGACCCCGGACTCGGAAGGCTGAGGAGGCAGGCGAGGGTTGGAGCCCGGGCCTCGGGGCCCGCCCGGCCCCTCCGGCCCGCGCCAGGGAGGGGAGCCCCGGGCGCTGAGGAGCGGGAGGCGTCGGCGTCGCGCGCGGCGGAGTCGCGGGGGGCTTTCCGGCGGGGCGCGGGCGCGACCCCGCGGGGTCCCGGGCCAGGCGCGGGGGGCGGCCCCGCAGACGGGCTGCGCCCGAAGCGAGTTCGCCGGGCGTTTTCCGGCCGATTCTCACGAGCGTTCTGACCAAACCGGGATCGGTTTGGGCAGAACGCTCGTGAGAATCGGCTGGCGTTGGGCAGCCCCATGGACAGGCCTGTTCCCCGGGGCCGAGGGCCCTTTCTCGCTCGGGGCCCGGCGCGGCCCCCCGGAAAACGCGCCGAGAGGACGTGGACCTGCCGGCGGCCCCGGCGCCGGGGAGCACTCCCGGAGCAGAGTTGAGGGAGGGCCTGGGGCCGGGCTTCGTGCTCCGACTTTGGGGGCGGCGGGGGCGCCCCGGGCTGCGGCTTCCCCCTGCGGGGGAACGGAGGTTTCTCTGGCCCCGAGGCGAGGACGCAGCTGCGAAGGGCACCGTCGGCGCCGGGGCGGTCTGGGGCCCCGGGGCGCGGGACTCAGGGTTGCCCAGGGGGAGGCCCCGGGGCACAGGACCCCGGACTCGGAAGGCTGAGGAGGCAGGCGAGGGTGGGAGCCCGGGCCTCGGGGCCCGCCCGGCCCCACCGGCCCGCGCCAGGGAGGGGAGCCCCGGTCGCTGAGGATCGGGAGGCGTCGGCGTCGCGCGCGGCGGACGCGCGGGGGGCTTTGCGGCGGGGTGCGGGCGCGACCCCGCGGGGTCCCGGGCCAGGCGCGGGGGGCGGCCCCGCAGACGGGCTGCGCCCGAAGCGAGTTCGCCGGGCGTTTTCCGGCCGATTCTCACGAGCGTTCTGCCCAAACCGGGATCGGTTTGGGCAGAACGCTCGTGAGAATCGGCGGGCGTTGGGCAGCCCAGGGGACCGGCCTGTTCCCCGGGGCCGGGGGCCCTTTCTCGCTCGGGGCCCGGCGCGGCCCCCCGGAAAACGCGCCGAGAGGACGCGGACCCGCCGGCGGCCCCGGCGCCGGGGAGCCCTCCCGGAGCAGAGTTGAGGGAGGGCCTGGGGCCGGGCGTCGTGCTCCGACTTTGGGGGCGGCTGGGGCGCCCCGGGCTGCGGCTTCCCCCTGCGGGGGAACGGAGTTTTCTCTCGCCCCGAGGCGTGGACGCGGCTGCGAAGGGCACCGTCGGCGCCGGGGCGGTCGGGGGCCTCGGGGCGCGGGACTCAGGGTTGCCCAGGGGGAGGCCCCGGGGCACAGGACCCCGGACTCGGAAGGCTGAGGAGGCAGGCGAGGGTTGGAGCCCGGGCCTCGGGGCCCGCCCGGCCCCACCGGCCCGTGCCAGGGAGGGGAGCCCCGGGCGCTGAGGAGCGGGAGGCGTCGGCGTCGCGAGCGGCGGACTCGCGGGGGGCTTTCCGGCGGGGCGCGGGCGCGACCCCGCGGGGTCCCGGGCCAGGCGCGGGGGGCGGCCCCGCATACGGGCTGCGCCCTAAGCGTGTTTGCCGGGCGTTTTCCGGCCGATTCTCACGAGCGTTCTGCCCAAACCGGGATCGGTTTGGGCAGAACGCTCGTGAGAATCGGCCGGCGTTGGGCAGCCCCGGGGACCGGCCTGGTCCCCGGGGCCGAGGGCCCTTTCTCGCTCGGGGCCCGGCGCGGCCCCCCGGAAAACGCGCCGAGAGGACGCGGACCCGCCGGCGGCCCCGGCGCCGGGGAGCCCTCCCGGAGCAGAGTTGAGGGAGGGCCTGGGGCCGGGCGTCGTGCTCCGACTTTGGGGGCGGCTGGGGCGCCCCGGGCTGCGGCTTCCCCCTGCGGGGGAACGGAGGTTTCTCTCGCCCCGAGGCGTGGACGGGGCTGGGAAGGGCACCGTCGTCGCCGGGGCGGTCGGGGGCCTCGGGGCGCGGGACTCAGGGTTGCCCAGGGGGAGGCCCCGGGGCACAGGACCCCGGACTCGGAAGGCTGAGGAGGCAGGCGAGGGTTGGAGCCCGGGCCTCGGGGCCCGCCCGGCCCCACCGGCCCGCGCCAGGGAGGGGAGCCCCGGGCGCTGAGGAGCGGGAGGCGTCGGTGTCACGCGCGGCCGACTCGCGGGGGGCTTTACGGCGGGGCGCGGGCGCGACCCCGCGGGGTCCCGGGCCAGGCGCGGGGGGCGGCTCCGCAGACGGGCTGCGCCCGAAGCGAGTTCGCCGGGCGTTTTCCGGCCGATTCTCACGAGCGTTCTGCCCAAACCAGGATCGGTTTGGGCAGAACGCTCGTGAGAATCGGCCGGCATTGGGCAGCCCCGGGGACCGGCCTGGTCCCCGGGCCGAGGGCCCTTTCTCGCTCGGGGCCCGGCGCGGCCCCCCGGAAAACGCGCCGAGAGGACGCGGACCCGCCGGCGGCCCCGGCGCCGGGGAGCCCTCCCGGAGCAGAGTTGAGGGAGGGCCTGGGGCCGGGCGTCGTGCTCCGACTTTGGGGGCGGCTGGGGCGCCCCGGGCTGCGGCTTCCCCCTGCGGGGGAACGGAGGTTTCTCTCGCCCCGAGGCGTGGACGCGGCTGCGAAGGGCACCGTCGGCGCCGGGGCGGTCGGGGGCCTCGGGGCGCGGGACTCAGGGTTGCCCAGGGGGAGGCCCCGGGGCCCAGGACCCCGGACTCGGAAGGCTGAGGAGGCAGGCGAGGGTTGGAGCCCGGGCCTCGGGGCCCGCCCGGCCCCACCGGCCCGCGCCAGGGAGGGGAGCCCCGGGCGCTGAGGAGCGGGAGGCGTCGGCGTCGCGCGCGGCGGACTCGCGAGCGGCTTTCCGGCGGGGTGCGGGCGCGACCCCGCGGGGTCCCGGGCCAGGCGCGGGGGGCGGCCCCTCATACGGGCTGCCCCCGAAGCGCGTTCGCCGGGCGTTTTCCGGCCGATTCTCACGAGCGTTCTGACCAAACCGGGATCGGTTTGGGCAGAACGCTCGTGAGAATCGGCTGGCGTTGGGCAGCCCCATGGACAGGCCTGTTCCCCGGGGCCGAGGGCCCTTTCTCGCTCGGGGCCCGGCGCGGCCCCCCGGAAAACGCGCCGAGAGGACGTGGACCTGCCGGCGGCCCGGGCGCCGGGGAGCACTCCCGGAGCAGAGTTGAGGGAGGGCCTGGGGCCGGGCTTCGTGCTCCGACTTTGGGGGCGGCGGGGGCGCCCCGGGCTGCGGCTTCCCCCTGCGGGGGAACGGAGGTTTCTCTGGCCCCGAGGCGAGGACGCGGCTGCGAAGGGCACCGTCGGCGCCGGGGCGGTCTGGGGCCCCGGGGCGCGGGACTCAGGGTTGCCCAGGGGGAGGCCCCGGGGCACAGGACCCCGGACTCGGAAGGCTGAGGAGGCAGGCGAGGGTGGAGCCCGGGCCTCGGGGCCCGCCCGGCCCCACCGGCCCGCGCCAGGGAGGGGAGCCCCGGTCGCTGAGGAGCAGGAGGCGTCGGCGTCACGCGCGGCGGACGCGCGGGGGGCTTTGCGGCGGGGTGCGGGCGCGACCCCGCGGGGTCCCGGGCCAGGCGCGGGGGGCGGCCCCGCAGACGGGCTGCGCCCGAAGCGAGTTCGCCGGGCGTTTTCCGGCCGATTCTCACGAGCGTTCTGCCCAAACCGGGATCGGTTTGGGCAGAACGCTCGTGAGAATCGGCGGGCGATGGGCAGCCCCGGGGACCGGCCTGTTCCCAGGGGCCGGGGGCCCTTTCTCGCTCGGGGCCCGGCGCGGCCCCCCGGAAAACGCGCCGAGAGAACGCGGACCCGCCGGCGGCCCCGGCGCCGGGGAGCCCTCCCGGAGCAGAGTTGAGGGAAGGCCTGCGGCCGGGCGTCGTACTCCGACTTTGGGGCCGCCTGGGGCGCCCTGGGCTGCGGCCTGCCCCAGCGGGGGATCGGAGGTTTCTCTCGCCCCGAGGCTCGGACGAGGCTCCGAAGGGCAATGTCGGCCCCGGGGCGTTCGGGGGCCTCGGGGCGCGGGACTCAGGGTTGCCCAGGGGGAGGTCCCGGGGCACGGGGCCCCGGACTCGGAAGGCCGAGGAGGCAGGCGAGGGTTGGATCCCGGGCCTCGGGGCCCGCCCGGCCCCACCGGCCCGCGCCAGGGAGGGGAGCCCCGGGCGCTGAGGAGCGGGAGGCGTTGGCGTCGTGCGCGGCGGACTCGCGGGGGGCTTTCCGGCAGGGTGCGGGCGCGACCCCGCGGAGTCCCGGGCCAGGCGCGGGGGGCGGCCCCGCAGACGGGCTGCACACGAAGCGAGTTCGCCGGGCGTTTTCCGGCCAATTCTCACGATCGTTCTGCCCAAACCGGGATCGGTTTGGGCAGAACGCTCGTGAGAATCGGCCGGCGTTGGGCAGCCCCGGGGACCGGCCTGTTCCCCGGGGCCGAGGGCCCTTTCTCGCTCGGGGCCCGGCGCGGCCTCCCGGAAAACGCGCCGAGAGGACGCGGACCCGCCGGCGGCCCCGGCGCCGGGGAGCACTCCCGGAGCAGAGTTGAGGGAGGGCCTGGGGCCGGGCGTCGTGCTCCGACTTTGGGGGCGGCTGGGGCGCCCAGGGCTGCGCCTTCCCCCTGCGGGGGAACGGAGGTTTCTCTGGCCCCGAGGCGAGGACGCGGCAGCGAAGGGCACCGTCGGCGCCGGGGCGGTAGGGGGCCTCGGGGCGCGGGACTCAGGGTTGCCCAGGGGGAGGCCCCGGGGCACAGGACCACGGATTCCGAAGGCTGAGGAGGCAGGCGAGGGTTGGAGCCCGGGCCTCGGGGCCCGCCCGGCCCCACCGGCCCGCGCCAGGGAGGGGAGCCCCGGGCGCTGAGGAGCGGGAGGCGTCGGCGTCGCGCGCGGCGGACTCGCGGGGGGCTTTGCGGCGGGGTGCGAGCGGGACCCCGCGGGGTCCCGGGCCAGGCGCGGGGGCGGCCCCGCAGACGGGCTGCGCCCGAAGCGAGTTCGCCGGGCGTTTTCCGGCCGATTCTCACGAGCGTTCTGCCCAAACCGGGATCGGTTTGGGCAGAACGCTCGTGAGAATCGGCCGGCGTTGGGCAGCCCCAGGGACTGGCCTGTTCCCCGAGGCCGAGGGCCCTTTCTCGCTCGGGGCCCGGCGCGGCCCCCCGGAAAACGCGCCGAGAGGACGCGGACCCGCCGGCGGCCCCGGCGCCGGGGAGCACTCCCGGAGCAGAGTTGAGGGAGGGCCTGGGGCCGGGCGTCGTGCTCCGACTTTGGGGGCGGCTGGGGTGCCCCGGGCTGCGCCTTCACCCTGCGGGGGAACGGAGGTTTCTCTGGCCCCGAGGCGAGGACGCGGCAGCGAAGGGCACCGCCGGCGCCGGGGCTGTCGGGGGCCTCGGGGCGCGGGACTCAGGGTTGCCCAGGGGGAGGCCCCGGGGCACAGGACCCCGGACTCCGAAGGCTGAGGAGGCAGGCGAGGGTTGGAGCCCGGGCCTCGGGGCCCGCCCGGCCCCTCCGGCCCGCGCCAGGGAAGGGAGCCCCGGGCGCTGAGGAGCGGGAGGCGTCGGCGTCGCGCGCGGCGACTCGCGGGGGGCTCTGCGGCGGGGTGCGGGCGGGACACCGCGGGGTTCCGGGCCAGGCGCGGGGGGCGGCCCCGCAGACGAGCTGCGCCCGAAGCGAGTTCGCCGGGCGTTTTCCGGCCGATTCTCACGAGCGTTCTGCCCAAACCGGGATCGGTTTGGGCAGAACGCTCGTGAGAATCGGCCGGCGTTGGGCAGCCCCGGTGACCGGCCTGTTCCCCGGGGCCAAGGGCCCTTTCTGGCTCGGGGCCCGGCGCGGCCCCCCGGAAAACGCGCCGAGAGGACGCGGACCCGACGGCGGACCCGGCGACGGGGAGCACTCCCGGAGCAGAGTTGAGGGAGGGCCTGGGGCCGGGCGTCGTGCTCCGACTTTGGGGGCGGCCTGGGCGCCCCGGGCTGCGGCTTCCCCCTGCGGGGGAACGGAGGTTTCTCTCGCCCCGAGGCGTGAAGGCGGCTGCGAAGGGCACCGCCGGCGCCGGGGCGTTCGGGGGCCTCGGGGCGCGGGACTCAGGGTTGCCAAGGGGGAGGCCCCGGGGCACAGGACCCCGGACACAGAAGGTTGAGGAGGCAGGCGAGGGTTGGAGCCCGGGCCTCGGGGCCCGCCCGGCCCTACCGGCCCGCGCCAGGGAGGGAGCCCCGGGCGCTGAGGAGCGGGAGGCGTCGGCGTCGCGCGCGGCGGACTCGCGGGGGGCTCTGGGGCGGGGTGCGGGCGCGACCCCGCGGGGTCCCGGGCCAGGCGCGTGGTGCGGCCCCGCAGACGGGCTGCGCCCGACGCGAGTTCGCCGGGCGTTTTCCGGCCGATTCTCACGAGCGTTCTGCCCAAACCGATCCCGGTTTGGGCAGAACGCTCGTGAGAATCGGCCGGCGTTGGGCAGCCCCGGGGACCGGCCTGTTCCCCGGGGCCGAGGGCCATTTTTCTCGCTCGGGGCCCGGCGCGGCCCCCCGGAAAACGCGCCGAGAGGACGCGGACCCGCCGGCGGCCCCGGCGCCGGGGAGCACTCCCGGAGCAGAGTTGAGGGAGGGCCTGGGGCCGGGCGTCGTGCTCCGACTTTGGGGGCGGCTGGGGCGCCCCGGGCTGCGCCTTCCCCCTGCGGGTGAACGGAGGTTTCTCTGGCCCCGAGGCGAGGACGCGGCAGCGAAGGGCACCGTCGGCGCCGGGGCGGTCGGGGGCCTCGGGGCGTGGGACTCAGGGTTGCCCAGGGGGAGGCCCAGGGGCACAGGACCCCGGACTCCGAAGGCTGAGGAGGCAGGCGAGAGTTGGAGCCCGGGCCTCGGGGCCCGCCCGGCCGCACCGGCCCGCGCCAGGTAGGGGAGCCCTGGCGCTGAGGAGCGGGAGGCATCGGCGTCCCGCGCGGCGGACTCGCGGCGGGCTCTGCGGCGGGGTGCGGGCGGGACCCCGCGCGGTCCCGGGCCAGGCGCGGGGGGCGGCCCCGCAGACGGGCTGCGCCCGAAGCGAGTTTGCCGGGCGTTTTCCGGCCGATTCTCACGAGCGTTCTGCCCAAACCGATCCCGGTTTGGGCAGAACGCTCGTGAGAATCGGCCGGCGTTGGGCAGCCCCAGGGACTGGCCTGTTCCCCGAGGCCGAGGGCCCTTTCTCGCTCGGGGCCCGGCGCGGCCCCCCGGAAAACGCGCCGAGAAGACGGGGACCCGCCGGCGGCCCCGGCGCCGGGGAGCCCTCCCGGAGCAGAGTTGAGGGAGGGCCTGGGGCCGGGCGTCGTGCTCCGACTTTGGGGGCGGCTGGGGCGCCCCGGGCTGCGCCTTCCCCCTGCGGGGGAACGGAGGTTTCTCTGGCCCCGAGGCGAGGACGCGGCAGCGAAGGGCACCGCCGGTGCCGGGGCGGTCGGGGGCCTCGGGGCGCGGGACTCAGGGTTGCCCAGGGGGAGGCCCCGGGGCACAGGACCCCGGACTCGGAAGGCTGAGGAGGCAGGCGAGGGTTGGAGCCCGGGCCTCGGGGCCCGCCCGGCCCCACCGGCCCGTGCCAGGGAGGGGAGCCCCGGGCGCTGAGGAGCGGGAGGCGTCGGCGTCGCGAGCGGCGGACTCGCGGGGGCTTTCCGGCGGGGCGCGGGCGCGACCCCGCGGGGTCCCGGGCCAGGCGCGGGGGGTGGCCCCGCATACGGGCTGCGCCCTAAGCGTGTTTGCCGGGCGTTTTCCGGCCGATTCTCACGAGCGTTCTGCCCAAACCGGGATCGGTTTGGGCAGAACGCTCGTGAGAATCGGCCGGCGTTGGGCAGCCCCGGGGACCGGCCTGGTCCCCGGGGCCGAGGGCCCTTTCTCGCTCGGGGCCCGGCGCGGCCCCCCGGAAAACGCGCCGAGAGGACGCGGACCCGCCGGCGGCCCCGGCGCCGGGGAGCCCTCCCGGAGCAGAGTTGAGGGAGGGCCTGGGGCCGGGCGTCGTGCTCCGACTTTGGGGGCGGCTGGGGCGCCCCGGGCTGCGGCTTCCCCCTGCGGGGGAACGGAGGTTTCTCTCGCCCCGAGGCGTGGACGGGGCTGGGAAGGGCACCGTCGTCGCCGGGGCGGTCGGGGGCCTCGGGGCGCGGGACTCAGGGTTGCCCAGGGGGAGGCCCCGGGGCACAGGACCCCGGACTCGGAAGGCTGAGGAGGCAGGCGAGGGTTGGAGCCCGGGCCTCGGGGCCCGCCCGGCCCCACCGGCCCGCGCCAGGGAGGGGAGCCCCGGGCGCTGAGGAGCGGGAGGCGTCGGTGTCACGCGCGGCCGACTCGCGGGGGGCTTTACGGCGGGGCGCGGGCGCGACCCCGCGGGGTCCCGGGCCAGGCGCGGGGGGCGGCTCCGCAGACGGGCTGCGCCCGAAGCGAGTTCGCCGGGCGTTTTCCGGCCGATTCTCACGAGCGTTCTGCCCAAACCAGGATCGGTTTGGGCAGAACGCTCGTGAGAATCGGCCGGCATTGGGCAGCCCCGGGGACCGGCCTGGTCCCCGGGCCGAGGGCCCTTTCTCGCTCGGGGCCCGGCGCGGCCCCCCGGAAAACGCGCCGAGAGGACGCGGACCCGCCGGCGGCCCCGGCGCCGGGGAGCCCTCCCGGAGCAGAGTTGAGGGAGGGCCTGGGGCCGGGCGTCGTGCTCCGACTTTGGGGGCGGCTGGGGCGCCCCGGGCTGCGGCTTCCCCCTGCGGGGGAACGGAGGTTTCTCTCGCCCCGAGGCGTGGACGCGGCTGCGAAGGGCACCGTCGGCGCCGGGGCGGTCGGGGGCCTCGGGGCGCGGGACTCAGGGTTGCCCAGGGGGAGGCCCCGGGGCCCAGGACCCCGGACTCGGAAGGCTGAGGAGGCAGGCGAGGGTTGGAGCCCGGGCCTCGGGGCCCGCCCGGCCCCACCGGCCCGCGCCAGGGAGGGGAGCCCCGGGCGCTGAGGAGCGGGAGGCGTCGGCGTCGCGCGCGGCGGACTCGCGAGCGGCTTTCCGGCGGGGTGCGGGCGCGACCCCGCGGGGTCCCGGGCCAGGCGCGGGGGGCGGCCCCTCATACGGGCTGCCCCCGAAGCGCGTTCGCCGGGCGTTTTCCGGCCGATTCTCACGAGCGTTCTGACCAAACCGGGATCGGTTTGGGCAGAACGCTCGTGAGAATCGGCTGGCGTTGGGCAGCCCCATGGACAGGCCTGTTCCCCGGGGCCGAGGGCCCTTTCTCGCTCGGGGCCCGGCGCGGCCCCCCGGAAAACGCGCCGAGAGGACGTGGACCTGCCGGCGGCCCGGGCGCCGGGGAGCACTCCCGGAGCAGAGTTGAGGGAGGGCCTGGGGCCGGGCTTCGTGCTCCGACTTTGGGGGCGGCGGGGGCGCCCCGGGCTGCGGCTTCCCCCTGCGGGGGAACGGAGGTTTCTCTGGCCCCGAGGCGAGGACGCGGCTGCGAAGGGCACCGTCGGCGCCGGGGCGGTCTGGGGCCCCGGGGCGCGGGACTCAGGGTTGCCCAGGGGGAGGCCCCGGGGCACAGGACCCCGGACTCGGAAGGCTGAGGAGGCAGGCGAGGGTGGAGCCCGGGCCTCGGGGCCCGCCCGGCCCCACCGGCCCGCGCCAGGGAGGGGAGCCCCGGTCGCTGAGGAGCAGGAGGCGTCGGCGTCACGCGCGGCGGACGCGCGGGGGGCTTTGCGGCGGGGTGCGGGCGCGACCCCGCGGGGTCCCGGGCCAGGCGCGGGGGGCGGCCCCGCAGACGGGCTGCGCCCGAAGCGAGTTCGCCGGGCGTTTTCCGGCCGATTCTCACGAGCGTTCTGCCCAAACCGGGATCGGTTTGGGCAGAACGCTCGTGAGAATCGGCGGGCGATGGGCAGCCCCGGGGACCGGCCTGTTCCCAGGGGCCGGGGGCCCTTTCTCGCTCGGGGCCCGGCGCGGCCCCCCGGAAAACGCGCCGAGAGAACGCGGACCCGCCGGCGGCCCCGGCGCCGGGGAGCCCTCCCGGAGCAGAGTTGAGGGAAGGCCTGCGGCCGGGCGTCGTACTCCGACTTTGGGGCCGCCTGGGGCGCCCTGGGCTGCGGCCTGCCCCAGCGGGGGATCAGAGGTTTCTCTCGCCCCGAGGCTCGGACGAGGCTCCGAAGGGCAATGTCGGCCCCGGGGCGTTCGGGGGCCTCGGGGCGCGGGACTCAGGGTTGCCCAGGGGGAGGTCCCGGGGCACGGGGCCCCGGACTCGGAAGGCCGAGGAGGCAGGCGAGGGTTGGATCCCGGGCCTCGGGGCCCGCCCGGCCCCACCGGCCCGCGCCAGGGAGGGGAGCCCCGGGCGCTGAGGAGCGGGAGGCGTTGGCGTCGCGCGCGGCGGACTCGCGGGGGGCTTTCCGGCAGGGTGCGGGCGCGACCCCGCGGAGTCCCGGGCCAGGCGCGGGGGGCGGCCCCGCAGACGGGCTGCACACGAAGCGAGTTCGCCGGGCGTTTTCCGGCCAATTCTCACGATCGTTCTGCCCAAACCGGGATCGGTTTGGGCAGAACGCTCGTGAGAATCGGCCGGCGTTGGGCAGCCCCGGGGACCGGCCTGTTCCCCGGGGCCGAGGGCCCTTTCTCGCTCGGGGCCCGGCGCGGCCTCCCGGAAAACGCGCCGAGAGGACGCGGACCCGCCGGCGGCCCCGGCGCCGGGGAGCACTCCCGGAGCAGAGTTGAGGGAGGGCCTGGGGCCGGGCGTCGTGCTCCGACTTTGGGGGCGGCTGGGGCGCCCAGGGCTGCGCCTTCCCCCTGCGGGGGAACGGAGGTTTCTCTGGCCCCGAGGCGAGGACGCGGCAGCGAAGGGCACCGTCGGCGCCGGGGCGGTAGGGGGCCTCGGGGCGCGGGACTCAGGGTTGCCCAGGGGGAGGCCCCGGGGCACAGGACCACGGATTCCGAAGGCTGAGGAGGCAGGCGAGGGTTGGAGCCCGGGCCTCGGGGCCCGCCCGGCCCCACCGGCCCGCGCCAGGGAGGGGAGCCCCGGGCGCTGAGGAGCGGGAGGCGTCGGCGTCGCGCGCGGCGGACTCGCGGGGGGCTTTGCGGCGGGGTGCGGGCGGGACCCCGCGGGGTCCCGGGCCAGGCGCGGGGGCGGCCCCGCAGACGGGCTGCGCCCGAAGCGAGTTCGCCGGGCGTTTTCCGGCCGATTCTCACGAGCGTTCTGCCCAAACCGGGATCGGTTTGGGCAGAACGCTCGTGAGAATCGGCCGGCGTTGGGCAGCCCCAGGGACTGGCCTGTTCCCCGAGGCCGAGGGCCCTTTCTCGCTCGGGGCCCGGCGCGGCCCCCCGGAAAACGCGCCGAGAGGACGCGGACCCGCCGGCGGCCCCGGCGCCGGGGAGCACTCCCGGAGCAGAGTTGAGGGAGGGCCTGGGGCCGGGCGTCGTGCTCCGACTTTGGGGGCGGCTGGGGTGCCCCGGGCTGCGCCTTCACCCTGCGGGGGAACGGAGGTTTCTCTGGCCCCGAGGCGAGGACGCGGCAGCGAAGGGCACCGCCGGCGCCGGGGCGGTCGGGGGCCTCGGGGCGCGGGACTCAGGGTTGCCCAGGGGGAGGCCCCGGGGCACAGGACCCCGGACACAGAAGGTTGAGGAGGCAGGCGAGGGTTGGAGCCCGGGCCTCGGGGCCCGCCCGGCCCTACCGGCCCGCGCCAGGGAGGGAGCCCCGGGCGCTGAGGAGCGGGAGGCGTCGGCGTCGCGCGCGGCGGACTCGCGGGGGGCTCTGGGGCGGGGTGCGGGCGCGACCCCGCGGGGTCCCGGGCCAGGCGCGTGGTGCGGCCCCGCAGACGGGCTGCGCCCGACGCGAGTTCGCCGGGCGTTTTCCGGCCGATTCTCACGAGCGTTCTGCCCAAACCGATCCCGGTTTGGGCAGAACGCTCGTGAGAATCGGCCGGCGTTGGGCAGCCCCGGGGACCGGCCTGTTCCCCGGGGCCGAGGGCCATTTTTCTCGCTCGGGGCCCGGCGCGGCCCCCCGGAAAACGCGCCGAGAGGACGCGGACCCGCCGGCGGCCCCGGCGCCGGGGAGCACTCCCGGAGCAGAGTTGAGGGAGGGCCTGGGGCCGGGCGTCGTGCTCCGACTTTGGGGGCGGCTGGGGCGCCCCGGGCTGCGCCTTCCCCCTGCGGGTGAACGGAGGTTTCTCTGGCCCCGAGGCGAGGACGCGGCAGCGAAGGGCACCGTCGGCGCCGGGGCGGTCGGGGGCCTCGGGGCGTGGGACTCAGGGTTGCCCAGGGGGAGGCCCAGGGGCACAGGACCCCGGACTCCGAAGGCTGAGGAGGCAGGCGAGAGTTGGAGCCCGGGCCTCGGGGCCCGCCCGGCCGCACCGGCCCGCGCCAGGTAGGGGAGCCCTGGCGCTGAGGAGCGGGAGGCATCGGCGTCCCGCGCGGCGGACTCGCGGCGGGCTCTGCGGCGGGGTGCGGGCGGGACCCCGCAGGGTCCCGGGCCAGGCGCGGGGGGCGGCCCCGCAGACGGGCTGCGCCCGAAGCGAGTTTGCCGGGCGTTTTCCGGCCGATTCTCACGAGCGTTCTGCCCAAACCGATCCCGGTTTGGGCAGAACGCTCGTGAGAATCGGCCGCCATTGGGCAGCCCCGGGGACCGGCCTGTTCCCCGGGGCCGAGGGCCCTTTCTCGCTCGGGGCCCGGCGCGGCCCCCCGGAAAACGCGCCGAGAGGACGCGGACCCGCCGGTGGCCCCAGCGCCGGGAGCACTCCCGGAGCAGAGTTGAGGGAGGGCCTGGGGCCGGGCGTCGTGCTCTGACCTTGGGGGCGGCTGGGGCGCCCCGGGCTGCGCCTTACCCCTGCGGGGGAACAGAGGTTTCTCTGGCCCCGAGGCGAGGACGCGGCAGCGAAGGGCACCGTCGGCGCCAGGGCGGTCGGGGGCCTCGGGGCGCGGGACTCAGGGTTGCCCAGGGGGAGGCCCCGGGGCACAGGACCCCGGACTCCGAAGGCTGAGGAGGCAGGCGAGGGTTGGAGCCCGGGCATCGGGGCCCGCCCGGCCCCACCGGCCCTCGCCAGGGAGGGGAGCCCCGGGCGCTGAGGAGCGGGTGGCGTCGGCGTCGCTCGCGGCAGACTCGCGGGGGGCTTTCCGGCGGGGTGTGTTCGCTACCCCGCGGGGTCCCGGGCCAGGCGCGGGGGGCGGCCCCGCAGACGGGCTGCGCCCGAAGCGAGTTCGCCGGGCGTTCTCCGGCCGATTCTCACGAGCGTTCTGCCCAAACCGGGATCGGTTTGGGCAGAACGCTCGTGAGAATCGGCCGGCGTTGGGCAGCCCCGGGGACCGGCCTGTTCCCCGGGGCCGAGGGCCCTTTCTCGCTCGGGGCCCGGCGCGGCCCCCTGGAAAACGCGCCGAGAGGACGCGGACCCTCCGGCTGCCCCGGCGCCGGGGAGCACTCCCGGAGCAGAGTTGAGGGAGGGCCTGGGGCCGGGCGTCGTGCTCCGTCTTTGGGGGCGGCTGGGGCGCGCCGGGCTGCGCCTTCCCCCTGCGGGGGAACGGAGGTTTCTCTGGCCCCGAGGCGAGGACACGGCAGCGAAGGGCACCGTCGGCGCCGGGGCAGTTGGGGGCCTCGGGACGCGGGACTCAGGGTTGCCCAGGGGGAGGCCCCGGGGCACAGGAACCCGGATTCCAAAGGCTGAGGAGGCAGGTGAGGGTTGGAGCCCGGGCCTCGGGGCCCGCCCGGCCCCACCGGCCCGCGCCAGGGAGGGGAGCCCTGGCGCTGAGGAGCGGGAGGCGTCGGCGTCGCGCGCGGCGGACTCGCGGGGGGCTCTGCGGCGGGGTGCGGGCGGGACCCCGCGGAGTCCCGGGCCAGGCGCGGGGGGCGGCCCCGCAGACGGGCTGCGCCCGAAGCGAATTCGCCGGGCGTTTTCCGGCCGATTCTCACGAGCGTTCTGCCCAAACCGGGATCGGTTTGGGCAGAACGCTCGTGAGAATCGGCCGGCGTTGGGCAGCCCCGGGGACCGGCCTGGTCCCCGGGGCCGAGGGCCCTTTCTCGCTCGGGGCCCGGCGCGGCCCCCCGGAAAACGCGCCGAGAGGACGAGGACCCGCCGGCGGCCCCGGCGCCGGGGAGCCCGCCCGGAGCAGAGTTGAGGGAGGGCCTGGGCCCCGGCGTCGTGCTCCGACTTTGGGGGTGGCTGGGGCGCCCCGGGCTGCCCTTCCCCCTGCGGGGGAACGGAGGTTTCTCTCGCCCCGAGGCGTGGACGCGGCTGTGAAGGGCACCGTCGGCGCTGGGGCGGTCGGGGGCCTCGGGGCGCGGGACTCAGGGTTGCCCATGGGGAGGCCCCGGGGCACAGGACCCCGGATTCGGAAGGCTGAGGAGGCAGGCGAGGGTTGCAGCCCGGTCCTCGGGGCCCGCCCGGCCCCACCGGCCCGCGCCAGGGAGGGGAGTCCCTGGCGCTGTGGAGTGGGAGGCTTTGGCGTGGCCCGTGTCCGACTCGCGGGATGCTTTCCGGCGGGGTGCGGATGCGTCCAGGTGGGATCCCGGGCCAGGCGTGGGGGCCTTCCACCCAGAAAATGTCCCATCCACCCAGAAAATGTCCCAGATGACACGGACCACCGGTACATTTCTGTTTTGTGTCTATGGGGTGTGCAAATGCTGGTGGTGACCCAGTATCATACAGTTTTCTCCTGCTCTCTGTTTTCTGCTCATCTCCAAATGACAGTTTCTTTTTTTTTTTTTTTTTTTTTTAATTTTATTTATTTGACAGGCAGAGATCACAAGTAGGCAGAGAGGCAGGCAGAGAGAGAGAGGGAGAAGCAGGCTCCCTGCTGAGCAGAGAGCCCGATGCGGGGCTCGATCCCAGGACCCTGAGATCATGACCCGAGCTGAAGGCAGAGGCTTTAACTCACTGAGCCACCCAGGTGCCCCCCAAATGACAGTTTCAATCTAGGAAGCTGGCAAGGTGCGGGTTCGAGTCTCAGGCATCCCCACTCGGACGGGCTTAGGAGCCAGTGCTCTGGGCACAGAAACCTGTACACCTGACCTATCGTTAGGCTTAGGGCCCAGGGGCATGGCAGGCCCTATCTGACAGCACTGCGGTGTCGTCCCCTCAGGGCTGAGGTGAGGGTATGTGCCTGGCTGGTTGGCAGATCCGGCTTCATGGCTGGGTGGGCCACTAATTTTGGGGGTGGCTTTAGTGGGGCTTTGAGGTGGGATCCCCCATGGGCTGAGTCAAGGACGGTGGTCAAGCGGTATGTCCGTCTCTGGGTTTTGTTGCCATCTGGGCCATCAGAGGTGAGGGTGTCCTCTGGAATGCATGTGGGTTTCTCCTGGTCTGAGGGTTCTGGGTCGCTCCGAACGGCATGGTTTTCTCCTGGATGGTAGGCGGAGTCCTTGGTTGAGGCTCAGGGGGTCCCAATCTGGAGGGATTGTTGGCCATGTCTCTGGGCACGGAAGCCTGAAAACACAACCCAGAGTTTGGGTTAGGGCTTAGGGGGATCCAGGCCCTACCTCCTGGTGCTGAGGCTGGATCCCCAGTTGCTGAATCGAACCTGGGGGTCAGGCAGCACATCAGGGTGTGAGTTTGTGACTGTGGGGACCGTCCAATTTGGGGGTGTCCCCTGGGATGCATGTGGGTTTTTTCCATTCTGAGGGCTCTGCGCAGCTTCCAAAGGTACAGTTTCCTCCTGGGTGGCAGGTGGGTTTCTGGGGTGTGGCCCAGAGGTCCCCAATCTGGAGGGACCGTGCCAGTGTGGCTTCAGACCTGTGGAGGGTTAGGGAGCTGCCTTAGGAGTCTGTGGAAAGCCCCGCAGTGCCAGTTCACGCCACTGGAGGGAGCGGTGAGCCGTGGCGCCAGAGACCCTGGAAGACGTGGCAATGCTGCTCGTCACCACTGGAGGCAGTGGCGAGCTGCCCTGGGAAACACCCTGGAAGAGGAGTCCGTGCAGCCTGCTGGCTCTGGGGGCCGTGGGGAGGTGTTGGGTGAGAGACCCTGGATCGTGAGGCACTGCAGCTTGTTTCTCCAGGACGGAGTGCTGAGCTGTATAGTCTCTGATTCCCCAGGTTCAAGAGTGGGCATAAGAGACCCTGGAGCCGAGCCCCCACACAGCACTGTGCCCTGTTTCCCCGGGTTTGCTGGCCATCTGCTGTCAGGGTGGTTCCGGAGGGTCCGCCCAGTTGGGCTCTGGAGCCGGGGGGAACCAAACCCGACTCACGGTGCACTTGGAACCGAGGAGTCGAGTGTTTGGAAGAGCATGTTTCTTTCTCCACAAAGGACAAGGGCATTGGTCGGCTTTAGAAGGAAGTCAATGACCACTTAAGAAACAAGCATGTGTCTCTCCTTCTCCCAGGAATCGGAGCAGGTGTGCAGGCGTTAGGTGGGAGGCGCCTGCTTCTCCGCACCTGAAGACCCTTCTTCACTCTGGCTCCACGAGACCTGAACTTTGGAAATCAGCATCTGAGTCTGTCAGGCAGCTTGTCCCAGGAAGTCAGTGTTCCGAGAAAAGAGCAGGCCCATGGGGCACATCCATGCCAGGATGGGAGGTAAAACTTCTCTTTCACCCCACAACCCCTGGGCTTACGTCTTGTCTCCAGTGGAGCTCACAATTGGCACACGGAACCAGCTCTAAGATATCTAGTGTGGGTGCCAGAGTTCCTGAGATTCTCTGCAGGGAGCACCTGGCAGGGATCTCATTTTCTCTGCTTCTTTCTGGCTTACAAAGGTATTTGGAACATCTTTTTCCTAGGCAATCCCTTGGATTCTAAAGGGAAGATGAGATTGACTCGGTGTGCGTTTTGAACACAGAAATTATTCCTTCATCCAACAGTGTTTATCCCACTGGCCCTAGGCTGTGTTGGAATGGCCGGCATCGAGAGGCAGGTGGCTGTTTGTGGTCAGATAGAGACTTGGATGATGGCTTCTCCTTTGTCCAAGGGGATGGATCCTCATGGATTCGTCTTTGCATCCAAAGATTTCCAATGAGGGCAGAGGGAAAATTGAAAAGGATTCCAAGGAGCCTTGGGGCAATATCAAAGGGATGCTTGTCTTCCTAGGTTCACTCAAACGGCTATATATGGATGGACATGCTCTATGTTCTCTGCGGTTTCATGGGTGGTGAAGTCAGAAGGAGATTCTTTGGGATTTCCCTGGATCCATGCATTCCGGTGGCTTCAAGGGCCTTGGCGTCAGGAACCCTGTGAATTTCTGTGGTGAATTTCTGTGGCTGCTTGCCTGAAGCTCGGTGAGTCAGGTGATCCCACAGGTTTTCCATTTCCTCCTTAGGAAATTGCTGGCAGGGAATGTTCTGCTGAAAGCAGAACCCTCGGGGGCCCCTTTGTGGCTCAGTGGGTAAAGCCACTGCCTTTGGCTCAGGTCATGATCCCAGGGTCCTGGGATCGAATCCCGCATTGGGCTCTCTGCTCAGCGGGGAGCCGGTTCCCCCTCTCTCTCTGTCTGCCTCTCTGCCTACTTGTGATCTCTGTCTGACAAATAAATAACAAAAATCTTAAACAAAACAAAACGGGACAGGACCCCGGACTCGGAAGACTGAGGAGGCAGGCGAGGGTTGGAGCCCGGGCCTCGGGGCCCGCCCGGCCCCACCGGCCCGCGCCAGGGAGGGGAGCCCCGGGCGCTGAGGAGCGGGAGGCGTCGGCGTCGCGCGCGGCGGACTCGCGGGGGGCTTTCCGGCGGGGCGCGGGCGCGACCCCGCGGGGTCCCGGGCCAGGCGCGGGGGGCGGCCCCGCAGACGGTCTGCGCCCGAAGCGAGTTCGCCGGGCGTTTTCTGGCCGATTCTCACGAGCGTTCTGCCCAAACCGGGATCGGTTTGGGCAGAACGCTCGTGAGAATCGGCCGGCGTTGGGCAGCCCCGGTGACCGGCCTGTTCCCCGGGGCCAAGGGCCCTTTCTGGCTCGGGGCCCGGCGCGGCCCCCCGGAAAACGCGCCGAGAGGATGCGGACCCGACGGCGGACCCGGCGACGGGGAGCACTCCCGGAGCAGAGTTGAGGGAGGGCCTGGGGCCGGGCGTCGTGCTCCGACTTTGGGGGCGGCCTGGGCGCCCCGGGCTGCGGCTTCCCCCTGCGGGGGAACGGAGGTTTCTCTCGCCCCGAGGCGTGAAGGCGGCTGCGAAGGGCACCGCCGGCGCCGGGGCGGTCGGGGGCCTCGGGGCGCGGGACTCAGGGTTGCCCAGGGGGAGGCCCCGGGGCACAGGACCCCGGACACAGAAGGTTGAGGAGGCAGGCGAGGGTTGGAGCCCGGGCCTCGGGGCCCGCCCGGCCCCACCGGCCCGCGCCAGGGAGGGAGCCCCGGGCGCTGAGGAGCGGGAGGCGTCGGCGTCGCGCGCGGCGGACTCGCGGGGGGCTCTGCGGCGGGGTGCGGGCGCGACCCCGCGGGGTCCCGGGCCAGGCGCGTGGTGCGGCCCCGCAGACGGGCTGCGCCCGACGCGAGTTCGCCGGGCGTTTTCCGGCCGATTCTCACGAGCGTTCTGCCCAAACCGATCCCGGTTTGGGCAGAACGCTCGTGAGAATCGGCCGGCGTTGGGCAGCCCCGGGGACCGGCCTGTTCCCCGGGGCCGAGGGCCATTTTTCTCGCTCGGGGCCCGGCGCGGCCCCCCGGAAAACGCGCCGAGAGGACGCGGACCCGCCGGCGGCCCCGGCGCCGGGGAGCACTCCCGGAGCAGAGTTGAGGGAGAGCCTGGGGCCGGGCGTCGTGCTCCGACTTTGGGGGCGGCTGGGGCGCCCCGGGCTGCGCCTTCCCCCTGCGGGGGAACGGAGGTTTCTCTGGCCCCGAGGCGAGGACGCGGCAGCGAAGGGCACCGTCGGCGCCGGGGCGGTCGGGGGCCTCGGGGCGTGGGACTCAGGGTTGCCCAGGGGGAGGCCCAGGGGCACAGGACCCCGGACTCCGAAGGCTGAGGAGGCAGGCGAGAGTTGGAGCCCGGGCCTCGGGGCCCGCCCGGCCGCACCGGCCCGCGCCAGGTAGGGGAGCCCTGGCGCTGAGGAGCGGGAGGCATCGGCGTCCCGCGAGGCGGACTCGCGGCGGGCTCTGCGGCGGGGTGCGGGCGGTACCCCGCGCGGTCCCGGGCCAGGCGCGGGGGGCGGCCCCGCAGACGGGCTGCGCCCGAAGCGAGTTTGCCGGGCGTTTTCCGGCCGATTCTCACGAGCGTTCTGCCCAAACCGATCCCGGTTTGGGCAGAACGCTCGTGAGAATCGGCCAGCGTTGGGCAGCCCCAGGGACTGGCCTGTTCCCCGAGGCCGAGGGCCCTTTCTCGCTCGGGGCCCGGCGCGGCCCCCCGGAAAACGCGCCGAGAAGACGGGGACCCGCCGGCGGCCCCGGCGCCGGGGAGCCCTCCCGGAGCAGAGTTGAGGGAGGTCCTGGGGCCGGGCGTCGTGCTCCGACTTTGGGGGCGGCTGGGGCGCCCCGGGCTGCGCCTTCCCCCTGCGGGGGAACGGAGGTTTCTCTGGCCCCGAGGCGAGGACGCGGCAGCGAACGGCACCGCCGGTGCCGGGGCGGTCGGGGGCCTCGGGGCGCGGGACTCAGGGTTGCCCAGGGGGAGGCCCCGGGGCACAGGACCCCGGACTCCGAAGGCTGAGGAGGCAGGCGAGGGTTGGAGCCCGGGCCTCGGGGCCCGCCCGGCCCCTCCGGCCCGCGCCAGGGAAGGGAGCCCCGGGCGCTGAGGAGCGGGAGGCGTCGGCGTCGCGCGCGGCGACTCGCGGGGGGCTCTGCGGCGGGGTGCGGGCGGGACACCGCGGGGTTCTGGGCCAGGCGCGGGGGGGGGCCCCGCAGACGAGCTGCGCCCGTAGCGAGTTCGCCGGGCGTTTTCCGGCCGATTCTCACGAGCGTTCTGCCCAAACCGGGATCGGTTTGGGCAGAACGCTCGTGAGAATCGGCCGGCGTTGGGCAGCCCCGGGGACCGGCCTGTTCCCCGGGGCCAAAGGCCCTTTCTGGCTCGGGGCCCGGCGCGGCCCCCCGGAAAACGCGCCGAGAGGACGCGGACCCGCCGGCGGCCCCGGCGCCGGGGAGCCCTCCCGGAGCAGAGTTGAGGGAGGGCCTGGGGCCGGGCGTCGTGCTCCGACTTTGGGGGCGGCTGGGGCGCCACGGGCTGCGCCTTCCCCCTGCGGGGGAACGGAGGTTTCTCTCGCCCCGAGGCGTGGACGTGGCTGCGATGGGCACCGCCGGCGCCGGGGCGGTCGGGGGCCTCGGGGCGCGGGACTCAGGGTTGCCCAGGGGGAGGCCCCGGGGCACAGGACCCCGGACTCGGAAGGCTGAGGAGGCAGGCGAGGGTTGGAGCCCGGGCCTCGGGGCCCGCCCGGCCGCACCGGCCCGCGCCAGGTAGGGGAGCCCTGGCGCTGAGGAGCGGGAGGCGTCGGCGTCCCGCGCGGCGGACTCGCGGCGGGCTCTGCGGCGGGGTGCGGGAGCGACCCCGCGGGGTCCCGGGCCAGGCGCGGGGGGCGGCCCCGCAGACGGGCTGCGCCCGAAGCGGGTTCGCCGGGCGTTTTCCGGCCGATTCTCACGAGCGTTCTGCCCAAACC
Organism: Martes martes; assembly: GCF_963455335.1. Taxonomy (NCBI): domain Eukaryota; kingdom Metazoa; phylum Chordata; class Mammalia; order Carnivora; family Mustelidae; genus Martes; species Martes martes. Next base: position 26,939 of record NW_027666501.1, read on the forward strand.
GGAATCGGTTTGGGCAGAACGCTCGTGAGAATCGGCCGGCGGTGGGCAGCCCCGGGGACCGGCCTGTTCCCCGGGGCCGAGGGCCATTTTTCTCGCTCGGGGCCCGGCGCGGCCCCCCGGAAAACGCGCCGAGAGGACGCGGACCCGCCGGCGGCCCCGGCGCCGGGGAGCACTCCCGGAGCAGAGTTGAGGGAGGGCCTGCGGCCGGGCGTCGTACTCCGACTTTGGGGCCGCCTGGGGCGCCCTGGGCTGCGGCCTGCCCCAGCGGGGGAACGGAGGTTTCTCTCGCCCCGAGGCTCGGACGAGGCTCCGAAGGGCAATGTCGGCCCCGGGGCGTTCGGGGGCCTCGGGGCGCGGGACTCAGGGTTGCCCAGGGGGAGGTCCCGGGGCACGGTGCCCCGGACTCGGAAGGCCGAGGAGGCAGGCGAGGGTTGGATCCCGGGCCTCGGGGCCCGCCCGGCCCCACCGGCCCGCGCCAGGGAGGGGAGCCCCGGGCGCTGAGGAGCGGGAGGCGTTGGCGTCGCGCGCGGCGGACTCGCGGGGGGCTTTCCGGCAGGGTGCGGGCGCGACCCCGCGGAGTCCCGGGCCAGGCGCGGGGGGCGGCCCCGCAGACGGGCTGCACACAAAGCGAGTTCGCCGGGCGTTTTCCGGCCAATTCTCACGAGCGTTCTGCCCAAACCGGGATCGGTTTGGGCAGAACCCTCGTGAGAAACGGCCGGCGTTGGGCAGCCCCGGGGACCGGCCTGTTCCCCGGGGCCAAGGGCCCTTTCTGGCTCGGGGCCCGGCGCGGCCCCCCGGAAAACGCGCCGAGAGGAGGCGGACCCGACGGCGGACCCGGCGACGGGGAGCACTCCCGGAGCAGAGTTGAGGGAGGGCCTGGGGCCGGGCGTCGTGCTCCGACTTTGGGGGCGGCCTGGGCGCCCCGGGCTGCGGCTTCCCCCTGCGGGGGAACGGAGGTTTCTCTCGCCCCGAGGCGTGAAGGCGGCTGCGAAGGGCACCGCCGGCGCCGGGGCGGTCGGGGGCCTCGGGGCGCGGGACTCAGGGTTGCCCAGGGGGAGGCCCCGGGGCCCAGGACCCCGGACTCGGAAGGCTGAGGAGGCAGGCGAGGGTTGGAGCCCGGGCCTCGGGGCCCGCCCGGCCCCACCGGCCCGCGCCAGGGAGGGGAGCCCCGGGCGCTGAGGAGCGGGAGGCGTCGGCGTCGCGCGCGGCGGACTCGCGGGGGGCTTTCCGGCGGGGCGCGGGCGCGACCCCGCGGGGACCCGGGCCAGGCGCGGGGGGCGGCCCCGCAGACGGGCTGCGCCCGAAGCGAGTTCGCCGGGCGTTTTCCGGCCGATTCGCACGAGCGTTCTGCCCAAACCGGGATCGGTTTGGGCAGAACGCTCGTGAGAATCGGCCGGCGTTGGGCAGCCCCGGGGACCGGCCTGGTCCCCGGGGCCGAGGGCCCTTTCTCGCTCGGGGCCCAGCGCGGCCCCCGGAAAACGCGCCGAGAGGACGCGGACCCGCCGGCGGCCCCGGCGCCGGGGAGCCCTCCCGGAGCAGAGTTGAGGGAGGGCCTGGGGCCGGGCGTCGTGCTCCGACTTTGGGGGCGGCTGGGGCGCCCCGGGCTGCGGCTTCCCCCTGCGGGGGAACGGAGGTTTTTCTCGCCCCGAGGCGTGGACGCGGCTGCGAAGGGCACCGTCGGCGCCGGGGCGGTCGGGGGCCTCGGGGCGCGGGACTCAGGGTTGCCCAGGGGGAGGCCCCGGGGCACAGGACCCCGGACTCCGAAGGCTGAGGAGGCAGGCGAGGGTTGGAGCCCGGGCATCGGGGCCCGCCCGGCCCCACCGGCCCTCGCCAGGGAGGGGAGCCCCGGGCGCTGAGGAGCGGGTGGCGTCGGCGTCGCTCGCGGCAGACTCGCGGGGGGCTTTCCGGCGGGGTGTGTTCGCTACCCCGCGGGGTCCCGGGCCAGGCGCGGGGGGCGGCCCCGCAGACGGGCTGCGCCCGAAGCGAGTTCGCCGGGCGTTCTCCGGCCGATTCTCACGAGCGTTCTGCCCAAACCGGGATCGGTTTGGGCAGAACGCTCGTGAGAATCGGCCGGCGTTGGGCAGCCCCGGGGACCGGCCTGTTCCCCGGGGCCGAGGGCCCTTTCTCGCTCGGGGCCCGGCGCGGCCCCCTGGAAAACGCGCCGAGAGGACGCGGACCCTCCGGCTGCCCCGGCGCCGGGGAGCACTCCCGGAGCAGAGTTGAGGGAGGGCCTGGGGCCGGGCGTCGTGCTCCGTCTTTGGGGGCGGCTGGGGCGCGCCGGGCTGCGCCTTCCCCCTGCGGGGGAACGGAGGTTTCTCTGGCCCCGAGGCGAGGACACGGCAGCGAAGGGCACCGTCGGCGCCGGGGCAGTTGGGGGCCTCGGGACGCGGGACTCAGGGTTGCCCAGGGGGAGGCCCCGGGGCACAGGACCCCGGATTCCAAAGGCTGAGGAGGCAGGTGAGGGTTGGAGCCCGGGCCTCGGGGCCCGCCCGGCCCCACCGGCCCGCGCCAGGGAGGGGAGCCCTGGCGCTGAGGAGCGGGAGGCGTCGGCGTCGCGCGCGGCGGACTCGCGGGGGGCTCTGCGGCGGGGTGCGGGCGGGACCCCGCGGAGTCCCGGGCCAGGCGCGGGGGGCGGCCCCGCAGACGGGCTGCGCCCGAAGCGAATTCGCCGGGCGTTTTCCGGCCGATTCTCACGAGCGTTCTGCCCAAACCGGGATCGGTTTGGGCAGAACGCTCGTGAGAATCGGCCGGCGTTGGGCAGCCCCGGGGACCGGCCTGGTCCCCGGGGCCGAGGGCCCTTTCTCGCTCGGGGCCCGGCGCGGCCCCCCGGAAAACGCGCCGAGAGGACGAGGACCCGCCGGCGGCCCCGGCGCCGGGGAGCCCGCCCGGAGCAGAGTTGAGGGAGGGCCTGGGCCCCGGCGTCGTGCTCCGACTTTGGGGGTGGCTGGGGCGCCCCGGGCTGCCCTTCCCCCTGCGGGGGAACGGAGGTTTCTCTCGCCCCGAGGCGTGGACGCGGCTGTGAAGGGCACCGTCGGCGCTGGGGCGGTCGGGGGCCTCGGGGCGCGGGACTCAGGGTTGCCCATGGGGAGGCCCCGGGGCACAGGACCCCGGATTCGGAAGGCTGAGGAGGCAGGCGAGGGTTGCAGCCCGGTCCTCGGGGCCCGCCCGGCCCCACCGGCCCGCGCCAGGGAGGGGAGTCCCTGGCGCTGTGGAGTGGGAGGCTTTGGCGTGGCCCGTGTCCGACTCGCGGGATGCTTTCCGGCGGGGTGCGGATGCGTCCAGGTGGGATCCCGGGCCAGGCGTGGGGGCCTTCCACCCAGAAAATGTCCCATCCACCCAGAAAATGTCCCAGATGACACGGACCACCGGTACATTTCTGTTTTGTGTCTATGGGGTGTGCAAATGCTGGTGGTGACCCAGTATCATACAGTTTTCTCCTGCTCTCTGTTTTCTGCTCATCTCCAAATGACAGTTTCTTTTTTTTTTTTTTTTTTTTTTTAATTTTATTTATTTGACAGGCAGAGATCACAAGTAGGCAGAGAGGCAGGCAGAGAGAGAGAGGGAGAAGCAGGCTCCCTGCTGAGCAGAGAGCCCGATGCGGGGCTCGATCCCAGGACCCTGAGATCATGACCCGAGCTGAAGGCAGAGGCTTTAACTCACTGAGCCACCCAGGTGCCCCCCAAATGACAGTTTCAATCTAGGAAGCTGGCAAGGTGCGGGTTCGAGTCTCAGGCATCCCCACTCGGACGGGCTTAGGAGCCAGTGCTCTGGGCACAGAAACCTGTACACCTGACCTATCGTTAGGCTTAGGGCCCAGGGGCATGGCAGGCCCTATCTGACAGCACTGCGGTGTCGTCCCCTCAGGGCTGAGGTGAGGGTATGTGCCTGGCTGGTTGGCAGATCCGGCTTCATGGCTGGGTGGGCCACTAATTTTGGGGGTGGCTTTAGTGGGGCTTTGAGGTGGGATCCCCCATGGGCTGAGTCAAGGACGGTGGTCAAGCGGTATGTCCGTCTCTGGGTTTTGTTGCCATCTGGGCCATCAGAGGTGAGGGTGTCCTCTGGAATGCATGTGGGTTTCTCCTGGTCTGAGGGTTCTGGGTCGCTCCGAACGGCATGGTTTTCTCCTGGATGGTAGGCGGAGTCCTTGGTTGAGGCTCAGGGGGTCCCAATCTGGAGGGATTGTTGGCCATGTCTCTGGGCACGGAAGCCTGAAAACACAACCCAGAGTTTGGGTTAGGGCTTAGGGGGATCCAGGCCCTACCTCCTGGTGCTGAGGCTGGATCCCCAGTTGCTGAATCGAACCTGGGGGTCAGGCAGCACATCAGGGTGTGAGTTTGTGACTGTGGGGACCGTCCAATTTGGGGGTGTCCCCTGGGATGCATGTGGGTTTTTTCCATTCTGAGGGCTCTGCGCAGCTTCCAAAGGTACAGTTTCCTCCTGGGTGGCAGGTGGGTTTCTGGGGTGTGGCCCAGAGGTCCCCAATCTGGAGGGACCGTGCCAGTGTGGCTTCAGACCTGTGGAGGGTTAGGGAGCTGCCTTAGGAGTCTGTGGAAAGCCCCGCAGTGCCAGTTCACGCCACTGGAGGGAGCGGTGAGCCGTGGCGCCAGAGACCCTGGAAGACGTGGCAATGCTGCTCGTCACCACTGGAGGCAGTGGCGAGCTGCCCTGGGAAACACCCTGGAAGAGGAGTCCGTGCAGCCTGCTGGCTCTGGGGGCCGTGGGGAGGTGTTGGGTGAGAGACCCTGGATCGTGAGGCACTGCAGCTTGTTTCTCCAGGACGGAGTGCTGAGCTGTATAGTCTCTGATTCCCCAGGTTCAAGAGTGGGCATAAGAGACCCTGGAGCCGAGCCCCCACACAGCACTGTGCCCTGTTTCCCCGGGTTTGCTGGCCATCTGCTGTCAGGGTGGTTCCGGAGGGTCCGCCCAGTTGGGCTCTGGAGCCGGGGGGAACCAAACCCGACTCACGGTGCACTTGGAACCGAGGAGTCGAGTGTTTGGAAGAGCATGTTTCTTTCTCCACAAAGGACAAGGGCATTGGTCGGCTTTAGAAGGAAGTCAATGACCACTTAAGAAACAAGCATGTGTCTCTCCTTCTCCCAGGAATCGGAGCAGGTGTGCAGGCGTTAGGTGGGAGGCGCCTGCTTCTCCGCACCTGAAGACCCTTCTTCACTCTGGCTCCACGAGACCTGAACTTTGGAAATCAGCATCTGAGTCTGTCAGGCAGCTTGTCCCAGGAAGTCAGTGTTCCGAGAAAAGAGCAGGCCCATGGGGCACATCCATGCCAGGATGGGAGGTAAAACTTCTCTTTCACCCCACAACCCCTGGGCTTACGTCTTGTCTCCAGTGGAGCTCACAATTGGCACACGGAACCAGCTCTAAGATATCTAGTGTGGGTGCCAGAGTTCCTGAGATTCTCTGCAGGGAGCACCTGGCAGGGATCTCATTTTCTCTGCTTCTTTCTGGCTTACAAAGGTATTTGGAACATCTTTTTCCTAGGCAATCCCTTGGATTCTAAAGGGAAGATGAGATTGACTCGGTGTGCGTTTTGAACACAGAAATTATTCCTTCATCCAACAGTGTTTATCCCACTGGCCCTAGGCTGTGTTGGAATGGCCGGCATCGAGAGGCAGGTGGCTGTTTGTGGTCAGATAGAGACTTGGATGATGGCTTCTCCTTTGTCCAAGGGGATGGATCCTCATGGATTCGTCTTTGCATCCAAAGATTTCCAATGAGGGCAGAGGGAAAATTGAAAAGGATTCCAAGGAGCCTTGGGGCAATATCAAAGGGATGCTTGTCTTCCTAGGTTCACTCAAACGGCTATATATGGATGGACATGCTCTATGTTCTCTGCGGTTTCATGGGTGGTGAAGTCAGAAGGAGATTCTTTGGGATTTCCCTGGATCCATGCATTCCGGTGGCTTCAAGGGCCTTGGCGTCAGGAACCCTGTGAATTTCTGTGGTGAATTTCTGTGGCTGCTTGCCTGAAGCTCGGTGAGTCAGGTGATCCCACAGGTTTTCCATTTCCTCCTTAGGAAATTGCTGGCAGGGAATGTTCTGCTGAAAGCAGAACCCTCGGGGGCCCCTTTGTGGCTCAGTGGGTAAAGCCACTGCCTTTGGCTCAGGTCATGATCCCAGGGTCCTGGGATCGAATCCCGCATTGGGCTCTCTGCTCAGCGGGGAGCCGGTTCCCCCTCTCTCTCTGTCTGCCTCTCTGCCTACTTGTGATCTCTGTCTGACAAATAAATAACAAAAATCTTAAACAAAACAAAACGGGACAGGACCCCGGACTCGGAAGACTGAGGAGGCAGGCGAGGGTTGGAGCCCGGGCCTCGGGGCCCGCCCGGCCCCACCGGCCCGCGCCAGGGAGGGGAGCCCCGGGCGCTGAGGAGCGGGAGGCGTCGGCGTCGCGCGCGGCGGACTCGCGGGGGGCTTTCCGGCGGGGCGCGGGCGCGACCCCGCGGGGTCCCGGGCCAGGCGCGGGGGGCGGCCCCGCAGACGGTCTGCGCCCGAAGCGAGTTCGCCGGGCGTTTTCTGGCCGATTCTCACGAGCGTTCTGCCCAAACCGGGATCGGTTTGGGCAGAACGCTCGTGAGAATCGGCCGGCGTTGGGCAGCCCCGGTGACCGGCCTGTTCCCCGGGGCCAAGGGCCCTTTCTGGCTCGGGGCCCGGCGCGGCCCCCCGGAAAACGCGCCGAGAGGATGCGGACCCGACGGCGGACCCGGCGACGGGGAGCACTCCCGGAGCAGAGTTGAGGGAGGGCCTGGGGCCGGGCGTCGTGCTCCGACTTTGGGGGCGGCCTGGGCGCCCCGGGCTGCGGCTTCCCCCTGCGGGGGAACGGAGGTTTCTCTCGCCCCGAGGCGTGAAGGCGGCTGCGAAGGGCACCGCCGGCGCCGGGGCGGTCGGGGGCCTCGGGGCGCGGGACTCAGGGTTGCCCAGGGGGAGGCCCCGGGGCACAGGACCCCGGACACAGAAGGTTGAGGAGGCAGGCGAGGGTTGGAGCCCGGGCCTCGGGGCCCGCCCGGCCCCACCGGCCCGCGCCAGGGAGGGAGCCCCGGGCGCTGAGGAGCGGGAGGCGTCGGCGTCGCGCGCGGCGGACTCGCGGGGGGCTCTGCGGCGGGGTGCGGGCGCGACCCCGCGGGGTCCCGGGCCAGGCGCGTGGTGCGGCCCCGCAGACGGGCTGCGCCCGACGCGAGTTCGCCGGGCGTTTTCCGGCCGATTCTCACGAGCGTTCTGCCCAAACCGATCCCGGTTTGGGCAGAACGCTCGTGAGAATCGGCCGGCGTTGGGCAGCCCCGGGGACCGGCCTGTTCCCCGGGGCCGAGGGCCATTTTTCTCGCTCGGGGCCCGGCGCGGCCCCCCGGAAAACGCGCCGAGAGGACGCGGACCCGCCGGCGGCCCCGGCGCCGGGGAGCACTCCCGGAGCAGAGTTGAGGGAGAGCCTGGGGCCGGGCGTCGTGCTCCGACTTTGGGGGCGGCTGGGGCGCCCCGGGCTGCGCCTTCCCCCTGCGGGGGAACGGAGGTTTCTCTGGCCCCGAGGCGAGGACGCGGCAGCGAAGGGCACCGTCGGCGCCGGGGCGGTCGGGGGCCTCGGGGCGTGGGACTCAGGGTTGCCCAGGGGGAGGCCCAGGGGCACAGGACCCCGGACTCCGAAGGCTGAGGAGGCAGGCGAGAGTTGGAGCCCGGGCCTCGGGGCCCGCCCGGCCGCACCGGCCCGCGCCAGGTAGGGGAGCCCTGGCGCTGAGGAGCGGGAGGCATCGGCGTCCCGCGAGGCGGACTCGCGGCGGGCTCTGCGGCGGGGTGCGGGCGGTACCCCGCGCGGTCCCGGGCCAGGCGCGGGGGGCGGCCCCGCAGACGGGCTGCGCCCGAAGCGAGTTTGCCGGGCGTTTTCCGGCCGATTCTCACGAGCGTTCTGCCCAAACCGATCCCGGTTTGGGCAGAACGCTCGTGAGAATCGGCCAGCGTTGGGCAGCCCCAGGGACTGGCCTGTTCCCCGAGGCCGAGGGCCCTTTCTCGCTCGGGGCCCGGCGCGGCCCCCCGGAAAACGCGCCGAGAAGACGGGGACCCGCCGGCGGCCCCGGCGCCGGGGAGCCCTCCCGGAGCAGAGTTGAGGGAGGTCCTGGGGCCGGGCGTCGTGCTCCGACTTTGGGGGCGGCTGGGGCGCCCCGGGCTGCGCCTTCCCCCTGCGGGGGAACGGAGGTTTCTCTGGCCCCGAGGCGAGGACGCGGCAGCGAACGGCACCGCCGGTGCCGGGGCGGTCGGGGGCCTCGGGGCGCGGGACTCAGGGTTGCCCAGGGGGAGGCCCCGGGGCACAGGACCCCGGACTCCGAAGGCTGAGGAGGCAGGCGAGGGTTGGAGCCCGGGCCTCGGGGCCCGCCCGGCCCCTCCGGCCCGCGCCAGGGAAGGGAGCCCCGGGCGCTGAGGAGCGGGAGGCGTCGGCGTCGCGCGCGGCGACTCGCGGGGGGCTCTGCGGCGGGGTGCGGGCGGGACACCGCGGGGTTCTGGGCCAGGCGCGGGGGGGGGCCCCGCAGACGAGCTGCGCCCGTAGCGAGTTCGCCGGGCGTTTTCCGGCCGATTCTCACGAGCGTTCTGCCCAAACCGGGATCGGTTTGGGCAGAACGCTCGTGAGAATCGGCCGGCGTTGGGCAGCCCCGGGGACCGGCCTGTTCCCCGGGGCCAAAGGCCCTTTCTGGCTCGGGGCCCGGCGCGGCCCCCCGGAAAACGCGCCGAGAGGACGCGGACCCGCCGGCGGCCCCGGCGCCGGGGAGCCCTCCCGGAGCAGAGTTGAGGGAGGGCCTGGGGCCGGGCGTCGTGCTCCGACTTTGGGGGCGGCTGGGGCGCCACGGGCTGCGCCTTCCCCCTGCGGGGGAACGGAGGTTTCTCTCGCCCCGAGGCGTGGACGTGGCTGCGATGGGCACCGCCGGCGCCGGGGCGGTCGGGGGCCTCGGGGCGCGGGACTCAGGGTTGCCCAGGGGGAGGCCCCGGGGCACAGGACCCCGGACTCGGAAGGCTGAGGAGGCAGGCGAGGGTTGGAGCCCGGGCCTCGGGGCCCGCCCGGCCGCACCGGCCCGCGCCAGGTAGGGGAGCCCTGGCGCTGAGGAGCGGGAGGCGTCGGCGTCCCGCGCGGCGGACTCGCGGCGGGCTCTGCGGCGGGGTGCGGGAGCGACCCCGCGGGGTCCCGGGCCAGGCGCGGGGGGCGGCCCCGCAGACGGGCTGCGCCCGAAGCGGGTTCGCCGGGCGTTTTCCGGCCGATTCTCACGAGCGTTCTGCCCAAACCGGAATCGGTTTGGGCAGAACGCTCGTGAGAATCGGCCGGCGGTGGGCAGCCCCGGGGACCGGCCTGTTCCCCGGGGCCGAGGGCCATTTTTCTCGCTCGGGGCCCGGCGCGGCCCCCCGGAAAACGCGCCGAGAGGACGCGGACCCGCCGGCGGCCCCGGCGCCGGGGAGCACTCCCGGAGCAGAGTTGAGGGAGGGCCTGCGGCCGGGCGTCGTACTCCGACTTTGGGGCCGCCTGGGGCGCCCTGGGCTGCGGCCTGCCCCAGCGGGGGAACGGAGGTTTCTCTCGCCCCGAGGCTCGGACGAGGCTCCGAAGGGCAATGTCGGCCCCGGGGCGTTCGGGGGCCTCGGGGCGCGGGACTCAGGGTTGCCCAGGGGGAGGTCCCGGGGCACGGTGCCCCGGACTCGGAAGGCCGAGGAGGCAGGCGAGGGTTGGATCCCGGGCCTCGGGGCCCGCCCGGCCCCACCGGCCCGCGCCAGGGAGGGGAGCCCCGGGCGCTGAGGAGCGGGAGGCGTTGGCGTCGCGCGCGGCGGACTCGCGGGGGGCTTTCCGGCAGGGTGCGGGCGCGACCCCGCGGAGTCCCGGGCCAGGCGCGGGGGGCGGCCCCGCAGACGGGCTGCACACAAAGCGAGTTCGCCGGGCGTTTTCCGGCCAATTCTCACGAGCGTTCTGCCCAAACCGGGATCGGTTTGGGCAGAACCCTCGTGAGAAACGGCCGGCGTTGGGCAGCCCCGGGGACCGGCCTGTTCCCCGGGGCCAAGGGCCCTTTCTGGCTCGGGGCCCGGCGCGGCCCCCCGGAAAACGCGCCGAGAGGAGGCGGACCCGACGGCGGACCCGGCGACGGGGAGCACTCCCGGAGCAGAGTTGAGGGAGGGCCTGGGGCCGGGCGTCGTGCTCCGACTTTGGGGGCGGCCTGGGCGCCCCGGGCTGCGGCTTCCCCCTGCGGGGGAACGGAGGTTTCTCTCGCCCCGAGGCGTGAAGGCGGCTGCGAAGGGCACCGCCGGCGCCGGGGCGGTCGGGGGCCTCGGGGCGCGGGACTCAGGGTTGCCCAGGGGGAGGCCCCGGGGCCCAGGACCCCGGACTCGGAAGGCTGAGGAGGCAGGCGAGGGTTGGAGCCCGGGCCTCGGGGCCCGCCCGGCCCCACCGGCCCGCGCCAGGGAGGGGAGCCCCGGGCGCTGAGGAGCGGGAGGCGTCGGCGTCGCGCGCGGCGGACTCGCGGGGGGCTTTCCGGCGGGGCGCGGGCGCGACCCCGCGGGGACCCGGGCCAGGCGCGGGGGGCGGCCCCGCAGACGGGCTGCGCCCGAAGCGAGTTCGCCGGGCGTTTTCCGGCCGATTCGCACGAGCGTTCTGCCCAAACCGGGATCGGTTTGGGCAGAACGCTCGTGAGAATCGGCCGGCGTTGGGCAGCCCCGGGGACCGGCCTGGTCCCCGGGGCCGAGGGCCCTTTCTCGCTCGGGGCCCGGCGCGGCCCCCGGAAAACGCGCCGAGAGGACGCGGACCCGCCGGCGGCCCCGGCGCCGGGGAGCCCTCCCGGAGCAGAGTTGAGGGAGGGCCTGGGGCCGGGCGTCGTGCTCCGACTTTGGGGGCGGCTGGGGCGCCCCGGGCTGCGGCTTCCCCCTGCGGGGGAACGGAGGTTTTTCTCGCCCCGAGGCGTGGACGCGGCTGCGAAGGGCACCGTCGGCGCCGGGGCGGTCGGGGGCCTTGGGGCGCGGGACTCAGGGTTGCCCAGGGGGAGGCCCCGGGGCCCAGGAACCCGGACTCGGAAGGCTGAGGAGGCAGGCGAGGGTTGGAGCCCGGGCCTCGGGGCCCGCCCGGCCCCACCGGCCCGCGCCAGGGAGGGGAGCCCCGGGCGCTGAGGAGCGGGAGGCGTCGGCGTCGCGCGCGGCGGACTCGCGGGGGGCTTTCCGGCGGGGCGCGGGCGCGACCCCGCGGGGTCCCGGGCCAGGCGCGGGGGGCGGCCCCGCAGACGGGCTGCGCCCGAAGCGAGTTCGCCGGGCGTTTTCTGGCCGATTCTCACGAGCGTTCTGCCCAAACCGGGATCGGTTTGGGCAGAACGCTCGTGAGAATCGGCCGGCGTTGGGCAGCCCCGGTGACCGGCCTGTTCCCCGGGGCCAAGGGCCCTTTCTCGCTCGGGGCCCGGCGCGGCCCCCCGGAAAACGCGCCGAGAGGACGCGGACCTGCCGGCGGCCCCGGCGCCGGGGAGCACTCCCGGAGCAGAGTTGAGGGAGGGCCTGGGGCCGGGCGTCGTGCTCCGACTTTGGGGGCGGCTGGGGCGCGCCGGGCTGCGCGTTCCCCCTGCGAGGGAACGGAGGTTTCTCTGGCCCCGAGGCGAGGACGCGGCAGCGAAGGGCACCGCCGGCGCTGGGGCGGTCAGGGGCCTCGGGGCGCGGGACTCAGGGTTGCCCAGGGGGAGGCCCCGGGGCACAGGACCCCGGACTCGGAAGGCTGAGGAGGCAGGCGAGGGTTGGAACCCGGGCCTCGGGGCCCGCCCGGCCCCAACGGCCCGCGCCAGGGAGGGGAGCCCCGGGCGCTGAGGAGCGGGAGGCGTCGGCGTCGCGCGCGGCGGACTCGCGGGGGGCTCTGCGGCGGGGTGCGGGCGCGACCCCGCGGGGTCCCGGGCCAGGCGCGGGGGGCGGCCCCGCAGACGGGCTGCGCCCGAAGCGAATTCGCCGGGCGTTTTCCGGCCGATTCTCACGAGCGTTCTGCCCAAACCGGGATCGGTTTGGGCAGAACGCTCGTGAGAATCGGCCGGCGTTGGGCAGCCCCGGGGACCGGCCTGGTCCCCGGGGCCGAGGGCCCTTTCTCGCTCGGGGCCCGGCGCGGCCCCCCGGAAAACGCGCCGAGAGGACGAGGACCCGCCGGCGGCCCCGGCGCCGGGGAGCCCGCCCGGAGCAGAGTTGAGGGAGGGCCTGGGCCCCGGCGTCGTGCTCCGACTTTGGGGGTGGCTGGGGCGCCCCGGGCTGCCCTTCCCCCTGCGGGGGAACGGAGGTTTCTCTCGCCCCGAGGCGTGGACGCGGCTGTGAAGGGCACCGTCGGCGCTGGGGCGGTCGGGGGCCTCGGGGCGCGGGACTCAGGGTTGCCCATGGGGAGGCCCCGGGGCACAGGACCCCGGATTCGGAAGGCTGAGGAGGCAGGCGAGGGTTGCAGCCCGGTCCTCGGGGCCCGCCCGGCCCCACCGGCCCGCGCCAGGGAGGGGAGTCCCTGGCGCTGTGGAGTGGGAGGCTTTGGCGTGGCCCGTGTCCGACTCGCGGGATGCTTTCCGGCGGGGTGCGGATGCGTCCAGGTGGGATCCCGGGCCAGGCGTGGGGGCCTTCCACCCAGAAAATGTCCCATCCACCCAGAAAATGTCCCAGATGACACGGACCACCGGTACATTTCTGTTTTGTGTCTATGGGGTGTGCAAATGCTGGTGGTGACCCAGTATCATACAGTTTTCTCCTGCTCTCTGTTTTCTGCTCATCTCCAAATGACAGTTTCTTTTTTTTTTTTTTTTTTTTTAATTTTATTTATTTGACAGGCAGAGATCACAAGTAGGCAGAGAGGCAGGCAGAGAGAGAGAGGGAGAAGCAGGCTCCCTGCTGAGCAGAGAGCCCGATGCGGGGCTCGATCCCAGGACCCTGAGATCATGACCCGAGCTGAAGGCAGAGGCTTTAACTCACTGAGCCACCCAGGTGCCCCCCAAATGACAGTTTCAATCTAGGAAGCTGGCAAGGTGCGGGTTCGAGTCTCAGGCATCCCCACTCGGACGGGCTTAGGAGCCAGTGCTCTGGGCACAGAAACCTGTACACCTGACCTATCGTTAGGCTTAGGGCCCAGGGGCATGGCAGGCCCTATCTGACAGCACTGCGGTGTCGTCCCCTCAGGGCTGAGGTGAGGGTATGTGCCTGGCTGGTTGGCAGATCCGGCTTCATGGCTGGGTGGGCCACTAATTTTGGGGGTGGCTTTAGTGGGGCTTTGAGGTGGGATCCCCCATGGGCTGAGTCAAGGACGGTGGTCAAGCGGTATGTCCGTCTCTGGGTTTTGTTGCCATCTGGGCCATCAGAGGTGAGGGTGTCCTCTGGAATGCATGTGGGTTTCTCCTGGTCTGAGGGTTCTGGGTCGCTCCGAACGGCATGGTTTTCTCCTGGATGGTAGGCGGAGTCCTTGGTTGAGGCTCAGGGGGTCCCAATCTGGAGGGATTGTTGGCCATGTCTCTGGGCACGGAAGCCTGAAAACACAACCCAGAGTTTGGGTTAGGGCTTAGGGGGATCCAGGCCCTACCTCCTGGTGCTGAGGCTGGATCCCCAGTTGCTGAATCGAACCTGGGGGTCAGGCAGCACATCAGGGTGTGAGTTTGTGACTGTGGGGACCGTCCAATTTGGGGGTGTCCCCTGGGATGCATGTGGGTTTTTTCCATTCTGAGGGCTCTGCGCAGCTTCCAAAGGTACAGTTTCCTCCTGGGTGGCAGGTGGGTTTCTGGGGTGTGGCCCAGAGGTCCCCAATCTGGAGGGACCGTGCCAGTGTGGCTTCAGACCTGTGGAGGGTTAGGGAGCTGCCTTAGGAGTCTGTGGAAAGCCCCGCAGTGCCAGTTCACGCCACTGGAGGGAGCGGTGAGCCGTGGCGCCAGAGACCCTGGAAGACGTGGCAATGCTGCTCGTCACCACTGGAGGCAGTGGCGAGCTGCCCTGGGAAACACCCTGGAAGAGGAGTCCGTGCAGCCTGCTGGCTCTGGGGGCCGTGGGGAGGTGTTGGGTGAGAGACCCTGGATCGTGAGGCACTGCAGCTTGTTTCTCCAGGACGGAGTGCTGAGCTGTATAGTCTCTGATTCCCCAGGTTCAAGAGTGGGCATAAGAGACCCTGGAGCCGAGCCCCCACACAGCACTGTGCCCTGTTTCCCCAGGTTTGCTGGCCATCTGCTGTCAGGGTGGTTCCGGAGGGTCCGCCCAGTTGGGCTCTGGAGCCGGGGGGAACCAAACCCGACTCACGGTGCACTTGGAACCGAGGAGTCGAGTGTTTGGAAGAGCATGTTTCTTTCTCCACAAAGGACAAGGGCATTGGTCGGCTTTAGAAGGAAGTCAATGACCACTTAAGAAACAAGCATGTGTCTCTCCTTCTCCCAGGAATCGGAGCAGGTGTGCAGGCGTTAGGTGGGAGGCGCCTGCTTCTCCGCACCTGAAGACCCTTCTTCACTCTGGCTCCACGAGACCTGAACTTTGGAAATCAGCATCTGAGTCTGTCAGGCAGCTTGTCCCAGGAAGTCAGTGTTCCGAGAAAAGAGCAGGCCCATGGGGCACATCCATGCCAGGATGGGAGGTAAAACTTCTCTTTCACCCCACAACCCCTGGGCTTACGTCTTGTCTCCAGTGGAGCTCACAATTGGCACACGGAACCAGCTCTAAGATATCTAGTGTGGGTGCCAGAGTTCCTGAGATTCTCTGCAGGGAGCACCTGGCAGGGATCTCATTTTCTCTGCTTCTTTCTGGCTTACAAAGGTATTTGGAACATCTTTTTCCTAGGCAATCCCTTGGATTCTAAAGGGAAGATGAGATTGACTCGGTGTGCGTTTTGAACACAGAAATTATTCCTTCATCCAACAGTGTTTATCCCACTGGCCCTAGGCTGTGTTGGAATGGCCGGCATCGAGAGGCAGGTGGCTGTTTGTGGTCAGATAGAGACTTGGATGATGGCTTCTCCTTTGTCCAAGGGGATGGATCCTCATGGATTCGTCTTTGCATCCAAGGATTTCCAATGAGGGCAGAGGGAAAATTGAAAAGGATTCCAAGGAGCCTTGGGGCAATATCAAAGGGATGCTTGTCTTCCTAGGTTCACTCAAACGGCTATATATGGATGGACATGCTCTATGTTCTCTGCGGTTTCATGGGTGGTGAAGTCAGAAGGAGATTCTTTGGGATTTCCCTGGATCCATGCATTCCGGTGGCTTCAAGGGCCTTGGCGTCAGGAACCCTGTGAATTTCTGTGGTGAATTTCTGTGGCTGCTTGCCTGAAGCTCGGTGAGTCAGGTGATCCCACAGGTTTTCCATTTCCTCCTTAGGAAATTGCTGGCAGGGAATGTTCTGCTGAAAGCAGAACCCTCGGGGGCCCCTTTGTGGCTCAGTGGGTAAAGCCACTGCCTTTGGCTCAGGTCATGATCCCAGGGTCCTGGGATCGAATCCCGCATTGGGCTCTCTGCTCAGCGGGGAGCCGGTTCCCCCTCTCTCTCTGTCTGCCTCTCTGCCTACTTGTGATCTCTGTCTGACAAATAAATAACAAAAATCTTAAACAAAACAAAACGGGACAGGACCCCGGACTCGGAAGACTGAGGAGGCAGGCGAGGGTTGGATCCCGGGCCTCGGGGCCCGCCCGGCCCCACCGGCCCGCGCCAGGGAGGGGAGCCCCGGGCGCTAAGGAGCGGGAGGCGTCGGCGTCGCGCGCGGTGGACTCGCGGGGGGCTTTCCGGCAGGGTGCGGGCGAGACCCCGCGGGGTCCCGGGCCAGGCGCGGGGGGTGGGCCCGCAGACGGGCTGCGCCCGAAGCGAGTTCGCCGGGCATTTTCCGGCCGATTCTCACGAGCGTTCTGCCCAAACCGGGATCGGGATCGGTTTGGGCAGAACGCTCCTGAGAATCGGCCGGCGTTGGGCAGTCCCGGGGACCGGCCCGTTCCCCGGGGCCGAGGGCCCTTTCTCGCTCGGGGCCCGGCGCGGCCCCCCGGAAAACGCGCCGAGAGGACGCGGACCCGCCGGCGGCCCCGGCGCCGGGGAGCATTCCCGGAGCAGAGTTGAGGGAGGGCCTGGGGCCGGGCGTCGTGCTCCGACTTTGGGGGCAGCTGGGGCGTCCCGGGCTGCGGCTTCCCCCTGCGGGGGAACGGACGTTTCTCTCGCCCCGAGGCGTGGACGCGGCTGCGAAGGGCACCGCCGGCGCCGGGGCGGTCGAGGGCCTCGGGGCGCGGGACTCAGGGTTGCCCAGGGGGAGGTCCCGGGGCACAGGACCCCGGAATCGGAAGGCAGAGGAGGCAAGCGAGGGTTGGAGCACGGGCCTCGGGACCCGCCTGGCCCCACCGGGCCGCGCCAGGGAGGGGAGCCCCGGGCGCTGAGGAGCGGGAGGCGTCGGCGTCGCGCGCAGCGGACTCGCGAGCGGCTTTCCGGCGGGGTGCGGGCGCGACCCCGCGGGGTCCCGGGCCAGGCGCGGGGGGCGGCCCCGCAGACGGGCTGCGCCCGAAGCGCGTTCGCCGGGCGTTTTCCGGCCGATTCTCACGAGCGTTCTGCCCAAACCGGGATCGGTTTGGGCAGAACGCTCGTGAGAATCGGCCGGCGTTGGGCAGCCCCGGGGACGGGCCTGTTCCCCGGGGACGAGGGCCCTTTCTCGCTCGGGGCCCGGCGCGGCCCCCCGGAAAACGCGCCGAGAGGACGCGGACCCGCCGGCAGCCCCGGCGCCGGGGACCACTCCCGGAGCAGAGTTGAGGGAGGGCTGGGGCCGGGCGTCGTGCTCCGACTTTGGGGGCGGCTGGGGCGCCCCGGGCTGCGGCTTCCCCCTGCGGGGAAACGGAGGTTTCTCTGGCCCCGAGGCGAGGACGCGGCAGCGAAGGGCACCGCCGGCGCCGGGGCGGTCGGGGGCCTCGGGGCGCGGGACTCAGGGTTGCCCAGGGGGAGGCCCCGGGGCACAGGACCCCGGACTCCGAAGGCTGAGGAGGCAGGCGAGGGTTGGAGCCCGGGCCTCGGGGCCCGCCCGGCCCCACCGGCCCGCGCCAGGGAGGGGAGCCCCGGGCGCTGAGGAGCGGGAGGCGTCGGCGTCGCGCGCGGCGGACTCGCGGGGGGCTCTGCGGCGGGGTGCGGGCGCGACCCCGCGGGGTCCCGGGCCAGGCGCGGGGGGCGGCCCCGCAGACGGGCTGCGCCCGAAGCGAGTTCGCCGGGCGTTTTCCGGCCGATTCTCACGAGCGTTCTGCCCAAACCGGGATCGGTTTGGGCAGAACGCTCGTGAGAATCGGCCGGCGTTGGGCAGCCCCGGGGACCGGCCTGTTCCCCGGGGCCGAGGGCCATTTTTCTCGCTCGGGGCCCGGCGCGGCCCCCCGGAAAACGCGCCGAGAGGACGCGGACCCGCCGGCGGCCCCGGCGCCGGGGAGCACTCCCGGAGCAGAGTTGAGGAAGGGCCTGGGGCCGGGCGTCGTGCTCCGACTTTGGGGGCGGCTGGGGCGCCCCGGTCTGCGGCTTCCCCCTGCGGGGGAACGGAGGTTTCTCTCGCCCCGAGGCGTGGACGCGGATGCGAAGGGCACCGCCGGCGCCGGGCGGTCGGGGGCCTCGGGGCGCGGGACTCAGGGTTGCCCAGGGGGAGGCCCCGGGGCACAGGACCCCGGACTCGGAAGGCTGAGGAGGCAGGCGAGGGTTGGAGCCCGGGCCTCGGGGCCCGCCTGGCCCCACCGGCCCGTGCCAGGGAGGGGAGCCCCGGGCGCTGAGGAGCGGGAGGCGTCTGCGTCGCGCGCGGCGGACTCGCGGGGGGCTCTGCGGCGGGGTGCGGGCGGGACCCCGCGGGGTCCCGGGCCAGGCGCGGGGGGCGGCCCCGCAGACGGGCTGCGCCCGAAGCGAGTTCGCCGGGCGTTTTCCGGCCGATTCTCACGAGCGTTCTGCCCTAACCGGGATCGGTTTGGGCAGAACGCTCGTGAGAATCGGCCGGCGTTGGACAGCCCCGGCGACTGGCCTGTTCCCCGGGGCCGAGGGCCCTTTCTCGCTCGGGGCCCGGCGCGGCCCCCCGGAAAACGCGCCGAGAGGACGCGGATCCGCCGGCGGCCCCTGCGTCGGGGAGCACTCCCGGAGCAGAGTTGAGGGAGGGCCTGGGGCCGGGCGTCGTGCTCCGACTTTGGGGGCGGCTGGGGCGCCCCGGGCTGCGGCTTCCCCCTGTGGGTGAACGGAGGTTTCTCTCGCCCCGAGGCGTGGACGCGGCTGCGAAGAGCACCGCCGGCGCCGGGGCGGTCGGGGGCCTCGGGAAGCGGAACTCAGGGTTGCCCAGGGGGAGGCCCCGGGGCACAGGACCCCGGACTCGGAAGGCTGAGGAGGCAGGCGAGGGTTGGAGCCCGGGCCTTGGGGCCCACCCGGCCCCACCGGCCCGCGCCAGGGAGGGGAGCCCCGGGCGCTGAGGAGCGGGAGGCGTCGGCGTCGCGCGCGGCGAACTCGCGGGGGGCTTTCCGGCGGGGTGTGTTCGCGACCCCGCGGGGTCCCGGGCCAGGCGCGGGGGGCGGCCCCGCAGACGGGCTGCGCCCGAAGCGATTTCGCCGGGCGTTTTCCGGCCGATTCTCACGAGCGTTCTGCCCAAACCGGGATCGGTTTGGGCAGAACGCTCGTGAGAATCGGCCGGCGTTGGGCAGCCCCGGGGACCGGCCTGGTCCCCGGGGCCGAGGGCCCTTTCTCGCTCGGGGCCCGGCGCGGCCCCCCGGAAAACGCGCCGAGAGGACGCGGACCCGCCGGCGGCCCAGCGCCGGGGAGCCCTCCCGGAGCAGAGTTGAGGGAGGGCCTGGGGCCGGGCGTCGTGCTCCGAATTTGGGGGCGGCTAGGGCGCCCCGGGCTGCGGCCTCCCCCTGCGGGGGAATGCAGGATTCTCTCGTCCCGAGGCGAGGACGTGGCTGCGGAGGGCACGTCGGGGCCGGGGCGGTCGGGGTCCTCGGGGCGCGGGACTCAGGGTTGCCCAGGGGGAGGCCCCGGGGCACAGGACCCCTGACTCGGAAGCCTGAGGAGGTGGCCGAATCTTGGAGCCCGGGCCTCGGGTACCGCCCGGCCCCACCGGCCCACGCCAGGAAGGGGAGCCCCGGGCGCTGAGGAGCGGGAGGCGTCGGCGTCGCGTGCGGCGGACTCGCGGGGGGCTTTCCGGCGGGGTGCGGGCGCGACCCCGCGGGGTCCCGGGCCAGGCGCGGGGGGCGGCCCCGCAGATGGGCTGCGCCCGAAGCGAGTTCGCCGGGCGTTTTCCGGCCGATTCTCACGAGCGTTATGCCCAAACCGGGATCGGTTTGGGCAGAACGCTCGTGAGAATCGGCCGGCGTTGGGCAGCCCCGGGGACCGGCCTGGTCCCCGGGGCCGAGGGCCCTTTCTCGCTCGGGGCCCGGCGCGGCCCCCCGGAAAACGCGCCGAGAGGACGCGGACCCGCCGGCGGCCCCGGCGCCGGGGAGCCCTCCCGGAGCAGAGTTGAGGGAGGGCCTGGGGCCGGGCGTCGTGCTCCGACTTTGGGGGCGGCTGGGGCGCCCCGGGCTGCGGCTTCCCCCTGCGGGGGAACGGAGGTTTCTATCGCCCCGAGGCGTGGACGCGGCTGCGAAGGGCACCGTCGGCGCCGGGGCGGTCGGGCGCCTCGGGGCGCGGGACTCAGGGTTGCCCAGGGGGAGGCCCCGGGGCACAGGACCCCGGACTCCGAAGGCTGAGGAGGCAGGCGAGGGTTGGAGCCCGGGCCTCGGGGCCCGCCCGGCCCCACCGGCCCGCGCCAGGGAGGGGAGCCCCGGGCGCTGAGGAGCGGGAGGCGTCGGCGTCGCGCGCGGTGGACTCGCGGGGGGCTCTGCGGCGGGGTGCGGGCGCGACCCCGCGGGGTCCCGGGCCAGGCGCGGGGGGCGGCCCCGCAGACGGGCTGCGCCCGAAGCGAGTTCGCCGGGCGTTTTCCGGCTGATTCTCACGAGCGTTCTGCCCAAACCGGAATCGGTTGGGGCAGAACGCTCGTGAGAATCGGCCGGCGTTTGGCAGCCCCGGGGACCGGCCTGTTCCCCGGGGCCGAGGGCCATTTTTCTCGCTCGGGGCCCGGCGCGGCCCCACGGAAAACGCGCCGAGAGGACGCGGACCCGCCGGCGGCCCCGGCGCCGGGGAGCACTCCCGGAGCAGAGTTGAGGAAGGGCCTGGGGCCGGGCGTCGTGCTCCGACTTTGGGGGAGGCTGGGGCGCCCCGGTCTGCGGCTTCCCCCTGCAAGGGAACGGAGGTTTCTCTCGCCCCGAGGCGTGGACGCGGATGCGAAGGGCACCGCCGGCGCCGGGCGGTCGGGGGCCTCGGGGCGCGGGACTCAGGGTTGCCCAGGGGGAGGCCCCGGGGCACAGGACCCCGGACTCCGAAGGCTGAGGAGGCAGGCGAGGGTTGGAGCCCGGGCCTCGGGGCCCGCCTGGCCCCACCGGCCCGTGCCAGGGAGGGGAGCCCCGGGCGCTGAGGAGCGGGAGGCGTCTGCGTCGCGCGCGGCGGACTCGCGGGGGGCTCTGCGGCGGGGTGCGGGCGGGACCCCGCGGGGTCCCGGGCCAGGCGCGGGGGGCGGCCCCGCAGACGGGCTGCGCTCGAAGCGAGTTCGCCGGGCGTTTTCCGGCCGATTCTCACGAGCGTTCTGCCCAAACCGGGATCGGTTTGGGCAGAACGCTCGTGAGAATCGGCCGGCGTTGGACAGCCCCGGCGACTGGCCTGTTCCCCGGGGCCGAGGGCCCTTTCTCGCTCGGGGCCCGGCGCGGCCCCCCGGAAAACGCGCCGAGAGGACGCGGATCCGCCGGCGGCCCCTGCGTCGGGGAGCACTCCCGGAGCAGAGTTGAGGGAGGGCCTGGGGCCGGGCGTCGTGCTCCGACTTTGGGGGCGGCTGGGGCGCCCCGGGCTGCGGCTTCCCCCTGTGGGTGAACGGAGGTTACTCTCGCCCCGAGGCGTGGACGCGGCTGCGAAGGGCACCGCCGGCGCCGGGGCGGTCGGGGGCCTCGGGAAGCGGGACTCAGGTTTGCCCAGGGGGAGGCCCCGGGGCACAGGACCCCGGACTCGGAAGGCTGAGGAGGCAGGCGAGGGTTGGAGCCCGGGCCTTGGGGCCCACCCGGCCCCACCGGCCCGCGCCAGGGAGGGGAGCCCCGGGCGCTGAGGAGCGGGAGGCGTCGGCGTCGCGCGCGGCGAACTCGCGGGGGGCTTTCCGGCGGGGTGTGTTCGCGACCCCGCGGGGTCCCGGGCCAGGCGCGGGGGGCGGCCCCGCAGACGGGCTGCGCCCGAAGCGATTTCGCCGGGCGTTTTCCGGCCGATTCTCACGAGCGTTCTGCCCAAACCGGGATCGGTTTGGGCAGAACGCTCGTGAGAATCGGCCGGCGTTGGGCAGCCCCGGGGACCGGCCTGGTCCCCGGGGCCGAGGGCCCTTTCTCGCTCGGGGCCCGGCGCGGCCCCCCGGAAAACGCGCCGAGAGGACGCGGACCCGCCGGCGGCCCCGGCGCCGGGGAGCCCTCCCGGAGCAGAGTTGAGGGAGGGCCTGGGGCCGGGCGTCGTGCTCCGAATTTGGGGGCGGCTAGGGCGCCCCGGGCTGCGCCTTCCCCCTGCGGGTGAACGGAGGTTTCTCTGGCCCCGAGGCGAGGACGCGGCAGCGAAGGGCACCGTCGGCGCCGGGGCGGTCGGGGGCCTCGGCGCGCGGGACTCAGGGTTGCCCAGGGGGAGGCCGCGGGGCACAGGACCCCGGAATCGGAAGCCTGAGGAGGTGGCCGAATCTTGGAGCCCGGGCCTCAGGTACCGCCCGGCCCCACCGGCCCACGCCAGGAAGGGGAGCCCCGGGCGCTGAGGAGCGGGAGGCGTCGGCGTCGCGTGCGGCGGACTCGCGGGGGGCTTTCCGGCGGGGCGCGGGCGCGACCCCGCGGGGTCCCGGGCCAGGCGCGGGGTCGGCCCCGCAGACGGGCTGCGCCCGAAGCGATTTCGCCGGGCGTTTTCCGGCCGATTCTCACGAGCGTTCTGCCCAAACCGGGATCGGTTTGGGCAGAACGCTCGTGAGAATCGGCCGGCGTTGGGCAGCCCCGGGGACCGGCCTGGTCCCCGGGGCCGAGGGCCCTTTCTCGCTCGGGGCACGGCGCGGCCCCCCGGAAAACGCGCCGAGAGGACGCGGACCCGCCGGCGGCCCCGGCGCCGGGGAGCCCTCCCGGAGCAGAGTTGAGGGAGGGCCTGGGGCCGGGCGTCGTGCTCCGACTTTGGGGGCGGCTGGGGCGCCCCGGGCTGCGGCTTCCCCCTGCGGGGGAACGGAGTTTTCTCTCGCCCCGAGGCGTGGACGCGGCTGCGAAGGGCACCGTCGGCGCCGGGGCGGTCGGGGGCCTCGGGGCACGGGACTCAGTGTTGCCCAGGGGGAGGCCCCGGGGCACAGGACCCCGGACTCGGAAGGCTGAGGAGGCAGGCGAGGGTTGGAGCCCGGGCCTCGGGGCCCGCCCGGCCCCACCGGCCCGCGCCAGGGAGGGGAGCCCCGGTCGCTGAGGAGCGGGAGGCGTCGGCGTCGCGCGCGGCGGACGCGCGGGGGGCTTTGCGGCGGGGTGCGGGCGCGACCCCGCGGGGTCCCGGGCCAGGCGCGGGGGGCGGCCCCGCAGACGGGCTGCGCCCGAAGCGAGTTCGCCGGGCGTTTTCCGGCCGATTCTCACGAGCGTTCTGCCCAAACCGGAATCGGTTTGGGCAGAACGCTCGTGAGAATCGGCCGGCGTTGGGCAGCCCCGGGGACCGGCCTGTTCCCCGGGGCCGAGGGCCATTTTTCTCGCTCGGGGCCCGGCGCGGCCCCCCGGAAAACGCGCCGAGAGGACGCGGACCCGCCGGCGGCCCCGGCGCCGGGGAGCACTCCCGGAGCAGAGTTGAGGAAGGGCCTGGGGCCGGGCGTCGTGCTCCGACTTTGGGGGCGGCTGGGGCGCCCCGGACTGCGGCTTCCCCCTGCGGGGGAACGGAGGTTTCTCTCGCCCCGAGGCGTGGACGCGGATGCGAAGGGCACCGCCGGCGCCGGGCGGTCGGGGGCCTCGGGGCGCGGGACTCAGGGTTGCCCAGGGGGAGGCCCCGGGGCACAGGACCCCGGACTCGGAAGGCTGAGGAGGCAGGCGAGGGTTGGAGCCTGGGCCTCGGGGCCCGCCCGGCCCCACCGGCCCGTGCCAGGGAGGGGAGCCCCGGGCGCTTAGGAGCGGGAGGCGTCTGCGTCGCGCGCGGCGGACTCGCGGGGGGCTCTGCGGCGGGGTGCGGGCGGGACCCCGCGGGGTCCCGGTCCAGGCGCGGGGGGCGGCCCCGCAGACGGGCTGCGCCCGAAGCGAGTTCGCCGGGCGTTTTCCGGCCGATTCTCACGAGCGTTCTGCCCAAACCGGGATCGGTTTGGGCAGAACGCTCGTGAGAATCGGCCGGCGTTGGACAGCCCCGGCGACTGGCCTGTTCCCCGGGGCCGAGGGCCCTTTCTCGCTCGGGGCCCGGCGCGGCCCCCCGGAAAACGCGCCGAGAGGACGCGGATCCGCCGGCGGCCCCTGCGTCGGGGAGCACTCCCCGAGCAGACTTGAGGGAGGGCCTGGGGCCGGGCGTCGTGCTCCGACTTTGGGGGCGGCTGGGGCGCCCCGGGCTGCGGCTTCCCCCTGTGGGTGAACGGAGGTTTCTCTCGCCCCGAGGCTCGGACGAGGCTCCGAAGGGCAATGTCGGCCCCGGGGCGGTCGGGGGCCTCGGGGCGCGGGACTCAGGGTTGCCCAGGGGGAGGTCCCGGGGCACGGGGCCCCGGACTCGGAAGGCCGAGGAGGCAGGCGAGGGTTGGATCCCGGGCCTCGGGGCCCGCCCGGCCCCACCGGCCCGCGCCAGGGAGGGGAGCCCCGGGCGCTGAGGAGCGGGAGGCGTTGGCGTCGCGCGCGGCGGACTCGCGGGGGGCTTTCCGGCAGGGTGCGGGCGCGACCCCGCGGAGTCCCGGGCCAGGCGCGGGGGTCGGCCCCGCAGACGGGCTGCACACGAAGCGAGTTCGCCGGGCGTTTTCCGGCCAATTCTCACGAGCGTTCTGCCCAAACCGGGATCGGTTTGGGCAGAACGCTCGTGAGAATCGGCCGGCGTTGGGCAGCCCCGGGGACCGGCCTGTTCCCCGGGGCCGAGGGCCCTTTCTCGCTCGGGGCCCGGCGCGGCCTCCCGGAAAACGCGCCGAGAGGACGCGGACCCGCCGGCGGCCCCGGCGCCGGGGAGCACTCCCGGAGCAGAGTTGAGGGAGGGCCTGGGGCCGGGCGTCGTGCTCCGACTTTGGGGGCGGCTGGGGCGCCCCGGGCTGCGCCTTCCCCCTGCGGGGGAACGGAGGTTTCTCTGGCCCCGAGGCGAGGACGCGGCAGCGAAGGGCACCGTCGGCGCCGGGGCGGTCGGGGGCCTCGGGGCGCGGGACTCAGGGTTGCCCAGGGGGAGGCCCCGGGGCACAGGACCACGGATTCCGAAGGCTGAGGAGGCAGGCGAGGGTTGGAGCCCGGGCCTCGGGGCCCGCCCGGCCCCACCGGCCCGCGCCAGGGAGGGGAGCCCCGGGCGCTGAGGAGCGGGAGGCGTCGGCGTCGCGCGCGGCGGACTCGCGGGGGGCTTTGCGGCGGGGTGCGAGCGGGACCCCGCGGGGTCCCGGGCCAGGCGCGGGGGGTGGCCCCGCAGACGGGCTGCGCCCGAAGCGAGTTCGCCGGGCGTTTTCCGGCCGATTCTCACGAGCGTTCTGCCCAAACCAGGATCGGTTTGGGCAGAACGCTCGTGAGAATCGGCCGGCGTTGGGCAGCCCCAGGGACTGGCCTGTTCCCCGAGGCCGAGGGCCCTTTCTCGCTCGGGGCCCGCCGCGGCCCCCCGGAAAACGCGCCGAGAGGACGCGGACCCGCCGGCGGCCCCGGCGCCGGGGAGCACTCCCGGAGCAGAGTTGAGGGAGGGCCTGGGGCCGGGCGTCGTGCTCCGACTTTGGGGGCGGCTGGGGCGCCCCGGGCTGCGCCTTCACCCTGCGGGGGAACGGAGGTTTCTCTGGCCCCGAGGCGAGGACGCAGCAGCGAAGGGCACCGCCGGCGCCGGGGCGGTCGGGGGCCTCGGGGCGCGGGACTCAGGGTTGCCCAGGGGGAGGCCCCGGGGCACAGGACCCCGGACTCCGAAGGCTGAGGAGGCAGGCGAGGGTTGGAGCCCGGGCCTCGGGGCCCGCCCGGCCCCTCCGGCCCGCGCCAGGGAAGGGAGCCCCGGGCGCTGAGGAGCGGGAGGCGTCGGCGTCGCGCGCGGCGACTCGCGGGGGGCTCTGCGGCGGGGTGCGGGCGGGACACCGCGGGGTTCCGGGCCAGGCGCGGGGGGCGGCCCCGCAGACGAGCTGCGCCCGAAGCGAGTTCGCCGGGCGTTTTCCGGCCGATTCTCACGAGCGTTCTGCCCAAACCGGGATCGGTTTGGGCAGAACGCTCGTGAGAATCGGCCGGCGTTGGGCAGCCCCGGTGACCGGCCTGTTCCCCGGGGCCAAGGGCCCTTTCTGGCTCGGGGCCCGGCGCGGCCCCCCGGAAAACGCGCCGAGAGGACGCAGACCCGACGGCGGACCCGGCGACGGGGAGCACTCCCGGAGCAGAGTTGAGGGAGGGCCTGGGGCCGGGCGTCGTGCTCCGACTTTGGGGGCGGCCTGGGCGCCCCGGGCTGCGGCTTCCCCCTGCGGGGGAACGGAGGTTTCTCTCGCCCCGAGGCGTGAAGGCGGCTGCGAAGGGCACCGCCGGCGCCGGGGCGGTCGGGGGCCTCGGGGCGCGGGACTCAGGGTTGCCCAGGGGGAGGCCCCGGGGCACAGGACCCCGGACACAGTAGGTTGAGGAGGCAGGCGAGGGTTGGAGCCCGGGCCTCGGGGCCCGCCCGGCCCCACCGGCCCGCACCAGGGAGGGAGCCCCGGGCGCTGAGGAGCAGGAGGCGTCGGCGTCGCGCGCGGCGGACTCGCGGGGGGCTCTGCGGCGGGGTGCGGGCGCGACACCGCGGGGTCCCGGGCCAGGCGCGTGGTGCGGCCCCGCAGACGGGCTGCGCCCGACGCGAGTTCGCCGGTCGTTTTCCGGCCGATTCTCACGAGCGTTCTGCCCAAACCGGGATCGGTTTGGGCAGAACGCTCGTGAGAATCGGCCGGCGTTGGGCAGCCCCGGGGACCGGCCTTTTCCCCGGGGCCGAGGGCCCTTTCTCGCTTGGGGCCCGGCGCGGCCCCCCGGAAAACGCGCCGAGAGGACGCGGACCCGCCGGCGGCCCCGGCGCCGGGGAGCCCTCCCGGAGCAGAGTTGAGGGAGGGCCTGGGGCCGGGCGTCGTGCTCCGACTTTGGGGGCGGCTGGGGCGCCCCGGGCTGCGACTTCCCCCTGCGGGGCAACGGAGGTTTCTCTCGCCCCGAGGCGTGGACGCGGCTGCGAAGGGCACCGTCGGCGCCGGGGCGGTCGGGGGCCTCGGGGCGCGGGACTCAGGGTTGCCCAGGGGGAGGCCCCGGGGCACAGGACCCCGGACTCGGAAGGCTGAGGAGGCAGGCGAGGGTTGGAGCCCGGGCCTCGGGGCCCGCCCGGCCCCACCGGCCCGCGCCAGGGAGGGGAGCCCCGGGCGCTGAGGAGCGGGAGGCGTCGGCGTCGCGCGCGGCGGACTCGCGGGGGGCTTTCCGGCGGGGCGCGGGCGCGACCCCGCGGGGTCCCGGGCCAGGCGCGGGGGGCGGCCCCGCAGACGGGCTGCGCCCGAAGCGAGTTCGCCGGGCGTTTTCCGGCCGATTCGCACGAGCGTTCTGCCCAAACCGGGATCGGTTTGGGCAGAACGCTCGTGAGAATCGGCCGGCGTTGGGCAGCCCCGGGGACCGGCCTGGTCCCCGGGGCCGAGGGCCCTTTCTCGCTCGGGGCCCGGCGCGGCCCCCCGGAAAACGCGCCGAGAGGACGCGGACCCGCCGGTGGCCCCGGCGCCGGGGAGCCCTCCCGGAGCAGAGTTGAGGGAGGGCCTGGGGCCGGGCGTCGTGCTCCGACTTTGGGGGCGGCTGGGGCGCCCCGGGCTGCGGCTTCCCCCTGCGGGGGAACGGAGGTTTCTCTCGCCCCGAGGCGTGGACGCGGCTGCGAAGGGCACCGTCGGCGCCGGGGCGGTCGGGGGCCTTGGGGCGCGGGACTCAGGGTTGCCCAGGGGGAGGCCCCGGGGCCCAGGACCCCGGACTCGGAAGGCTGAGGAGGCAGGCGAGGGTTGGAGCCCGGGCCTCGGGGCCCGCCCGGCCGCACCGGCCCGCGCCAGGTAGGGGAGCCCTGGCGCTGAGGAGCGGGAGGCATCGGCGTCCCGCGCGGCGGACTCGCGGCGGGCTCTGCGGCGGGGTGCAGGCGGGACCCCGCGGGGTCCCGGGCCAGGCGCGGGGGGCGGCCCCGCAGACGGGCTGCGCCCGAAGCGAGTTTGCCGGGCGTTTTCCGGCCGATTCTCACGAGCGTTCTGCCCAAACCGATCCCGGTTTGGGCAGAACGCTCGTGAGAATCGGCCGCCGTTGGGCAGCCCCGGGGACCGGCCTGTTCCCCGGGGCTGAGGGCCCTTTCTCGCTCGGGGCCCGGCGCGGCCCCCCGGAAAACGCGCCGAGAGGACGCGGACCCGCCGGTGGCCCCAGCGCCGGGAGCACTCCCGGAGCAGAGTTGAGGGAGGGCCTGGGGCCGGGCGTCGTGCTCTGACCTTGGGGGCGGCTGGGGCGCCCCGGGCTGCGCCTTACCCCTGCGGGGGAACAGAGGTTTCTCTGGCCCCGAGGCGAGGACGCGGCAGCGAAGGGCACCGTCGGCGCCAGGGCGGTCGGGGGCCTCGGGGCGCGGGACTCAGGGTTGCCCAGGGGGAGGCCCCGGGGCACAGGACCCCGGACTCCGAAGGCTGAGGAGGCAGGCGAGGGTTGGAGCCCGGGCATCGGGGCCCGCCCGGCCCCACCGGCCCGCACCAGGGAGGGGAGCCCCGGGCGCTGAGGAGCGGGTGGCGTCGGCGTCGCTCGCGGCAGACTCGCGGGGGGCTTTCCGGCGGGGTGTGTTCGCTACCCCGCGGGGTCCCGGGCCAGGCGCGGGGGGCGGCCCCGCAGACGGGCTGCGCCCGAAGCGAGTTCGCCGGGCCTTTTCCGGCCGATTCTCACGAGCGTTCTGCCCAAACCGGGATCGGTTTGGGCAGAACGCTCGTGAGAATCGGCCGGCGTTGGGCAGCCCCAGGGACTGGCCTGTTCCCCGGGGCCGAGGGCCCTTTCTCGCTCGGGGCCCGGCGCGGCCCCCCGGAAAACGCGCCGAGAGGACGCGGACCCGCCGGCGGCCCCGGCGCCGGGGAGCACTCCCGGAGCAGAGTTGAGGAAGGGCCTGGGGCCGGGCGTCGTGCTCCGACTTTGGGGGCGGCTGGGGCGCCCCGGACTGCGGCTTCCCCCTGCGGGGGAACGGAGGTTTCTCTCGCCCCGAGGCGTGGACGCGGCTGCGAAGGGCACCGTCGGCGCCGGGGCGGTCGGGGGCCTCGGGGCGCGGGACTCAGGGTTGCCCAGGGGGAGGCCCCGGGGCACAGGACCCCGGACTCGGAAGGCTGAGGAGGCAGGCGAGGGTTGGAGCCCGGGCCTCGGGGCCCGCTTGACCCCACCGGCCCGCGCCAGGGAGGGGAGCCCCGGGCGCTGAGGAGCGGGAGGCGTCTGCGTCGCGCGCGGCGGACTCGCGGGGGGCTCTGCGGCGGGGTGCGGGCGGGACCCCGCGGGGTCCCGGGCCAGGCGCGGGGGGCGGCCCCGCAGACGGGCTGCGCCCGAAGCGAGTTCGCCGGGCGTTTTCCGGCCGATTCTCACTTGCGTTCTGCCGAAACCGGGATCGGTTTGGGCAGAACGCTCGTGAGAATCGGCCGGCGTTGGACAGCCCCGGCGACTGGCCTGTTCCCCGGGGCCGAGGGCCCTTTCTCGCTCGGGGCCCGGCGCGGCCCCCCGGAAAACGCGCCGAGAGGACGCGGACCCGCCGGTGGCCCCAGCGCCGGGAGCACTCCCGGAGCAGAGTTGAGGGAGGGCCTGGGGCCGGGCGTCGTGCTCTGACCTTGGGGGCGGCTGGGGCGCCCCGGGCTGCGCCTTACCCCTGCGGGGGAACAGAGGTTTCTATGGCCCCGAGGCGAGGACGCGGCAGCGAAGGGCACCGTCGGCGCCAGGGCGGTCGGGGGCCTCGGGGCGCGGGACTCAGGGTTGCCCAGGGGGAGGCCCCGGGGCACAGGACCCCGGACTCCGAAGGCTGAGGAGGCAGGCGAGGGTTGGAGCCCGGGCATCGGGGCCCGCCCGGCCCCACCGGCCCGCGCCAGGGAGGGGAGCCCCGGGCGCTGAGGAGCGGGTGGCGTCGGCGTCGCTCGCGGCAGACTCGCGGGGGGCTTTCCGGCGGGGTGTGTTCGCTACCCCGCGGGGTCCCGGGCCAGGCGCGGGGGGCGGCCCCGCAGACGGGCTGCGCCCGAAGCGAGTTCGCCGGGCGTTTTCCGGCCGATTCTCACGAGCGTTCTGCCCAAACCGGGATCAGTTTGGGCAGAACGCTCGTGAGAATCGGCCGGCGTTGGGCAGCCCCAGGGACTGGCCTGTTCCCCGGGGCCGAGGGCCCTTTCTCGCTCGGGGCCCGGCGCGGCCCCCCGGAAAACGCGCCGAGAGGACGCGGACCCGCCGGCGGCCCCGGCGCCGGGGAGCACTCCCGGAGCAGAGTTGAGGAAGGGCCTGGGGCCGGGCGTCGTGCTCCGACTTTGGGGGCGGCTGGGGCGCCCCGGACTGCGGCTTCCCCCTGCGGGGGAACGGAGGTTTCTCTCGCCCCGAGGCGTGGACGCGGCTGCGAAGGGCACCGTCGGCGCCGGGGCGGTCGGGGGCCTCGGGGCGCGGGACTCAGGGTTGCCCAGGGGGAGGCCCCGGGGCACAGGACCCCGGACTCGGAAGGCTGAGGAGGCAGGCGAGGGTTGGAGCCCGGGCCTCGGGGCCCGCCTGACCCCACCGGCCCGCGCCAGGGAGGGGAGCCCCGGGCGCTGAGGAGCGGGAGGCGTCTGCGTCGCGCGCGGCGGACTCGCGGGGGGCTCTGCGGCGGGGTGTGGGCGGGACCCCGCGGGGTCCCGGGCCAGGCGCGGGGGGCGGCCCCGCAGACGGGCTGCGCCCGAAGCGAGTTCGCCGGGCGTTTTCCGGCCGATTCTCACGAGCGTTCTGCCGAAACCGGGATCGGTTTGGGCAGAACGCTCGTGAGAATCGGCCGGCGTTGGACAGCCCCGGCGACTGGCCTGTTCCCCGGGGCCGAGGGCCCTTTCTCGCTCGGGGCCCGGCGCGGCCCCCCGGAAAACGCGCCGAGAGGACGCGGATCCGCCGGCGGCCCCGGCGTCGGGGAGCACTCCCGGAGCAGAGTTGAGGGAGGGCCTGGGGCCGGGCGTCGTGCTCCGACTTTGGGGGCGGCTGGGGCGCCCCGGGCTGCGGCTTCCCCCTGTGGGTGAACGGAGGTTTCTCTCGCCCCGAGGCGTGGACGCGGCTGCGAAGGGCACCGCCGGCGCCGGGGCGGTCGGGGGCCTCGGGAAGCGGGACTCAGGGTTGCCCAGGGGGAGGCCCCGGGGCACAGGACCCCGGACACAGAAGGTTGAGGAGGCAGGCGAGGGTTGGAGCCCGGGCCTCGGGGCCCGCCTGGCCCCACCGGCCCGCGCCAGGAAGGGAGCCCCGGGCGCTGAGGAGCGGGAGGCGTCGGCGTCGCGCGCGGCGGACTCGCGGGGGGCTCTGCGGCGGGGTGCGGGCGGGACCCCGCGGGGTCCCGGGCCAGGCGCGGGGGGCGGCCCCGCAGACGGGCTGCGCCCGAAGCGAGTTTGCCGGGCGTTTTCCGGCCGATTCTCACGAGCGTTCTGCCCAAACCGGGATCGGTTTGGGCAGAACGCTCGTGAGAATCGGCCGCCGTTGGGCAGCCCCGGGGACCGGCCTGTTCCCCGGGGCCGAGGGCCCTTTCTCGCTCGGGGCCCGGCGCGGCCCCCCGGAAAACGCGCCGAGAGGACGCGGACCCGCCGGTGGCCCCAGCGCCGGGAGCACTCCCGGAGCAGAGTTGAGGGAGGGCCTGGGGCCGGGCGTCGTGCTCTGACCTTGGGGGCGGCTGGGGCGCCCCGGGCTGCGCCTTACCCCTGCGGGGAAACAGAGGTTTCTCTGGCCCCGAGGCGAGGACGCGGCAGCGAAGGGCACCGTCGGCGCCAGGGCGGTCGGGGGCCTCGGGGCGCGGGACTCAGGGTTGCCCAGGGGGAGGCCCCGGGGCACAGGACCCCGGACTCCGAAGGCTGAGGAGGCAGGCGAGGGTTGGAGCCCGGGCATCGGGGCCCGCCCGGCCCCACCGGCCCGCGCCAGGGAGGGGAGCCCCGGGCGCTGAGGAGCGGGTGGCGTCGGCGTCGCTCGCGGCAGACTCGCGGGGGGCTTTCCGGCGGGGTGTGTTCGCTACCCCGCGGGGTCCCGGGCCAGGCGCGGGGGGCGGCCCCGCAGACGGGCTGCGCCCGAAGCGAGTTCGCCGGGCGTTTTCCGGCCGATTCTCACGAGCGTTCTGCCCAAACCGGGATCGGTTTGGGCAGAACGCTCGTGAGAATCGGCCGGCGTTGGGCAGCCCCAGGGACTGGCCTGTTCCCCGGGGCCGAGGGCCCTTTCTCGCTCGGGGCCCGGCGCGGCCCCCCGGAAAACGCTCCGAGAGGACGCGGAACCGCCGGCGGCCCCGGCGCCGGGGAGCACTCCCGGAGCAGAGTTGAGGAAGGGCCTGGGGCCGGGCGTCGTGCTCCGACTTTGGGGGCGGCTGGGGCGCCCCGGACTGCGGCTTCCCCCTGCGGGGGAACGGAGGTTTCTCTCGCCCCGAGGCGTGGACGCGGCTGCGAAGGGCACCGTCGGCGCCGGGGCGGTCGGGGGCCTCGGGGCGCGGGACTCAGGGTTGCCCAGGGGGAGGCCCCGGGGCACAGGACCCCGGACTCGGAAGGCTGAGGAGGCAGGCGAGGGTTGGAGCCCGGGCCTCGGGGCCCGCCTGACCCCACCGGCCCGCGCCAGGGAGGGGAGCCCCGGGCGCTGAGGAGCGGGAGGCGTCTGCGTCGCGCGCGGCGGACTCGCGGGGGGCTCTGCGGCGGGGTGCGGGCGGGACCCCGCGGGGTCCCGGGCCAGGCGCGGGGGGCGGCCCCGCAGACGGGCTGCGCCCGAAGCGAGTTCGCCGGGCGTTTTCCGGCCGATTCGCACGAGCGTTCTGCCGAAACCGGGATCGGTTTGGGCAGAACGCTCGTGAGAATCGGCCGGCGTTGGGCAGCCCCGGGGACCGGCCTGGTCCCCGGGGCCGAGGGCCCTTTCTCGCTCGGGGCCCGGCGCGGCCCCCCGGAAAACGCGCCGAGAGGACGCGGACCCGCCGGTGGCCCCGGCGCCGGGGAGCCCTCCCGGAGCAGAGTTGAGGGAGGGCCTGGGGCCGGGCGTCGTGCTCCGACTTTGGGGGCGGCTGGGGCGCCCCGGGCTGCGGCTTCCCCCTGCGGGGGAACGGAGGTTTCTCTCGCCCCGAGGCGTGGACGCGGCTGCGAAGGGCACCGTCGGCGCCGGGGCGGTCGGGGGCCTTGGGGCGCGGGACTCAGGGTTGCCCAGGGGGAGGCCCCGGGGCCCAGGACCCCGGACTCGGAAGGCTGAGGAGGCAGGCGAGGGTTGGAGCCCGGGCCTCGGGGCCCGCCCGGCCGCACCGGCCCGCGCCAGGTAGGGGAGCCCTGGCGCTGAGGAGCGGGAGGCATCGGCGTCCCGCGCGGCGGACTCGCGGCGGGCTCTGCGGCGGGGTGCAGGCGGGACCCCGCGGGGTCCCGGGCCAGGCGCGGGGGGCGGCCCCGCAGACGGGCTGCGCCCGAAGCGAGTTTGCCGGGCGTTTTCCGGCCGATTCTCACGAGCGTTCTGCCCAAACCGATCCCGGTTTGGGCAGAACGCTCGTGAGAATCGGCCGCCGTTGGGCAGCCCCGGGGACCGGCCTGTTCCCCGGGGCTGAGGGCCCTTTCTCGCTCGGGGCCCGGCGCGGCCCCCCGGAAAACGCGCCGAGAGGACGCGGACCCGCCGGTGGCCCCAGCGCCGGGAGCACTCCCGGAGCAGAGTTGAGGGAGGGCCTGGGGCCGGGCGTCGTGCTCTGACCTTGGGGGCGGCTGGGGCGCCCCGGGCTGCGCCTTACCCCTGCGGGGGAACAGAGGTTTCTCTGGCCCCGAGGCGAGGACGCGGCAGCGAAGGGCACCGTCGGCGCCAGGGCGGTCGGGGGCCTCGGGGCGCGGGACTCAGGGTTGCCCAGGGGGAGGCCCCGGGGCACAGGACCCCGGACTCCGAAGGCTGAGGAGGCAGGCGAGGGTTGGAGCCCGGGCATCGGGGCCCGCCCGGCCCCACCGGCCCGCACCAGGGAGGGGAGCCCCGGGCGCTGAGGAGCGGGTGGCGTCGGCGTCGCTCGCGGCAGACTCGCGGGGGGCTTTCCGGCGGGGTGTGTTCGCTACCCCGCGGGGTCCCGGGCCAGGCGCGGGGGGCGGCCCCGCAGACGGGCTGCGCCCGAAGCGAGTTCGCCGGGCCTTTTCCGGCCGATTCTCACGAGCGTTCTGCCCAAACCGGGATCGGTTTGGGCAGAACGCTCGTGAGAATCGGCCGGCGTTGGGCAGCCCCAGGGACTGGCCTGTTCCCCGGGGCCGAGGGCCCTTTCTCGCTCGGGGCCCGGCGCGGCCCCCCGGAAAACGCGCCGAGAGGACGCGGACCCGCCGGCGGCCCCGGCGCCGGGGAGCACTCCCGGAGCAGAGTTGAGGAAGGGCCTGGGGCCGGGCGTCGTGCTCCGACTTTGGGGGCGGCTGGGGCGCCCCGGACTGCGGCTTCCCCCTGCGGGGGAACGGAGGTTTCTCTCGCCCCGAGGCGTGGACGCGGCTGCGAAGGGCACCGTCGGCGCCGGGGCGGTCGGGGGCCTCGGGGCGCGGGACTCAGGGTTGCCCAGGGGGAGGCCCCGGGGCACAGGACCCCGGACTCGGAAGGCTGAGGAGGCAGGCGAGGGTTGGAGCCCGGGCCTCGGGGCCCGCTTGACCCCACCGGCCCGCGCCAGGGAGGGGAGCCCCGGGCGCTGAGGAGCGGGAGGCGTCTGCGTCGCGCGCGGCGGACTCGCGGGGGGCTCTGCGGCGGGGTGCGGGCGGGACCCCGCGGGGTCCCGGGCCAGGCGCGGGGGGCGGCCCCGCAGACGGGCTGCGCCCGAAGCGAGTTCGCCGGGCGTTTTCCGGCCGATTCTCACTTGCGTTCTGCCGAAACCGGGATCGGTTTGGGCAGAACGCTCGTGAGAATCGGCCGGCGTTGGACAGCCCCGGCGACTGGCCTGTTCCCCGGGGCCGAGGGCCCTTTCTCGCTCGGGGCCCGGCGCGGCCCCCCGGAAAACGCGCCGAGAGGACGCGGACCCGCCGGTGGCCCCAGCGCCGGGAGCACTCCCGGAGCAGAGTTGAGGGAGGGCCTGGGGCCGGGCGTCGTGCTCTGACCTTGGGGGCGGCTGGGGCGCCCCGGGCTGCGCCTTACCCCTGCGGGGGAACAGAGGTTTCTATGGCCCCGAGGCGAGGACGCGGCAGCGAAGGGCACCGTCGGCGCCAGGGCGGTCGGGGGCCTCGGGGCGCGGGACTCAGGGTTGCCCAGGGGGAGGCCCCGGGGCACAGGACCCCGGACTCCGAAGGCTGAGGAGGCAGGCGAGGGTTGGAGCCCGGGCATCGGGGCCCGCCCGGCCCCACCGGCCCGCGCCAGGGAGGGGAGCCCCGGGCGCTGAGGAGCGGGTGGCGTCGGCGTCGCTCGCGGCAGACTCGCGGGGGGCTTTCCGGCGGGGTGTGTTCGCTACCCCGCGGGGTCCCGGGCCAGGCGCGGGGGGCGGCCCCGCAGACGGGCTGCGCCCGAAGCGAGTTCGCCGGGCGTTTTCCGGCCGATTCTCACGAGCGTTCTGCCCAAACCGGGATCAGTTTGGGCAGAACGCTCGTGAGAATCGGCCGGCGTTGGGCAGCCCCAGGGACTGGCCTGTTCCCCGGGGCCGAGGGCCCTTTCTCGCTCGGGGCCCGGCGCGGCCCCCCGGAAAACGCGCCGAGAGGACGCGGACCCGCCGGCGGCCCCGGCGCCGGGGAGCACTCCCGGAGCAGAGTTGAGGAAGGGCCTGGGGCCGGGCGTCGTGCTCCGACTTTGGGGGCGGCTGGGGCGCCCCGGACTGCGGCTTCCCCCTGCGGGGGAACGGAGGTTTCTCTCGCCCCGAGGCGTGGACGCGGCTGCGAAGGGCACCGTCGGCGCCGGGGCGGTCGGGGGCCTCGGGGCGCGGGACTCAGGGTTGCCCAGGGGGAGGCCCCGGGGCACAGGACCCCGGACTCGGAAGGCTGAGGAGGCAGGCGAGGGTTGGAGCCCGGGCCTCGGGGCCCGCCTGACCCCACCGGCCCGCGCCAGGGAGGGGAGCCCCGGGCGCTGAGGAGCGGGAGGCGTCTGCGTCGCGCGCGGCGGACTCGCGGGGGGCTCTGCGGCGGGGTGTGGGCGGGACCCCGCGGGGTCCCGGGCCAGGCGCGGGGGGCGGCCCCGCAGACGGGCTGCGCCCGAAGCGAGTTCGCCGGGCGTTTTCCGGCCGATTCTCACGAGCGTTCTGCCGAAACCGGGATCGGTTTGGGCAGAACGCTCGTGAGAATCGGCCGGCGTTGGACAGCCCCGGCGACTGGCCTGTTCCCCGGGGCCGAGGGCCCTTTCTCGCTCGGGGCCCGGCGCGGCCCCCCGGAAAACGCGCCGAGAGGACGCGGATCCGCCGGCGGCCCCGGCGTCGGGGAGCACTCCCGGAGCAGAGTTGAGGGAGGGCCTGGGGCCGGGCGTCGTGCTCCGACTTTGGGGGCGGCTGGGGCGCCCCGGGCTGCGGCTTCCCCCTGTGGGTGAACGGAGGTTTCTCTCGCCCCGAGGCGTGGACGCGGCTGCGAAGGGCACCGCCGGCGCCGGGGCGGTCGGGGGCCTCGGGAAGCGGGACTCAGGGTTGCCCAGGGGGAGGCCCCGGGGCACAGGACCCCGGACACAGAAGGTTGAGGAGGCAGGCGAGGGTTGGAGCCCGGGCCTCGGGGCCCGCCTGGCCCCACCGGCCCGCGCCAGGAAGGGAGCCCCGGGCGCTGAGGAGCGGGAGGCGTCGGCGTCGCGCGCGGCGGACTCGCGGGGGGCTCTGCGGCGGGGTGCGGGCGGGACCCCGCGGGGTCCCGGGCCAGGCGCGGGGGGCGGCCCCGCAGACGGGCTGCGCCCGAAGCGAGTTTGCCGGGCGTTTTCCGGCCGATTCTCACGAGCGTTCTGCCCAAACCGGGATCGGTTTGGGCAGAACGCTCGTGAGAATCGGCCGCCGTTGGGCAGCCCCGGGGACCGGCCTGTTCCCCGGGGCCGAGGGCCCTTTCTCGCTCGGGGCCCGGCGCGGCCCCCCGGAAAACGCGCCGAGAGGACGCGGACCCGCCGGTGGCCCCAGCGCCGGGAGCACTCCCGGAGCAGAGTTGAGGGAGGGCCTGGGGCCGGGCGTCGTGCTCTGACCTTGGGGGCGGCTGGGGCGCCCCGGGCTGCGCCTTACCCCTGCGGGGAAACAGAGGTTTCTCTGGCCCCGAGGCGAGGACGCGGCAGCGAAGGGCACCGTCGGCGCCAGGGCGGTCGGGGGCCTCGGGGCGCGGGACTCAGGGTTGCCCAGGGGGAGGCCCCGGGGCACAGGACCCCGGACTCCGAAGGCTGAGGAGGCAGGCGAGGGTTGGAGCCCGGGCATCGGGGCCCGCCCGGCCCCACCGGCCCGCGCCAGGGAGGGGAGCCCCGGGCGCTGAGGAGCGGGTGGCGTCGGCGTCGCTCGCGGCAGACTCGCGGGGGGCTTTCCGGCGGGGTGTGTTCGCTACCCCGCGGGGTCCCGGGCCAGGCGCGGGGGGCGGCCCCGCAGACGGGCTGCGCCCGAAGCGAGTTCGCCGGGCGTTTTCCGGCCGATTCTCACGAGCGTTCTGCCCAAACCGGGATCGGTTTGGGCAGAACGCTCGTGAGAATCGGCCGGCGTTGGGCAGCCCCAGGGACTGGCCTGTTCCCCGGGGCCGAGGGCCCTTTCTCGCTCGGGGCCCGGCGCGGCCCCCCGGAAAACGCTCCGAGAGGACGCGGAACCGCCGGCGGCCCCGGCGCCGGGGAGCACTCCCGGAGCAGAGTTGAGGAAGGGCCTGGGGCCGGGCGTCGTGCTCCGACTTTGGGGGCGGCTGGGGCGCCCCGGACTGCGGCTTCCCCCTGCGGGGGAACGGAGGTTTCTCTCGCCCCGAGGCGTGGACGCGGCTGCGAAGGGCACCGTCGGCGCCGGGGCGGTCGGGGGCCTCGGGGCGCGGGACTCAGGGTTGCCCAGGGGGAGGCCCCGGGGCACAGGACCCCGGACTCGGAAGGCTGAGGAGGCAGGCGAGGGTTGGAGCCCGGGCCTCGGGGCCCGCCTGACCCCACCGGCCCGCGCCAGGGAGGGGAGCCCCGGGCGCTGAGGAGCGGGAGGCGTCTGCGTCGCGCGCGGCGGACTCGCGGGGGGCTCTGCGGCGGGGTGCGGGCGGGACCCCGCGGGGTCCCGGGCCAGGCGCGGGGGGCGGCCCCGCAGACGGGCTGCGCCCGAAGCGAGTTCGCCGGGCGTTTTCCGGCCGATTCTCACGAGCGTTCTGCCGAAACCGGGATCGGTTTGGGCAGAACGCTCGTGAGAATCGGCCGGCGTTGGACAGCCCCGGCGACTGGCCTGTTCCCCGGGGCCGAGGGCCCTTTCTCGCTCGGGGCCCGGCGCGGCCCCCCGGAAAACGCGCCGAGAGGACGCGGATCCGCCGGCGGCCCCGGCGTCGGGGAGCACTCCCGGAGCAGAGTTGAGGGAGGGCCTGGGGCCGGGCGTCGTGCTCCGACTTTGGGGGCGGCTGGGGCGCCCCGGGCTGCGGCTTCCCCCTGTGGGTGAACGGAGGTTTCTCTCGCCCCGAGGCGTGGACGCGGCTGCGAAGGGCACCGCCGGCCGGGGCGGTCGGGGGCCTCGGGAAGCGGGACTCAGGGTTGCCCAGGGGGAGGCCCCGGGGCACAGGACCCCGGACACAGAAGGTTGAGGAGGCAGGCGAGGGTTGGAGCCCGGGCCTCGGGGCCCGCCTGGCCCCACCGGCCCGCGCCAGGAAGGGAGCCCCGGGCGCTGAGGAGCGGGAGGCGTCGGCGTCGCGCGCGGCGGACTCGCGGGGGGCTCTGCGGCGGGGTGCGGGCGCAACCCCGCGGGGTCCCGGGCCAGGCGCATGGTGCGGCACCGCAGACGGGCTGCGCCCGACGCGAGTTCGCCGGGCGTTTTCCGGCCGATTCTCACGAGTGTTCTGCCCAAACCGGGATCGGTTTGGGCAGAACGCTCGTGAGAATCGGCCGGCGTTGGGCAGCCCCGGGGACCGGCCTGTTCCCCGGGGCCGAGGGCCCTTTCTCGCTCGGGGGCCGGCGCGGCCCCCCGGAAAACGCGCCGAGAGGACGCGGACCCGCCGGCGGCCCCGGGGCCGGGGAGCACTCCCGGAGCAGAGTTGAGGGAGGGCCTGGGACGGGCGTCGTGCTCCGACTTTGGGGGCAGCTGGGGCGCCCCGGGCTGCGCCTTCCCCCTGCGGGGGAACGGAGGTTTCTCTGGCCCCGAGGCGAGGACGCGGCAGCGAAGGGCACCGCCGGTGCCGGGGCGGTCAGGGGCCTCGGGGCGCGGGACTCAGGGTTGCCCAGGGGGAGGCCCCGGGGCACAGGACCCCGGACTCCGAAGGCTGAGGAGGCAGGCGAGGGTTGGAGCCCGGGCCTCGGGGCCCGCCCGGCCCCTCCGGCCCGCGCCAGGGAGGGGAGCCCCGGGCGCTGAGGATCGGGAGGCGTCGGCGTCGCGCGCGGCGGACTCGCGGGGTGCTTTGCGGCAGGGTGCGGGCGGGACCCCGCGGGGTCCCGGGCCAGGCGCGGGGGGTGGCCCCGCAGACGGGCTGCGCCCGAAGCGAGTTCGCCGGGCGTTTTCCGGCCGATTCTCACGAGCGTTCTGCCCAAACCGGGATCGGTTTGGGCAGAACGCTCGTGAGAATCGGCCGGCGTTGGGCAGCCCCAGGGACTGGCCTGTTCCCCGAGGCCGAGGGCCCTTTCTCGCTCGGGGCCCGGCGCGGCCCCCCGGAAAACGCGCCGAGAGGACGGGGACCCGCCGGCGGCCCCGGCGCCGGGGAGCACTCCCGGAGCAGAGTTGAGGGAGGGCCTGGGGCCGGGCGTCGTGCTCCGACTTTGGGGGCGGCTGGGGCGCGCCGGGCTGCGCGTTCCCCCTGCGGGGGAACGGAGGTTTCTCTGGCCCCGAGGCGAGGACGCGGCAGCGAAGGGCACCGCCGGCGCCGGGGCGGTCAGGGGCCTCGGGGCGCGGGACTCAGGGTTGCCCAGGGGGAGGCCCCGGGGCACCGGACCCCGGACTCGGAAGGCTGAGGAGGCAGGCGAGGGTTGGAACCCGGGCCTCGGGGCCCGCCCGGCCCCAACGGCCCGCGCCAGGGAGGGGAGGCCCGGGCGCTGAGGAGCGGGAGGCGTCGGCGTCGCGCGCGGCGGACTCGCGGGGGGCTCTGCGGCGGGGTGCGGGCGCGACCCCGCGGGGTCCCGGGCCAGGCGCGGGGGGCGGCCCCGCAGACGGGCTGCGCCCGAAGCGGGTTCGCCGGGCGTTTTCCGGCCGATTCTCATGAGCGTTCTGCCCAAACCGGAATCGGTTTGGGCAGAACGCTCGTGAGAATCGGCCGGCGGTGGGCAGCCCCGGGGACCGGCCTGTTCCCCGGGGCCGAGGGCCATTTTTCTCGCTCGGGGCCCGGCGCGGCCCCCCGGAAAACGCGCCGAGAGGACGCGGACCCGCGGGCGGCCCCGGCGCCGGGGAGCACTCCCGGAGCAGAGTTGAGGAAGGGCCTGGGGCCGGGCGTCGTGCTCCGACTTTGGGGGCGGCTGGGGCGCCCCGGACTGCGGCTTCCCCCTGCGGGGGAACGGAGGTTTCTCTCGCCCCGAGGCGTGGACGCGGCTGCGAAGGGCACCGTCGGCGCCGGGGCGGTCGGGGGCCTCGGGGCGCGGGACTCATGGTTGCCCAGGGGGAGGCCCCGGGGCACAGGACCCCGGACTCGGAAGGCTGAGGAGGCAGGCGAGGGTTGGAGCCCGGGCCTCGGGGCCCGCCCGGCCCCACCGGCCCGCGCCAGGGAGGGAGCCCCGGGCGCTGAGGAGCGGGAGGCGTCGGCGTCGCGCGCGGCGGACTCGCGGGGGGCTTTGCGGCGGGGTGCGGGCGCGACCCCGCGGGGTCCCCGGCCAGGCGCGTGGTGCGGCCCCGCAGACGGGCTGCGCCCGACGCGAGTTCGCCGGGCGTTTTCCGGCCGATTCTCACGAGCGTTCTGCCCAAACCGGGATCGGTTTGGGCAGAACGCTCGTGAGAATCGGCCGGCGTTGGGCAGCCCCGGGGACTGGCCAGTTCCCCGGGGCCGAGGGCCCTTTCTCGCTCGGGGCCCGGCGCGGCCCCCCGGAAAACGCGCCGAGAGGACGCAGACCCGCCGGCGGCCCCGGCGCCGGGGAGCACTCCCGGAGCAGAGTTGAGGGAGGGCCTGGGGCCGGGCGTCGTGCTCCGACTTTGGGGGCGGCTGGGGCGCCCCGGGCTGCGCCTTCCCCCTGCGGGGGAACGGAGGTTTCTCTCGCCCCGAGGCGTGGACGTGGCTGCGAAGGGCACCGCCGGCGCGGGGGCGGTCGGGGGCCTCGGGGCGCGGGACTCAGGGTTGCCCAGGGGGAGGCCCCGGGGCACAGGACCCCGGACTCCGAAGGCTGAGGAGGCAGGCGAGGGTTGGAGCCCGGGCCTCGGGGCCCGCCCGGCCCCTCCGGACCGCGCCAGGGAGTGGAGCCCCGGGCGCTGAGGAGCGGGAGGCGTCGGCGTCGCGCGCGGCGGACTCGCGGGGGGCTCTGCGGCGGGGTGCGGGCGGGACCCCGCGGGGTCCCGGGCCAGGCGCGGGGGGCGGCCCCGCAGACGGGCTGCGCCCGAAGCGAGTTCGCCGGGCGTTTTCCGGCCGATTCTTACGAGCGTTCTGCCCAAACCGGGATCGGTTTGGGCAGAACGCTCGTGAGAATCGGCCGGCGTTGGGCAGCCCCAGGGACTGGCCTCTTCCCCGAGGCCGAGGGCCCTTTCTCGCTCGGGGCCCGGCGCGGCCCCCCGGAAAACGCGCCGAGAGGACGGGGACCTGCCGGCGGCCCCGGCGCCGGGGAGCACTCCCGGAGCAGAGTTGAGGGAGGGCCTGGGGCCGGGCGTCGTGCTCCGACTTTGGGGGCGGCTGGGGCGCGCCGGGCTGCGCCTTCCCCCTCGGGTGAACGGAGGTTTCTCTGGCCACGAGGCGAGGACGCGGCAGCGAAGGGCACAGTCGGCGCCGGGGCGGTCGGGGGCCTCGGGGCGTGGGACTCAGGGTTGCCCAGGGGGAGGCCCCGGGGCACAGGACCCCGGACTCCGAAGGCTGAGGAGGCAGGCGAGGGTTGGAGCCCGGGCCTCGGGGCCCGCCCGGCCGCACCGGCCCGCGCCAGGTAGGGGAGCCCTGGCGCTGAGGAGCGGGAGGCGTCGGCGTCCCGCGCGGCGGACTCGCGGCGCGCTCTGCGGCGGGGTGCGGGAGCGACCCCTCGGGGTCCCGGGCCAGACGCGGGGGGCGGCCCCGCAGACGGGCTGCGCCCGAAGCGAGTTCGCCGGGCGTTTTCCGGCCGATTCTCACGAGCGTTCTGCCCAAACCGGGATCGGTTTGGGCAGAACGCTCGTGA
Source organism: Martes martes (assembly GCF_963455335.1). Taxonomy (NCBI): domain Eukaryota; kingdom Metazoa; phylum Chordata; class Mammalia; order Carnivora; family Mustelidae; genus Martes; species Martes martes. The sequence continues at coordinate 68,556 of NW_027666501.1, forward strand.
GAATCGGCCGGCGTTGGGCAGCCCCGGGGACCGGCCTCTTCCCCGGGGCCGAGGGCCCTTTCTCGCTCGGGGCCCGGCGCGGCCCCCCGGCAAACGCGCCGAGAAGACGCGGACCCGCCGGCGGCCCCGGCGCCCTGGAGCACTCCCGGAGCAGAGTTGAGGAAGGGCCTTGGGCCGGGCGTCGTGCTCCGACTTTGGGGGCGGCTGTGGCGCGCCGGGCTGCGCCTTCCCCCTGCGGGTGAACGGAGGTTTCTCTGGCCCCGAGGCGAGGACGCGGCAGCGAAGGGCACCGTCGGCGCCGGGGCGGTCGGGGGCCTCGGGGCGCGGGACTCAGGGTTGCCCAGGGGGAGGCCCCGGGGCACAGGACCCCGGATTCCGAAGGCTGAGGAGGCAGGCGAGGGTTGGACCCGGGCCTCGGGGCCCGCCCGGCCCCACCGGCCCGCGCCAGGGAGGGGAGCCCTGGCGCTGAGGAGCGGGAGGCGTCGGCGTCGCGCGCGGCGGACTCGCGGGGGGCTCTGCGGCGGGGTGCGGGCGGGACCCCGCGGAGTCCCGGGCCAGGCGCGGGGGGCGGCCCCGCAGACGGGCTGCGCCCGAAGCGAATTCGCCGGGCGTTTTCCGGCCGATTCTCACGAGCGTTCTGCCCAAACCGGGATCGGTTTGGGCAGAACGCTCGTGAGAATCGGCCGGCGTTGGGCAGCCCCGGCGACTGGCCTGTTCCCCGGGGCCGAGGGCCCTTTCTCGCTCGGGGCCCGGCGCGGCCCCCCGGAAAACGCGCCGAGAGGACGCGGATCCGCCGGCGGCCCCGGCGTCGGGGAGCACTCCCGGAGCAGAGTTGAGGGAGGGCCTGGGGCCGGGCGTCGTGCTCCGACTTTGGGGGCGGCTGGGGCGCCCCGGGCTGCGGCTTCCCCCTGTGGGTGAACGGAGGTTTCTCTCGCCCCGAGGCGTGGACGCGGCTGCGAAGGGCACCGTCGGCGCCGGGGCGGTCGGGGGCCTCGGGAAGCGGGACTCAGGGTTGCCCAGGGGGAGGCCCCGGGGCACAGGACCCCGGACACAGAAGGTTGAGGAGGCAGGCGAGGGTTGGAGCCCGGGCCTCGGGGCCCGCCCGGCCCCACCGGCCCGCGCCAGGAAGGGAGCCCCGGGCGCTGAGGAGCGGGAGGCGTCGGCGTCGCGCGCGGCAGACTCGCGGGGGGCTCTGCGGCGGGGTGCGGGCGGGACACCGCGGGGTCCCGGGCCAGGCGGGGGGGGCGGCCCCGCAGACGGGCTGCGCCCGAAGCGAGTTCGCCGGGCGTTCTCCGGCCGATTCTCACGAGCGTTCTGCCCAAACCGGGATCGGTTTGGGCAGAACGCTCGTGAGAATCGGCCGGCGTTGGGCAGCCCCGGGGACCGGCCTCTTCCCCGGGGCCGAGGGCCCTTTCTCGCTCGGGGCCCGGGGCAGCCCCCTGGAAAACGCGCCGAGAGGACGCGGACCCTCCGGCTGCCCTGGCGCCGGGGAGCACTCCCGGAGCAGAGTTGAGGGAGGGCCTGGGGCCGGGCGTCGTGCTCCGACTTTGGGGGCGGCTGGGGCGCGCCGGGCTGCGCCTTCCCCCTGCGGGGGAACGGAGGTTTCTCTGGCCCCGAGGCGAGGACGCGGCAGCGAAGGGCACCGTCGGCGCCGGGGCAGTTGGGGGCCCCGTGGCGCGGGACTCAGGGTTGCCCAGGGGGAGGCCCCGGGGCACAGGACCCCGGATTCCGAAGGCTGAGGAGGCAGGTGATGGTTGGAGCCCGGGCCTCGGGGCCCGCCCGGCCCCACCGGCCCGCGCCAGGGAGGGGAGCCCTGGCGCTGAGGAGCGGGAGGCGTCGGCGTCGCGCGCGGCGGACTCGCGGGGGGCTCTGCGGCGGGGTGCGGGCGGGACCCCGCGGAGTCCCGGGCCAGGCGCGGGGGGCGGCCCCGCAGACGGGCTGCGCCCGAAGCGAATTCGCCGGGCGTTTTCCGGCCGATTCTCACGAGCGTTCTGCCCAAACCGGGATCGGTTTGGGCAGAACGCTCGTGAGAATCGGCCGGCGTTGGGCAGCCCCGGGGACCGGCCTGGTCCCCGGGGCCGAGGGCCCTTTCTCGCTCGGGGCCCGGCGCGGCCCCCCGGAAAACGCGCCGAGAGGACGAGGACCCGCCGGCGGCCCCGGCGCCGGGGAGCCCGCCCGGAGCAGAGTTGAGGGAGGGCCTGGGCCCCGGCGTCGTGCTCCGACTTTGGGGGTGGCTGGGGCGCCCCGGGCTGCCCTTCCCCCTGCGGGGGAACGGAGGTTTCTCTCGCCCCGAGGCGTGGACGCGGCTGTGAAGGGCACCGTCGGCGCTGGGGCGGTCGGGGGCCTCGGGGCGCGGGACTCAGGGTTGCCCATGGGGAGGCCCCGGGGCACAGGACCCCGGATTCGGAAGGCTGAGGAGGCAGGCGAGGGTTGCAGCCCGGTCCTCGGGGCCCGCCCGGCCCCACCGGCCCGCGCCAGGGAGGGGAGTCCCTGGCGCTGTGGAGTGGGAGGCTTTGGCGTGGCCCGTGTCCGACTCGCGGGATGCTTTCCGGCGGGGTGCGGATGCGTCCAGGTGGGATCCCGGGCCAGGCGTGGGGGCCTTCCACCCAGAAAATGTCCCATCCACCCAGAAAATGTCCCAGATGACACGGACCACCGGTACATTTCTGTTTTGTGTCTATGGGGTGTGCAAATGCTGGTGGTGACCCAGTATCATACAGTTTTCTCCTGCTCTCTGTTTTCTGCTCATCTCCAAATGACAGTTTCTTTTTTTTTTTTTTTTTTTTTTAATTTTATTTATTTGACAGGCAGAGATCACAAGTAGGCAGAGAGGCAGGCAGAGAGAGAGAGGGAGAAGCAGGCTCCCTGCTGAGCAGAGAGCCCGATGCGGGGCTCGATCCCAGGACCCTGAGATCATGACCCGAGCTGAAGGCAGAGGCTTTAACTCACTGAGCCACCCAGGTGCCCCCCAAATGACAGTTTCAATCTAGGAAGCTGGCAAGGTGCGGGTTCGAGTCTCAGGCATCCCCACTCGGACGGGCTTAGGAGCCAGTGCTCTGGGCACAGAAACCTGTACACCTGACCTATCGTTAGGCTTAGGGCCCAGGGGCATGGCAGGCCCTATCTGACAGCACTGCGGTGTCGTCCCCTCAGGGCTGAGGTGAGGGTATGTGCCTGGCTGGTTGGCAGATCCGGCTTCATGGCTGGGTGGGCCACTAATTTTGGGGGTGGCTTTAGTGGGGCTTTGAGGTGGGATCCCCCATGGGCTGAGTCAAGGACGGTGGTCAAGCGGTATGTCCGTCTCTGGGTTTTGTTGCCATCTGGGCCATCAGAGGTGAGGGTGTCCTCTGGAATGCATGTGGGTTTCTCCTGGTCTGAGGGTTCTGGGTCGCTCCGAACGGCATGGTTTTCTCCTGGATGGTAGGCGGAGTCCTTGGTTGAGGCTCAGGGGGTCCCAATCTGGAGGGATTGTTGGCCATGTCTCTGGGCACGGAAGCCTGAAAACACAACCCAGAGTTTGGGTTAGGGCTTAGGGGGATCCAGGCCCTACCTCCTGGTGCTGAGGCTGGATCCCCAGTTGCTGAATCGAACCTGGGGGTCAGGCAGCACATCAGGGTGTGAGTTTGTGACTGTGGGGACCGTCCAATTTGGGGGTGTCCCCTGGGATGCATGTGGGTTTTTTCCATTCTGAGGGCTCTGCGCAGCTTCCAAAGGTACAGTTTCCTCCTGGGTGGCAGGTGGGTTTCTGGGGTGTGGCCCAGAGGTCCCCAATCTGGAGGGACCGTGCCAGTGTGGCTTCAGACCTGTGGAGGGTTAGGGAGCTGCCTTAGGAGTCTGTGGAAAGCCCCGCAGTGCCAGTTCACGCCACTGGAGGGAGCGGTGAGCCGTGGCGCCAGAGACCCTGGAAGACGTGGCAATGCTGCTCGTCACCACTGGAGGCAGTGGCGAGCTGCCCTGGGAAACACCCTGGAAGAGGAGTCCGTGCAGCCTGCTGGCTCTGGGGGCCGTGGGGAGGTGTTGGGTGAGAGACCCTGGATCGTGAGGCACTGCAGCTTGTTTCTCCAGGACGGAGTGCTGAGCTGTATAGTCTCTGATTCCCCAGGTTCAAGAGTGGGCATAAGAGACCCTGGAGCCGAGCCCCCACACAGCACTGTGCCCTGTTTCCCCGGGTTTGCTGGCCATCTGCTGTCAGGGTGGTTCCGGAGGGTCCGCCCAGTTGGGCTCTGGAGCCGGGGGGAACCAAACCCGACTCACGGTGCACTTGGAACCGAGGAGTCGAGTGTTTGGAAGAGCATGTTTCTTTCTCCACAAAGGACAAGGGCATTGGTCGGCTTTAGAAGGAAGTCAATGACCACTTAAGAAACAAGCATGTGTCTCTCCTTCTCCCAGGAATCGGAGCAGGTGTGCAGGCGTTAGGTGGGAGGCGCCTGCTTCTCCGCACCTGAAGACCCTTCTTCACTCTGGCTCCACGAGACCTGAACTTTGGAAATCAGCATCTGAGTCTGTCAGGCAGCTTGTCCCAGGAAGTCAGTGTTCCGAGAAAAGAGCAGGCCCATGGGGCACATCCATGCCAGGATGGGAGGTAAAACTTCTCTTTCACCCCACAACCCCTGGGCTTACGTCTTGTCTCCAGTGGAGCTCACAATTGGCACACGGAACCAGCTCTAAGATATCTAGTGTGGGTGCCAGAGTTCCTGAGATTCTCTGCAGGGAGCACCTGGCAGGGATCTCATTTTCTCTGCTTCTTTCTGGCTTACAAAGGTATTTGGAACATCTTTTTCCTAGGCAATCCCTTGGATTCTAAAGGGAAGATGAGATTGACTCGGTGTGCGTTTTGAACACAGAAATTATTCCTTCATCCAACAGTGTTTATCCCACTGGCCCTAGGCTGTGTTGGAATGGCCGGCATCGAGAGGCAGGTGGCTGTTTGTGGTCAGATAGAGACTTGGATGATGGCTTCTCCTTTGTCCAAGGGGATGGATCCTCATGGATTCGTCTTTGCATCCAAAGATTTCCAATGAGGGCAGAGGGAAAATTGAAAAGGATTCCAAGGAGCCTTGGGGCAATATCAAAGGGATGCTTGTCTTCCTAGGTTCACTCAAACGGCTATATATGGATGGACATGCTCTATGTTCTCTGCGGTTTCATGGGTGGTGAAGTCAGAAGGAGATTCTTTGGGATTTCCCTGGATCCATGCATTCCGGTGGCTTCAAGGGCCTTGGCGTCAGGAACCCTGTGAATTTCTGTGGTGAATTTCTGTGGCTGCTTGCCTGAAGCTCGGTGAGTCAGGTGATCCCACAGGTTTTCCATTTCCTCCTTAGGAAATTGCTGGCAGGGAATGTTCTGCTGAAAGCAGAACCCTCGGGGGCCCCTTTGTGGCTCAGTGGGTAAAGCCACTGCCTTTGGCTCAGGTCATGATCCCAGGGTCCTGGGATCGAATCCCGCATTGGGCTCTCTGCTCAGCGGGGAGCCGGTTCCCCCTCTCTCTCTGTCTGCCTCTCTGCCTACTTGTGATCTCTGTCTGACAAATAAATAACAAAAATCTTAAACAAAACAAAACGGGACAGGACCCCGGACTCGGAAGACTGAGGAGGCAGGCGAGGGTTGGAGCCCGGGCCTCGGGGCCCGCCCGGCCCCACCGGCCCGCGCCAGGGAGGGGAGCCCCGGGCGCTGAGGAGCGGGAGGCGTCGGCGTCGCGCGCGGCGGACTCGCGGGGGGCTTTCCGGCGGGGCGCGGGCGCGACCCCGCGGGGTCCCGGGCCAGGCGCGGGGGGCGGCCCCGCAGACGGTCTGCGCCCGAAGCGAGTTCGCCGGGCGTTTTCTGGCCGATTCTCACGAGCGTTCTGCCCAAACCGGGATCGGTTTGGGCAGAACGCTCGTGAGAATCGGCCGGCGTTGGGCAGCCCCGGTGACCGGCCTGTTCCCCGGGGCCAAGGGCCCTTTCTGGCTCGGGGCCCGGCGCGGCCCCCCGGAAAACGCGCCGAGAGGATGCGGACCCGACGGCGGACTCGGCGACGGGGAGCACTCCCGGAGCAGAGTTGAGGGAGGGCCTGGGGCCGGGCGTCGTGCTCCGACTTTGGGGGCGGCCTGGGCGCCCCGGGCTGCGGCTTCCCCCTGCGGGGGAACGGAGGTTTCTCTCGCCCCGAGGCGTGAAGGCGGCTGCGAAGGGCACCGCCGGCGCCGGGGCGGTCGGGGGCCTCGGGGCGCGGGACTCAGGGTTGCCCAGGGGGAGGCCCCGGGGCACAGGACCCCGGACACAGAAGGTTGAGGAGGCAGGCGAGGGTTGGAGCCCGGGCCTCGGGGCCCGCCCGGCCCCACCGGCCCGCGCCAGGGAGGGAGCCCCGGGCGCTGAGGAGCGGGAGGCGTCGGCGTCGCGCGCGGCGGACTCGCGGGGGGCTCTGCGGCGGGGTGCGGGCGCGACCCCGCGGGGTCCCGGGCCAGGCGCGTGGTGCGGCCCCGCAGACGGGCTGCGCCCGACGCGAGTTCGCCGGGCGTTTTCCGGCCGATTCTCACGAGCGTTCTGCCCAAACCGATCCCGGTTTGGGCAGAACGCTCGTGAGAATCGGCCGGCGTTGGGCAGCCCCGGGGACCGGCCTGTTCCCCGGGGCCGAGGGCCATTTTTCTCGCTCGGGGCCCGGCGCGGCCCCCCGGAAAACGCGCCGAGAGGACGCGGACCCGCCGGCGGCCCCGGCGCCGGGGAGCACTCCCGGAGCAGAGTTGAGGGAGAGCCTGGGGCCGGGCGTCGTGCTCCGACTTTGGGGGCGGCTGGGGCGCCCCGGGCTGCGCCTTCCCCCTGCGGGGGAACGGAGGTTTCTCTGGCCCCGAGGCGAGGACGCGGCAGCGAAGGGCACCGTCGGCGCCGGGGCGGTCGGGGGCCTCGGGGCGTGGGACTCAGGGTTGCCCAGGGGGAGGCCCAGGGGCACAGGACCCCGGACTCCGAAGGCTGAGGAGGCAGGCGAGAGTTGGAGCCCGGGCCTCGGGGCCCGCCCGGCCGCACCGGCCCGCGCCAGGTAGGGGAGCCCTGGCGCTGAGGAGCGGGAGGCATCGGCGTCCCGCGCGGCGGACTCGCGGCGGGCTCTGCGGCGGGGTGCGGGCGGTACCCCGCGCGGTCCCGGGCCAGGCGCGGGGGGCGGCCCCGCAGACGGGCTGCGCCCGAAGCGAGTTTGCCGGGCGTTTTCCGGCCGATTCTCACGAGCGTTCTGCCCAAACCGATCCCGGTTTGGGCAGAACGCTCGTGAGAATCGGCCGGCGTTGGGCAGCCCCAGGGACTGGCCTGTTCCCCGAGGCCGAGGGCCCTTTCTCGCTCGGGGCCCGGCGCGGCCCCCCGGAAAACGCGCCGAGAAGACGGGGACCCGCCGGCGGCCCCGGCGCCGGGGAGCCCTCCCGGAGCAGAGTTGAGGGAGGGCCTGGGGCCGGGCGTCGTGCTCCGACTTTGGGGGCGGCTGGGGCGCCCCGGGCTGCGCCTTCCCCCTGCGGGGGAACGGAGGTTTCTCTGGCCCCGAGGCGAGGACGCGGCAGCGAAGGGCACCGCCGGTGCCGGGGCGGTCGGGGGCCTCGGGGCGCGGGACTCAGGGTTGCCCAGGGGGAGGCCCCGGGGCACAGGACCCCGGACTCCGAAGGCTGAGGAGGCAGGCGAGGGTTGGAGCCCGGGCCTCGGGGCCCGCCCGGCCCCTCCGGCCCGCGCCAGGGAAGGGAGCCCCGGGCGCTGAGGAGCGGGAGGCGTCGGCGTCGCGCGCGGCGACTCGCGGGGGGCTCTGCGGCGGGGTGCGGGCGGGACACCGCGGGGTTCTGGGCCAGGCGCGGGGGGGGGCCCCGCAGACGAGCTGCGCCCGAAGCGAGTTCGCCGGGCGTTTTCCGGCCGATTCTCACGAGCGTTCTGCCCAAACCGGGATCGGTTTGGGCAGAACGCTCGTGAGAATCGGCCGGCGTTGGGCAGCCCCGGGGACCGGCCTGTTCCCCGGGGCCAAAGGCCCTTTCTGGCTCGGGGCCCGGCGCGGCCCCCCGGAAAACGCGCCGAGAGGACGCGGACCCGCCGGCGGCCCCGGCGCCGGGGAGCCCTCCCGGAGCAGAGTTGAGGGAGGGCCTGGGGCCGGGCGTCGTGCTCCGACTTTGGGGGCGGCTGGGGCGCCACGGGCTGCGCCTTCCCCCTGCGGGGGAACGGAGGTTTCTCTCGCCCCGAGGCGTGGACGTGGCTGCGATGGGCACCGCCGGCGCCGGGGCGGTCGGGGGCCTCGGGGCGCGGGACTCAGGGTTGCCCAGGGGGAGGCCCCGGGGCACAGGACCCCGGACTCGGAAGGCTGAGGAGGCAGGCGAGGGTTGGAGCCCGGGCCTCGGGGCCCGCCCGGCCGCACCGGCCCGCGCCAGGTAGGGGAGCCCTGGCGCTGAGGAGCGGGAGGCGTCGGCGTCCCGCGCGGCGGACTCGCGGCGGGCTCTGCGGCGGGGTGCGGGAGCGACCCCGCGGGGTCCCGGGCCAGGCGCGGGGGGCGGCCCCGCAGACGGGCTGCGCCCGAAGCGGGTTCGCCGGGCGTTTTCCGGCCGATTCTCACGAGCGTTCTGCCCAAACCGGAATCGGTTTGGGCAGAACGCTCGTGAGAATCGGCCGGCGGTGGGCAGCCCCGGGGACCGGCCTGTTCCCCGGGGCCGAGGGCCATTTTTCTCGCTCGGGGCCCGGCGCGGCCCCCCGGAAAACGCGCCGAGAGGACGCGGACCCGCCGGCGGCCCCGGCGCCGGGGAGCACTCCCGGAGCAGAGTTGAGGGAGGGCCTGCGGCCGGGCGTCGTACTCCGACTTTGGGGCCGCCTGGGGCGCCCTGGGCTGCGGCCTGCCCCAGCGGGGGAACGGAGGTTTCTCTCGCCCCGAGGCTCGGACGAGGCTCCGAAGGGCAATGTCGGCCCCGGGGCGTTCGGGGGCCTCGGGGCGCGGGACTCAGGGTTGCCCAGGGGGAGGTCCCGGGGCACGGTGCCCCGGACTCGGAAGGCCGAGGAGGCAGGCGAGGGTTGGATCCCGGGCCTCGGGGCCCGCCCGGCCCCACCGGCCCGCGCCAGGGAGGGGAGCCCCGGGCGCTGAGGAGCGGGAGGCGTTGGCGTCGCGCGCGGCGGACTCGCGGGGGGCTTTCCGGCAGGGTGCGGGCGCGACCCCGCGGAGTCCCGGGCCAGGCGCGGGGGGCGGCCCCGCAGACGGGCTGCACACAAAGCGAGTTCGCCGGGCGTTTTCCGGCCAATTCTCACGAGCGTTCTGCCCAAACCGGGATCGGTTTGGGCAGAACCCTCGTGAGAAACGGCCGGCGTTGGGCAGCCCCGGGGACCGGCCTGTTCCCCGGGGCCAAGGGCCCTTTCTGGCTCGGGGCCCGGCGCGGCCCCCCGGAAAACGCGCCGAGAGGAGGCGGACCCGACGGCGGACCCGGCGACGGGGAGCACTCCCGGAGCAGAGTTGAGGGAGGGCCTGGGGCCGGGCGTCGTGCTCCGACTTTGGGGGCGGCCTGGGCGCCCCGGGCTGCGGCTTCCCCCTGCGGGGGAACGGAGGTTTCTCTCGCCCCGAGGCGTGAAGGCGGCTGCGAAGGGCACCGCCGGCGCCGGGGCGGTCGGGGGCCTCGGGGCGCGGGACTCAGGGTTGCCCAGGGGGAGGCCCCGGGGCCCAGGACCCCGGACTCGGAAGGCTGAGGAGGCAGGCGAGGGTTGGAGCCCGGGCCTCGGGGCCCGCCCGGCCCCACCGGCCCGCGCCAGGGAGGGGAGCCCCGGGCGCTGAGGAGCGGGAGGCGTCGGCGTCGCGCGCGGCGGACTCGCGGGGGGCTTTCCGGCGGGGCGCGGGCGCGACCCCGCGGGGTCCCGGGCCAGGCGCGGGGGGCGGCCCCGCAGACGGGCTGCGCCCGAAGCGAGTTCGCCGGGCGTTTTCCGGCCGATTCGCACGAGCGTTCTGCCCAAACCGGGATCGGTTTGGGCAGAACGCTCGTGAGAATCGGCCGGCGTTGGGCAGTCCCGGGGACCGGCCTGGTCCCCGGGGCCGAGGGCCCTTTCTCGCTCGGGGCCCGGCGCGGCCCCCCGGAAAACGCGCCGAGAGGACGCGGACCCGCCGGCGGCCCCGGCGCCGGGGAGCCCTCCCGGAGCAGAGTTGAGGGAGGGCCTGGGGCCGGGCGTCGTGCTCCGACTTTGGGGGCGGCTGGGGCGCCCCGGGCTGCGGCTTCCCCCTGCGGGGGAACGGAGGTTTTTCTCGCCCCGAGGCGTGGACGCGGCTGCGAAGGGCACCGTCGGCGCCGGGGCGGTCGGGGGCCTTGGGGCGCGGGACTCAGGGTTGCCCAGGGGGAGGCCCCGGGGCCCAGGAACCCGGACTCGGAAGGCTGAGGAGGCAGGCGAGGGTTGGAGCCCGGGCCTCGGGGCCCGCCCGGCCCCACCGGCCCGCGCCAGGGAGGGGAGCCCCGGGCGCTGAGGAGCGGGAGGCGTCGGCGTCGCGCGCGGCGGACTCGCGGGGGGCTTTCCGGCGGGGCGCGGGCGCGACCCCGCGGGGTCCCGGGCCAGGCGCGTGGTGCGGCCCCGCAGACGGGCTGCGCCCAAAGCGAGTTTGCCGGGCGTTTTCCGGCCGATTCTCACGAGCGTTCTGCCCAAACCGATCCCGGTTTGGGCAGAACGCTCGTGAGAATCGGCCGGCGTTGGGCAGCCCCGGGGACCGGCCTGGTCCCCGGGGCCGAGGGCCCTTTCTCGCTCGGGGCCCGGCGCGGCCCCCCGGAAAACGCGCCGAGAGGACGCGGACCCGCCGGTGGCCCCAGCGCCGGGAGCACTCCCGGAGCAGAGTTGAGGGAGGGCCTGGGGCCGGGCGTCGTGCTCTGACCTTGGGGGCGGCTGGGGCGCCCCGGGCTGCGCCTTACCCCTGCGGGGGAACAGAGGTTTCTCTGGCCCCGAGGCGAGGACGCGGCAGCGAAGGGCACCGTCGGCGCCAGGGCGGTCGGGGGCCTCGGGGCGCGGGACTCAGGGTTGCCCAGGGGGAGGCCCCGGGGCACAGGACCCCGGACTCCGAAGGCTGAGGAGGCAGGCGAGGGTTGGAGCCCGGGCATCGGGGACCGCCTGGCCCCAACGGCCCTCGCCAGGGAGGGGAGCCCCGGGCGCTGAGGAGCGGGTGGCGTCGGCGTCGCTCGCGGCAGACTCGCGGGGGGCTTTCCGGCGGGGTGTGTTCGCTACCCCGCGGGGTCCCGGGCCAGGCGCGGGGGGCGGCCCCGCAGACGGGCTGCGCCCGAAGCGAGTTCGCCGGGCGTTTTCCGGCCGATTCTCACGAGCGTTCTGCCCAAACCGGGATCGGTTTGGGCAGAACGCTCGTGAGAATCGGCCGGCGTTGGGCAGCCCCAGGGACTGGCCTGTTCCCCGGGGCCGAGGGCCCTTTCTCGCTCGGGGCCCGGCGCGGCCCCCCGGAAAACGCGCCGAGAGGACGCGGACCTGCCGGCGGCCCCGGCGCCGGGGAGCACTCCCGGAGCAGAGTTGAGGGAGGGCCTGGGGCCGGGCGTCGTGCTCCGACTTTGGGGGCGGCTGGGGCGCGCCGGGCTGCGCGTTCCCCCTGCGAGGGAACGGAGGTTTCTCTGGCCCCGAGGCGAGGACGCGGCAGCGAAGGGCACCGCCGGCGCTGGGGCGGTCAGGGGCCTCGGGGCGCGGGACTCAGGGTTGCCCAGGGGGAGGCCCCGGGGCACAGGACCCCGGACTCGGAAGGCTGAGGAGGCAGGCGAGGGTTGGAACCCGGGCCTCGGGGCCCGCCCGGCCCCAACGGCCCGCGCCAGGGAGGGGAGCCCCGGGCGCTGAGGAGCGGGAGGCGTCGGCGTCGCGCGCGGCGGACTCGCGGGGGGCTCTGCGGCGGGGTGCGGGCGCGACCCCGCGGGGTCCCGGGCCAGGCGCGGGGGGCGGCCCCGCAGACGGGCTGCGCCCGAAGCGAATTCGCCGGGCGTTTTCCGGCCGATTCTCACGAGCGTTCTGCCCAAACCGGGATCGGTTTGGGCAGAACGCTCGTGAGAATCGGCCGGCGTTGGGCAGCCCCGGGGACCGGCCTGGTCCCCGGGGCCGAGGGCCCTTTCTCGCTCGGGGCCCGGCGCGGCCCCCCGGAAAACGCGCCGAGAGGACGAGGACCCGCCGGCGGCCCCGGCGCCGGGGAGCCCGCCCGGAGCAGAGTTGAGGGAGGGCCTGGGCCCCGGCGTCGTGCTCCGACTTTGGGGGTGGCTGGGGCGCCCCGGGCTGCCCTTCCCCCTGCGGGGGAACGGAGGTTTCTCTCGCCCCGAGGCGTGGACGCGGCTGTGAAGGGCACCGTCGGCGCTGGGGCGGTCGGGGGCCTCGGGGCGCGGGACTCAGGGTTGCCCATGGGGAGGCCCCGGGGCACAGGACCCCGGATTCGGAAGGCTGAGGAGGCAGGCGAGGGTTGCAGCCCGGTCCTCGGGGCCCGCCCGGCCCCACCGGCCCGCGCCAGGGAGGGGAGTCCCTGGCGCTGTGGAGTGGGAGGCTTTGGCGTGGCCCGTGTCCGACTCGCGGGATGCTTTCCGGCGGGGTGCGGATGCGTCCAGGTGGGATCCCGGGCCAGGCGTGGGGGCCTTCCACCCAGAAAATGTCCCATCCACCCAGAAAATGTCCCAGATGACACGGACCACCGGTACATTTCTGTTTTGTGTCTATGGGGTGTGCAAATGCTGGTGGTGACCCAGTATCATACAGTTTTCTCCTGCTCTCTGTTTTCTGCTCATCTCCAAATGACAGTTTCTTTTTTTTTTTTTTTTTTTTTTAATTTTATTTATTTGACAGGCAGAGATCACAAGTAGGCAGAGAGGCAGGCAGAGAGAGAGAGGGAGAAGCAGGCTCCCTGCTGAGCAGAGAGCCCGATGCGGGGCTCGATCCCAGGACCCTGAGATCATGACCCGAGCTGAAGGCAGAGGCTTTAACTCACTGAGCCACCCAGGTGCCCCCCAAATGACAGTTTCAATCTAGGAAGCTGGCAAGGTGCGGGTTCGAGTCTCAGGCATCCCCACTCGGACGGGCTTAGGAGCCAGTGCTCTGGGCACAGAAACCTGTACACCTGACCTATCGTTAGGCTTAGGGCCCAGGGGCATGGCAGGCCCTATCTGACAGCACTGCGGTGTCGTCCCCTCAGGGCTGAGGTGAGGGTATGTGCCTGGCTGGTTGGCAGATCCGGCTTCATGGCTGGGTGGGCCACTAATTTTGGGGGTGGCTTTAGTGGGGCTTTGAGGTGGGATCCCCCATGGGCTGAGTCAAGGACGGTGGTCAAGCGGTATGTCCGTCTCTGGGTTTTGTTGCCATCTGGGCCATCAGAGGTGAGGGTGTCCTCTGGAATGCATGTGGGTTTCTCCTGGTCTGAGGGTTCTGGGTCGCTCCGAACGGCATGGTTTTCTCCTGGATGGTAGGCGGAGTCCTTGGTTGAGGCTCAGGGGGTCCCAATCTGGAGGGATTGTTGGCCATGTCTCTGGGCACGGAAGCCTGAAAACACAACCCAGAGTTTGGGTTAGGGCTTAGGGGGATCCAGGCCCTACCTCCTGGTGCTGAGGCTGGATCCCCAGTTGCTGAATCGAACCTGGGGGTCAGGCAGCACATCAGGGTGTGAGTTTGTGACTGTGGGGACCGTCCAATTTGGGGGTGTCCCCTGGGATGCATGTGGGTTTTTTCCATTCTGAGGGCTCTGCGCAGCTTCCAAAGGTACAGTTTCCTCCTGGGTGGCAGGTGGGTTTCTGGGGTGTGGCCCAGAGGTCCCCAATCTGGAGGGACCGTGCCAGTGTGGCTTCAGACCTGTGGAGGGTTAGGGAGCTGCCTTAGGAGTCTGTGGAAAGCCCCGCAGTGCCAGTTCACGCCACTGGAGGGAGCGGTGAGCCGTGGCGCCAGAGACCCTGGAAGACGTGGCAATGCTGCTCGTCACCACTGGAGGCAGTGGCGAGCTGCCCTGGGAAACACCCTGGAAGAGGAGTCCGTGCAGCCTGCTGGCTCTGGGGGCCGTGGGGAGGTGTTGGGTGAGAGACCCTGGATCGTGAGGCACTGCAGCTTGTTTCTCCAGGACGGAGTGCTGAGCTGTATAGTCTCTGATTCCCCAGGTTCAAGAGTGGGCATAAGAGACCCTGGAGCCGAGCCCCCACACAGCACTGTGCCCTGTTTCCCCAGGTTTGCTGGCCATCTGCTGTCAGGGTGGTTCCGGAGGGTCCGCCCAGTTGGGCTCTGGAGCCGGGGGGAACCAAACCCGACTCACGGTGCACTTGGAACCGAGGAGTCGAGTGTTTGGAAGAGCATGTTTCTTTCTCCACAAAGGACAAGGGCATTGGTCGGCTTTAGAAGGAAGTCAATGACCACTTAAGAAACAAGCATGTGTCTCTCCTTCTCCCAGGAATCGGAGCAGGTGTGCAGGCGTTAGGTGGGAGGCGCCTGCTTCTCCGCACCTGAAGACCCTTCTTCACTCTGGCTCCACGAGACCTGAACTTTGGAAATCAGCGTCTGAGTCAGTCAGGCAGCTTGTCCCAGGAAGTCAGTGTTCCGAGAAAAGAGCAGGCCCATGGGGCACATCCATGCCAGGATGGGAGGTAAAACTTCTCTTTCACCCCACAACCCCTGGGCTTACGTCTTGTCTCCAGTGGAGCTCACAATTGGCACACGGAACCAGCTCTAAGATATCTAGTGTGGGTGCCAGAGTTCCTGAGATTCTCTGCAGGGAGCACCTGGCAGGGATCTCATTTTCTCTGCTTCTTTCTGGCTTACAAAGGTATTTGGAACATCTTTTTCCTAGGCAATCCCTTGGATTCTAAAGGGAAGATGAGATTGACTCGGTGTGCGTTTTGAACACAGAAATTATTCCTTCATCCAACAGTGTTTATCCCACTGGCCCTAGGCTGTGTTGGAATGGCCGGCATCGAGAGGCAGGTGGCTGTTTGTGGTCAGATAGAGACTTGGATGATGGCTTCTCCTTTGTCCAAGGGGATGGATCCTCATGGATTCGTCTTTGCATCCAAAGATTTCCAATGAGGGCAGAGGGAAAATTGAAAAGGATTCCAAGGAGCCTTGGGGCAATATCAAAGGGATGCTTGTCTTCCTAGGTTCACTCAAACGGCTATATATGGATGGACATGCTCTATGTTCTCTGCGGTTTCATGGGTGGTGAAGTCAGAAGGAGATTCTTTGGGATTTCCCTGGATCCATGCATTCCGGTGGCTTCAAGGGCCTTGGCGTCAGGAACCCTGTGAATTTCTGTGGTGAATTTCTGTGGCTGCTTGCCTGAAGCTCGGTGAGTCAGGTGATCCCACAGGTTTTCCATTTCCTCCTTAGGAAATTGCTGGCAGGGAATGTTCTGCTGAAAGCAGAACCCTCGGGGGCCCCTTTGTGGCTCAGTGGGTAAAGCCACTGCCTTTGGCTCAGGTCATGATCCCAGGGTCCTGGGATCGAATCCCGCATTGGGCTCTCTGCTCAGCGGGGAGCCGGTTCCCCCTCTCTCTCTGTCTGCCTCTCTGCCTACTTGTGATCTCTGTCTGACAAATAAATAACAAAAATCTTAAACAAAACAAAACGGGACAGGACCCCGGACTCGGAAGACTGAGGAGGCAGGCGAGGGTTGGAGCCCGGGCCTCGGGGCCCGCCCGGCCCCACCGGCCCGCGCCAGGGAGGGGAGCCCCGGGCGCTAAGGAGCGGGAGGCGTCGGCGTCGCGCGCGGTGGACTCGCGGGGGGCTTTCCGGCAGGGTGCGGGCGCGACCCCGCGGGGTCCCGGGCCAGGCGCGGGGGGTGGGCCCACAGACGGGCTGCGCCCGAAGCGAGTTCGCCGGGCATTTTCCGGCCGATTCTCACGAGCGTTCTGCCCAAACCGAGATCGGGATCGGTTTGGGCAGAACGCTCCTGAGAATCGGCCGGCGTTGGGCAGTCCCGGGGACCGGCCCGTTCCCCGGGGCCGAGGGCCCTTTCTCGCTCGGGGCCCGGCGCGGCCCCCCGGAAAACGCGCCGAGAGGACGCGGACCCGCCGGCGGCCCCGGCGCCGGGGAGCATTCCCGGAGCAGAGTTGAGGGAGGGCCTGGGGCCGGGCGTCGTGCTCCGACTTTGGGGGCAGCTGGGGCGTCCCGGGCTGCGGCTTCCCCCTGCGGGGGAACGGACGTTTCTCTCGCCCCGAGGCGTGGACGCGGCTGCGAAGGGCACCGCCGGCGCCGGGGCGGTCGAGGGCCTCGGGGCTCGGGACTCAGGGTTGCCCAGGGGGAGGTCCCGGGGCACAGGACCCCGGAATCGGAAGGCAGAGGAGGCAAGCGAGGGTTGGAGCACGGGCCTCGGGACCCGCCTGGCCCCACCGGGCCGCGCCAGGGAGGGGAGCCCCGGGCGCTGAGGAGCGGGAGGCGTCGGCGTCGCGCGCAGCGGACTCGCTAGCGGCTTTCCGGCGGGGTGCGGGCGCGACCCCGCTGGGTCCCGGGCCAGGCGCGGGGGGCGGTCCCTCATACGGGCTGCGCCCGAAGCGCGTTCGCCGGGCGTTTTCCGGCCGATTCTCACGAGCGTTCTGACCAAACCGGGATCGGTTTGGGCAGAACGCTCGTGAGAATCGGCTGGCGTTGGGCAGCCCCATGGACAGGCCTGTTCCCCGGGGCCGAGGGCCCTTTCTCGCTCGGGGCCCGGCGCGGCCCCCGGAAAACGCGCCGAGAGGACGTGGACCTGCCGGCGGCCCCGGCGCCGGGGAGCACTCCCGGAGCAGAGTTGAGGGAGGGCCTGGGGCCGGGCTTCGTGCTCCGACTTTGGGGGCGGCGGGGACGCCCCGGGCTGCGGCTTCCCCCTGCGGGGGAACGGAGGTTTCTCTGGCCCCGAGGCGAGGACGCGGCTGCGAAGGGCACCGTCGGCGCCGGGGCGGTCTGGGGCCCCGGGGCGCGGGACTCAGGGTTGCCCAGGGGGAGGCCCCGGGGCACAGGACCCCGGACTCGGAAGGCTGAGGAGGCAGGCGAGGGTGGGAGCCCGGGCCTCGGGGCCCGCCCGGCCCCACCGGCCCGCGCCAGGGAGGGGAGCCCCGGGCGCTGAGGAGCGGGAGGCGTCGGCGTCGCACGCGGCGGACGCGCGGGGGGCTTTGCGGCGGGGTGCGGGCGCGACCCCGCGGGGTCCCGGGCCAGGCGCGGGGGGCGGCCCCGCAGACGGGCTGCGCCCGAAGCGAGTTCGCCGGGCGTTTTCCGGCCGATTCTCACGAGCGTTCTGCCCAAACCGGGATCGGTTTGGGCAGAACGCTCGTGAGAATCGGCCGGCGTTGGGCAGCCCCGGGGACGGGCCTGTTCCCCGGGGACGAGGGCCCTTTCTCGCTCGGGGCCCGGCGCGGCCCCCCGGAAAACGCGCCGAGAGGACGCGGACCCGCCGGCGGCCCCGGCGCCGGGGACCACTCCCGGAGCAGAGTTGAGGGAGGGCTGGGGCCGGGCGTCGTGCTCCGACTTTGGGGGCGGCTGGGGCGCCCCGGGCTGCGGCTTCCCCCTGCGGGGAAACGGAGGTTTCTCTGGCCCCGAGGCGAGGACGCGGCAGCGAAGGGCACCGCCGGCGCCGGGGCGGTCGGGGGCCTCGGGGCGCGGGACTCAGGGTTGCCCAGGGGGAGGCCCCGGGGCACAGGACCCCGGACTCCGAAGGCTGAGGAGGCAGGCGAGGGTTGGAGCCCGGGCCTCGGGGCCCGCCCGGCCCCACCGGCCCGCGCCAGGGAGGGGAGCCCCGGGCGCTGAGGAGCGGGAGGCGTCGGCGTCGCGCGCGGCGGACTCGCGGGGGGCTCTGCGGCGGGGTGCGGGCGCGACCCCGCGGGGTCCCGGGCCAGGCGCGGGGGGCGGCCCCGCAGACGGGCTGCGCCAGAAACGAGTTCGCCGGGCGTTTTCCGGCCGATTCTCACGAGCGTTCTGCCCAAACCGGAATCGGTTTGGGCAGAACGCTCGTGAGAATCGGCCGGCGTTGGACAGCCCCGGCGACTGGCCTGTTCCCCGGGGCCGAGGGCCCTTTCTCGCTCGGGGCCCGGCGCGGCCCCCCGGAAAACGCGCCGAGAGGACGCGGATCCGCCGGCGGCCCCTGCGTCGGGGAGCACTCCCGGAGCAGAGTTGAGGGAGGGCCTGGGGCCGGGCGTCGTGCTCCGACTTTGGGGGCGGCTGGGGCGCCCCGGGCTGCGGCTTCCCCCTGTGTGTGAACGGAGGTTTCTCTCGCCCCGAGGCGTGGACGCGGCTGCGAAGGGCACCGCCGGCGCCGGGGCGGTCGGGGGCCTCGGGAAGCGGGACTCAGGGTTGCCCAGGGGGAGGCCCCGGGGCACAGGACCCCGGACTCGGAAGGCTGAGGAGGCAGGCGAGGGTTGGAGCCCGGGCCTTGGGGCCCACCCGGCCCCACCGGCCCGCGCCAGGGAGGGGAGCCCCGGGCGCTGAGGAGCGGGAGGCGTCGGCGTCGCGCGCGGCGAACTCGCGGGGGGCTTTCCGGCGGGGTGTGTTCGCGACCCCGCGGGGTCCCGGGCCAGGCGCGGGGGGCGGCCCCGCAGACGGGCTGCGCCCGAAGCGAGTTTGCCGGGCGTTTTCCGGCCGATTCTCACGAGCGTTCTGCCCAAACCGGGATCGGTTTGGGCAGAACGCTCGTGAGAATCGGCCGGCGTTGGGCAGCCCCGGGGACCGGCCTGTTCCCCGGGGCCGAGGGCCCTTTCTCGCTCGGGGCCCGGCGCGGCCCCCCGGAAAACGCTCCGAGAGGACGCGGACCCGCCGGCGGCCCCGGCGCCGGGGAGCACTCCCGGAGCAGAGTTGAGGGAGGGCCTGGGGCCGGGCGTCGTGCTCCGACTTGGGGGCGGCTGGGGCGCCCCGTGCTGCGCCTTCACCCTGCGGGGGAACGGAGGTTTCTCTGGCCCCAGGCGAGGACGCGGCAGCGAAGGGCACCGTCGGCGCCGGGGCGGTCGGGGGCCTCGGGGCGTGGGACTCAGGGTTGCCCAGGGGGAGGCCCCGGGGCACAGGACCCCGGATTCCGAAGGCTGAGGAGGCAGGCGAGTGTTGGAGCCCGGGCCTCGGGGCCCGCCCGGCCCCACCGGCCCAGGCCAGGGAGGGGAGCCCCGGGCGCCGAGGAGCGGGAGGCGTCGGCATCGCGCGCGGCGGACTCGCGGGGGGCTTTGCGGCGGGGTGCGCTGAGGAGCGGGAGGCGTCGCCGTCGCGCGCGGCGGACTCGCGGGGGGCTCTGCGGCGGGGTGCGGGCGGGACCCCGCGGGGTCCCGGGCCAGGCGCGGGGGGCGGCCCCGCAGACGGGCTGCGCCCGAAGCGAGTTCGCCGGGCGTTTTCCGGCCGATTCTCACGAGCGTTCTGCCCAAACCGGGATCGGTTTGGGGAGAACGCTCGTGAGAATCGGCCGGCATTGGGCAGCCCCGGGGACCGGCCTGTTCCCCGGGGCCGAGGGCCCTTTCTCGCTCGGGGCCCGGCGCGGCCCCCCGGAAAACACGCCGAGAGGACGCGGACCCGCCGGCGGCCCCGGCGCTGGGGAGCACTCCCGGAGGAGAGTTGAGGGAGGGCCTGGGGCCGGGCGTCGTGCTCCGACTTTGGGGGCGGCTGCGGCGCCCCGGGCTGCGCCTTCCCCCTGCGGGTGAACGGAGGTTTCTCTGGCCCCGAGGCGAGGACGCGGCAGCGAAGGGCACCGTCGGCGCCGGGGCGGTCGGGGGCCTCGGCGCGCGGGACTCAGGGTTGCCCAGGGGGAGGCCGCGGGGCACAGGACCCCGGACTCGGAAGCCTGAGGAGGTGGCCGAATCTTGGAGCCCGGGCCTCAGGTACCGCCCGGCCCCACCGGCCCACGCCAGGAAGGGGAGCCCCGGGCGCTGAGGAGCGGGAGGCGTCGGCGTCGCGTGCGGCGGACTCGCGGGGGGCTTTCCGGCGGGGCGCGGGCGCGACCCCGCGGGGTCCCGGGCCAGGCGCGGGGTCGGCCCCGCAGACGGGCTGCGCCCGAAGCGATTTCGCCGGGCGTTTTCCGGCCGATTCTCACGAGCGTTCTGCCCAAACCGGGATCGGTTTGGGCAGAACGCTCGTGAGAATCGGCCGGCGTTGCGCAGCCCCGGGGACCGGCCTGGTCCCCGGGGCCGAGGGCCCTTTCTCGCTCGGGGCCCGGCGCGGCCCCCCGGAAAACGCGCCGAGAGGACGCGGACCCGCCGGCGGCCCCGGCGCCGGGGAGCCCTCCCGGAGCAGAGTTGAGGGAGGGCCTGGGGCCGGGCGTCGTGCTCCGAATTTGGGGGCGGCTAGGGCGCCCCGGGCTGCGGCCTCCCCCTGCGGGGGAATGCAGGATTCTCTCGTCCCGAGGCGAGGACGTGGCTGCGGAGGGCACGTCGGGGCCGGGACGGTCGGGGTCCTCGGGGCGCGGGACTCAGGGTTGCCCAGGGGGAGGCCCCGGGGCACAGGACCCCTGACTCGGAAGCCTGAGGAGGTGGCCGAATCTTGGAGCCCGGGCCTCGGGTACCGCCCGGCCCCACCGGCCCACGCCAGGAAGGGGAGCCCCGGGCGCTGAGGAGCGGGAGGCGTCGGCGTCGCGTGCGGCGGACTCGCGGGGGGCTTTCCGGCGGGGTGCGGGCGCGACCCCGCGGGGTCCCTGGCCAGGCGCGGGGGGCGGCCCCGCAGATGGGCTGCGCCCGAAGCGAGTTCGCCGGGCGTTTTCCGGCCGATTCTCACGAGCGTTATGCCCAAACCGGGATCGGTTTGGGCAGAACGCTCGTGAGAATCGGCCGGCGTTGGGCAGCCCCGGGGACCGGCCTGGTCCCCGGGGCCGAGGGCCCTTTCTCGCTCGGGGCCCGGCGCGGCCCCCCGGAAAACGCGCCGAGAGGACGCGGACCCGCCGGCGGCCCCGGCGCCGGGGAGCCCTCCCGGAGCAGAGTTGAGGGAGGGCCTGGGGCCGGGCGTCGTGCTCCGACTTTGGGGGCGGCTGGGGCGCCCCGGGCTGCGGCTTCCCCCTGCGGGGGAACGGAGGTTTCTATCGCCCCGAGGCGTGGACGCGGCTGCGAAGGGCACCGTCGGCGCCGGGGCGGTCGGGGGCCTCGGGGCGCGGGACTCAGGGTTGCCCAGGGGGAGGCCCCGGGGCACAGGACCCCGGACTCGGAAGGCTGAGGAGGCAGGCGAGGGTTGGAGCCCGGGCCTCGGGGCCCGCCCGGCCCCACCGGCCCGCGCCAGGGAGGGGAGCCCCGGGCGCTGAGGAGCGGGAGGCGTCGGCGTCGCGAGCGGCGGACTCGCGGGGGGCTTTCCGGCGGGGCGCGGGCGCGACCCTGCGGGGTCCCGGGCCAGGCGCGGGGGGCGGCCCCGCAGACGGGCTGCGCCCGAAGCGAGTTCGCCGGGCGTTTTCCGGCCGATTCTCACGAGCGTTCTGCCCAAACCGGGATCGGTTTGGGCAGAACGCTCGTGAGAATCGGCCGGCGTTGGGCAGCCCCGGGGACCGGCCTGGTCCCTGGGGCCGAGGGCCCTTTCTCGCTCGGGGCCCGGCGCGGCCCCCCGGAAAACGCGCCGAGAGGACGCGGACCCGCCGGCGGCCCCGGCGCCGGGGAGCCCTCCCGGAGCAGAGTTGAGGGAGGGCCTGGGGCCGGGCGTCGTGCTCCGAAGTAGGGGGCAGCAGGGGCGCCCCGGGCTGCGGCTGGTCTCTGCGGGGGAAGGGAGGTTTCTCTCGCCCCTAGGCGTGGACGCGGCTGCGGAGGGCACCGTCGGCGCCGGGGCGGTCGGGGGCCTCGGGGCGCGGGACTCAGGGTTGCCCAGGGGGAGGCCCCGGGGCCCAGGACCCCGGACTCGGAAGGCTGAGGAGGCAGGCGAGGGTTGGAGCCCGGGCCTCGGGGCCCGCCCGGCCCCACCGGCCCGCGCCAGGGAGGGGAGCCCCGGGCGCTGAGGAGCGGGAGGCGTCGGCGTCGCGCGCGGCGGAGTCGCGGGGGGCTTTCCGGCGGGGCGCGGGCGCGACCCCGCGGGGTCCCGGGCCAGGCGCGGGGGGCGGCCCCGCAGACGGGCTGCGCCCGAAGCGAGTTCGCCGGGCGTTTTCCGGCCGATTCTAACGAGCGTTCTGCCCAAACCGGGATCGGTTTGGGCAGAACGCTCGTGAGAATCGTCCGGCGTTGGGCAGCCCCGGGGACCGGCCTGGTCCCCGGGGCCGAGGGCCCTTTCTCGCTCGGGGCCCGGCGCGGCCCCCCGGAAAACACGCCGAGAGGACGCGGACCCGCCGGCGGCCCCGGCGCCGGGGAGCCCTCCCGGAGCAGAGTTGAGGGAGGGCCTGGGGCCGGGCGTCGTGCTCCGACTTTGGGGGCGGCTGGGGCGCCCCGGGCTGCGGATTCCCCCTGCGGGGGAACGGATGTTTCTCTCGCCCCGAGGCGTGGACGCGGCTGCGAAGGGCACCGTCGGCGCCGGGGCGGTCGGGGGCCTCGGGGCGCGGGACTCAGGGTTGCCCAGGGGGAGGCCCCGGGGCACAGGACCCCGGACTCGGAAGGCTGAGGAGGCAGGCGAGGGTTGGAGCCCGGGCCTCGGGGCCCGCCCGGCCCCTCCGGCCCGCGCCAGGGAGGGGAGCCCCGGGCGCTGAGGAGCGGGAGGCGTCGGCGTCGCGCGCGGCGGAGTCGCGGGGGGCTTTCCGGCGGGGCGCGGGCGCGACCCCGCGGGGTCCCGGGCCAGGCGCGGGGGGCGGCCCCGCAGACGGGCTGCGCCCGAAGCGAGTTCGCCGGGCGTTTTCCGGCCGATTCTCACGAGCGTTCTGACCAAACCGGGATCGGTTTGGGCAGAACGCTCGTGAGAATCGGCTGGCGTTGGGCAGCCCCATGGACAGGCCTGTTCCCCGGGGCCGAGGGCCCTTTCTCGCTCGGGGCCCGGCGCGGCCCCCCGGAAAACGCGCCGAGAGGACGTGGACCTGCCGGCGGCCCCGGCGCCGGGGAGCACTCCCGGAGCAGAGTTGAGGGAGGGCCTGGGGCCGGGCTTCGTGCTCCGACTTTGGGGGCGGCGGGGGCGCCCCGGGCTGCGGCTTCCCCCTGCGGGGGAACGGAGGTTTCTCTGGCCCCGAGGCGAGGACGCAGCTGCGAAGGGCACCGTCGGCGCCGGGGCGGTCTGGGGCCCCGGGGCGCGGGACTCAGGGTTGCCCAGGGGGAGGCCCCGGGGCACAGGACCCCGGACTCGGAAGGCTGAGGAGGCAGGCGAGGGTGGGAGCCCGGGCCTCGGGGCCCGCGCGGCCCCACCGGCCCGCGCCAGGGAGGGGAGCCCCGGTCGCTGAGGATCGGGAGGCGTCAGCGTCGCGCGCGGCGGACGCGCGGGGGGCTTTGCGGCGGGGTGCGGGCGCGACCCCGCGGGGTCCCGGGCCAGGCGCGGGGGGCGGCCCCGCAGACGGGCTGCGCCCGAAGCGAGTTCGCCGGGCGTTTTCCGGCCGATTCTCACGAGCGTTCTGCCCAAACCGGGATCGGTTTGGGCAGAACGCTCGTGAGAATCGGCGGGCGTTGGGCAG
Organism: Martes martes; assembly: GCF_963455335.1. Classification (NCBI taxonomy): domain Eukaryota; kingdom Metazoa; phylum Chordata; class Mammalia; order Carnivora; family Mustelidae; genus Martes; species Martes martes. The sequence goes on from NW_027666501.1 coordinate 91,933, forward strand.
CCCAGGGGACCGGCCTGTTCCCCGGGGCCGGGGGCCCTTTCTCGCTCGGGGCCCGGCGCGGCCCCCCGGAAAACGCGCCGAGAGGACGCGGACCCGCCGGCGGCCCCGGCGCCGGGGAGCCCTCCCGGAGCAGAGTTGAGGGAGGGCCTGGGGCCGGGCGTCGTGCTCCGACTTTGGGGGCGGCTGGGGCGCCCAGGGCTGCGGCTTCCCCCTGCGGGGGAACGGATATTTCTCTCGCCCCGAGTCGAGGACGCGGCTGCGAGGGGCACCGTCGGCGCCGGGGCGGTCGGGGGCCTCGGGGCGCGGGACTCAGGGTTCCCCAGGGGGAGGCCCCGGGGCACAGGACCCCGGACTCGGAAGGCTGAGGAGGCAGGCGAGAGTTGGAGCCCGGGCCTCGGGGCCCGCCCGGCCGCACCGGCCCGCGCCAGGTAGGGGAGCCCTGGCGCTGAGGAGCGGGAGGCATCGGCGTCCCGCGCGGCGGACTCGCGGCGGGCTCTGCGGCGGGGTGCGGGCGGTACCCCGCGCGGTCCCGGGCCAGGCGCGGGGGGCGGCCCCGCAGACGGGCTGCGCCCGAAGCGAGTTTGCCGGGCGTTTTCCGGCCGATTCTCACGAGCGTTCTGCCCAAACCGATCCCGGTTTGGGCAGAACGCTCGTGAGAATCGGCCGGCGTTGGGCAGCCCCAGGGACTGGCCTGTTCCCCGAGGCCGAGGGCCCTTTCTCGCTCTGGGCCCGGCGCGGCCCCCCGGAAAACGCGCCGAGAAGACGGGGACCCGCCGGCGGCCCCGGCGCCGGGGAGCCCTCCCGGAGCAGAGTTGAGGGAGGGCCTGGGGCCGGGCGTCGTGCTCCGACTTTGGGGGCGGCTGGGGCGCCCCGGGCTGCGCCTTCCCCCTGCGGGGGAACGGAGGTTTCTCTGGCCCCGAGGCGAGGACGCGGCAGCGAAGGGCACCGCCGGTGCCGGGGCGGTCGGGGGCCTCGGGGCGCGGGACTCAGGGTTGCCCAGGGGGAGGCCCCGGGGCACAGGACCCCGGACTCCGAAGGCTGAGGAGGCAGGCGAGGGTTGGAGCCCGGGCCTCGGGGCCCGCCCGGCCCCTCCGGCCCGCGCCAGGGAAGGGAGCCCCGGGCGCTGAGGAGCGGGAGGCGTCGGCGTCGCGCGCGGCGACTCGCGGGGGGCTCTGCGGCGGGGTGCGGGCGGGACACCGCGGGGTTCTGGGCCAGGCGCGGGGGGGGGCCCCGCAGACGAGCTGCGCCCGAAGCGAGTTCGCCGGGCGTTTTCCGGCCGATTCTCACGAGCGTTCTGCCCAAACCGGGATCGGTTTGGGCAGAACGCTCGTGAGAATCGGCCGGCGTTGGGCAGCCCCGGGGACCGGCCTGTTCCCCGGGGCCAAAGGCCCTTTCTGGCTCGGGGCCCGGCGCGGCCCCCCGGAAAACGCGCCGAGAGGACGCGGACCCGCCGGCGGCCCCGGCGCCGGGGAGCCCTCCCGGAGCAGAGTTGAGGGAGGGCCTGGGGCCGGGCGTCGTGCTCCGACTTTGGGGGCGGCTGGGGCGCCACGGGCTGCGCCTTCCCCCTGCGGGGGAACGGAGGTTTCTCTCGCCCCGAGGCGTGGACGTGGCTGCGATGGGCACCGCCGGCGCCGGGGCGGTCGGGGGCCTCGGGGCGCGGGACTCAGGGTTGCCCAGGGGGAGGCCCCGGGGCACAGGACCCCGGACTCGGAAGGCTGAGGAGGCAGGCGAGGGTTGGAGCCCGGGCCTCGGGGCCCGCCCGGCCGCACCGGCCCGCGCCAGGTAGGGGAGCCCTGGCGCTGAGGAGCGGGAGGCGTCGGCGTCCCGCGCGGCGGACTCGCGGCGGGCTCTGCGGCGGGGTGCGGGAGCGACCCCGCGGGGTCCCGGGCCAGGCGCGGGGGGCGGCCCCGCAGACGGGCTGCGCCCGAAGCGGGTTCGCCGGGCGTTTTCCGGCCGATTCTCACGAGCGTTCTGCCCAAACCGGAATCGGTTTGGGCAGAACGCTCGTGAGAATCGGCCGGCGGTGGGCAGCCCCGGGGACCGGCCTGTTCCCCGGGGCCGAGGGCCATTTTTCTCGCTCGGGGCCCGGCGCGGCCCCCCGGAAAACGCGCCGAGAGGACGCGGACCCGCCGGCGGCCCCGGCGCCGGGGAGCACTCCCGGAGCAGAGTTGAGGGAGGGCCTGCGGCCGGGCGTCGTACTCCGACTTTGCAGCCGCCTGGGGCGCCCTGGGCTGCGGCCTGCCCCAGCGGGGGAACGGAGGTTTCTCTCGCCCCGAGGCTCGGACGAGGCTCCGAAGGGCAATGTCGGCCCCGGGGCGTTCGGGGGCCTCGGGGCGCGGGACTCAGGGTTGCCCAGGGGGAGGTCCCGGGGCACGGTGCCCCGGACTCGGAAGGCCGAGGAGGCAGGCGAGGGTTGGATCCCGGGCCTCGGGGCCCGCCCGGCCCCACCGGCCCGCGCCAGGGAGGGGAGCCCCGGGCGCTGAGGAGCGGGAGGCGTTGGCGTCGCGCGCGGCGGACTCGCGGGGGGCTTTCCGGCAGGGTGCGGGCGCGACCCCGCGGAGTCCCGGGCCAGGCGCGGGGGGCGGCCCCGCAGACGGGCTGCACACAAAGCGAGTTCGCCGGGCGTTTTCCGGCCAATTCTCACGAGCGTTCTGCCCAAACCGGGATCGGTTTGGGCAGAACCCTCGTGAGAAACGGCCGGCGTTGGGCAGCCCCGGGGACCGGCCTGTTCCCCGGGGCCAAGGGCCCTTTCTGGCTCGGGGCCCGGCGCGGCCCCCCGGAAAACGCGCCGAGAGGAGGCGGACCCGACGGCGGACCCGGCGACGGGGAGCACTCCCGGAGCAGAGTTGAGGGAGGGCCTGGGGCCGGGCGTCGTGCTCCGACTTTGGGGGCGGCCTGGGCGCCCCGGGCTGCGGCTTCCCCCTGCGGGGGAACGGAGGTTTCTCTCGCCCCGAGGCGTGAAGGCGGCTGCGAAGGGCACCGCCGGCGCCGGGGCGGTCGGGGGCCTCGGGGCGCGGGACTCAGGGTTGCCCAGGGGGAGGCCCCGGGGCCCAGGACCCCGGACTCGGAAGGCTGAGGAGGCAGGCGAGGGTTGGAGCCCGGGCCTCGGGGCCCGCCCGGCCCCACCGGCCCGCGCCAGGGAGGGGAGCCCCGGGCGCTGAGGAGCGGGAGGCGTCGGCGTCGCGCGCGGCGGACTCGCGGGGGGCTTTCCGGCGGGGCGCGGGCGCGACCCCGCGGGGTCCCGGGCCAGGCGCGGGGGGCGGCCCCGCAGACGGGCTGCGCCCGAAGCGAGTTCGCCGGGCGTTTTCCGGCCGATTCGCACGAGCGTTCTGCCCAAACCGGGATCGGTTTGGGCAGAACGCTCGTGAGAATCGGCCGGCGTTGGGCAGTCCCGGGGACCGGCCTGGTCCCCGGGGCCGAGGGCCCTTTCTCGCTCGGGGCCCGGCGCGGCCCCCCGGAAAACGCGCCGAGAGGACGCGGACCCGCCGGCGGCCCCGGCGCCGGGGAGCCCTCCCGGAGCAGAGTTGAGGGAGGGCCTGGGGCCGGGCGTCGTGCTCCGACTTTGGGGGCGGCTGGGGCGCCCCGGGCTGCGGCTTCCCCCTGCGGGGGAACGGAGGTTTTTCTCGCCCCGAGGCGTGGACGCGGCTGCGAAGGGCACCGTCGGCGCCGGGGCGGTCGGGGGCCTTGGGGCGCGGGACTCAGGGTTGCCCAGGGGGAGGCCCCGGGGCCCAGGAACCCGGACTCGGAAGGCTGAGGAGGCAGGCGAGGGTTGGAGCCCGGGCCTCGGGGCCCGCCCGGCCCCACCGGCCCGCGCCAGGGAGGGGAGCCCCGGGCGCTGAGGAGCGGGAGGCGTCGGCGTCGCGCGCGGCGGACTCGCGGGGGGCTTTCCGGCGGGGCGCGGGCGCGACCCCGCGGGGTCCCGGGCCAGGCGTGTGGTGCGTCCCCGCAGACGGGCTGCGCCCAAAGCGAGTTTGCCGGGCGTTTTCCGGCCGATTCTCACGAGCGTTCTGCCCAAACCGATCCCGGTTTGGGCAGAACGCTCGTGAGAATCGGCCGGCGTTGGGCAGCCCCGGGGACCGGCCTGGTCCCCGGGGCCGAGGGCCCTTTCTCGCTCGGGGCCCGGCGCGGCCCCCCGGAAAACGCGCCGAGAGGACGCGGACCCGCCGGTGGCCCCAGCGCCGGGAGCACTCCCGGAGCAGAGTTGAGGGAGGGCCTGGGGCCGGGCGTCGTGCTCTGACCTTGGGGGCGGCTGGGGCGCCCCGGGCTGCGCCTTACCCCTGCGGGGGAACAGAGGTTTCTCTGGCCCCGAGGCGAGGACGCGGCAGCGAAGGGCACCGTCGGCGCCAGGGCGGTCGGGGGCCTCGGGGCGCGGGACTCAGGGTTGCCCAGGGGGAGGCCCCGGGGCACAGGACCCCGGACTCCGAAGGCTGAGGAGGCAGGCGAGGGTTGGAGCCCGGGCATCGGGGACCGCCTGGCCCCAACGGCCCTCGCCAGGGAGGGGAGCCCCGGGCGCTGAGGAGCGGGTGGCGTCGGCGTCGCTCGCGGCAGACTCGCGGGGGGCTTTCCGGCGGGGTGTGTTCGCTACCCCGCGGGGTCCCGGGCCAGGCGCGGGGGGCGGCCCCGCAGACGGGCTGCGCCCGAAGCGAGTTCGCCGGGCGTTTTCCGGCCGATTCTCACGAGCGTTCTGCCCAAACCGGGATCGGTTTGGGCAGAACGCTCGTGAGAATCGGCCGTTTGGGCAGAACGCTCGTGAGAATCGGCCGGCGTTGGGCAGCCCCAGGGACTGGCCTGTTCCCCGGGGCCGAGGGCCCTTTCTCGCTCGGGGCCCGGCGCGGCCCCCCGGAAAACGCGCCGAGAGGACGCGGACCTGCCGGCGGCCCCGGCGCCGGGGAGCACTCCCGGAGCAGAGTTGAGGGAGGGCCTGGGGCCGGGCGTCGTGCTCCGACTTTGGGGGCGGCTGGGGCGCGCCGGGCTGCGCGTTCCCCCTGCGAGGGAACGGAGGTTTCTCTGGCCCCGAGGCGAGGACGCGGCAGCGAAGGGCACCGCCGGCGCTGGGGCGGTCAGGGGCCTCGGGGCGCGGGACTCAGGGTTGCCCAGGGGGAGGCCCCGGGGCACAGGACCCCGGACTCGGAAGGCTGAGGAGGCAGGCGAGGGTTGGAACCCGGGCCTCGGGGCCCGCCCGGCCCCAACGGCCCGCGCCAGGGAGGGGAGCCCCGGGCGCTGAGGAGCGGGAGGCGTCGGCGTCGCGCGCGGCGGACTCGCGGGGGGCTCTGCGGCGGGGTGCGGGCGCGACCCCGCGGGGTCCCGGGCCAGGCGCGGGGGGCGGCCCCGCAGACGGGCTGCGCCCGAAGCGAATTCGCCGGGCGTTTTCCGGCCGATTCTCACGAGCGTTCTGCCCAAACCGGGATCGGTTTGGGCAGAACGCTCGTGAGAATCGGCCGGCGTTGGGCAGCCCCGGGGACCGGCCTGGTCCCCGGGGCCGAGGGCCCTTTCTCGCTCGGGGCCCGGCGCGGCCCCCCGGAAAACGCGCCGAGAGGACGAGGACCCGCCGGCGGCCCCGGCGCCGGGGAGCCCGCCCGGAGCAGAGTTGAGGGAGGGCCTGGGCCCCGGCGTCGTGCTCCGACTTTGGGGGTGGCTGGGGCGCCCCGGGCTGCCCTTCCCCCTGCGGGGGAACGGAGGTTTCTCTCGCCCCGAGGCGTGGACGCGGCTGTGAAGGGCACCGTCGGCGCTGGGGCGGTCGGGGGCCTCGGGGCGCGGGACTCAGGGTTGCCCATGGGGAGGCCCCGGGGCACAGGACCCCGGATTCGGAAGGCTGAGGAGGCAGGCGAGGGTTGCAGCCCGGTCCTCGGGGCCCGCCCGGCCCCACCGGCCCGCGCCAGGGAGGGGAGTCCCTGGCGCTGTGGAGTGGGAGGCTTTGGCGTGGCCCGTGTCCGACTCGCGGGATGCTTTCCGGCGGGGTGCGGATGCGTCCAGGTGGGATCCCGGGCCAGGCGTGGGGGCCTTCCACCCAGAAAATGTCCCATCCACCCAGAAAATGTCCCAGATGACACGGACCACCGGTACATTTCTGTTTTGTGTCTATGGGGTGTGCAAATGCTGGTGGTGACCCAGTATCATACAGTTTTCTCCTGCTCTCTGTTTTCTGCTCATCTCCAAATGACAGTTTCTTTTTTTTTTTTTTTTTTTTTTAATTTTATTTATTTGACAGGCAGAGATCACAAGTAGGCAGAGAGGCAGGCAGAGAGAGAGAGGGAGAAGCAGGCTCCCTGCTGAGCAGAGAGCCCGATGCGGGGCTCGATCCCAGGACCCTGAGATCATGACCCGAGCTGAAGGCAGAGGCTTTAACTCACTGAGCCACCCAGGTGCCCCCCAAATGACAGTTTCAATCTAGGAAGCTGGCAAGGTGCGGGTTCGAGTCTCAGGCATCCCCACTCGGACGGGCTTAGGAGCCAGTGCTCTGGGCACAGAAACCTGTACACCTGACCTATCGTTAGGCTTAGGGCCCAGGGGCATGGCAGGCCCTATCTGACAGCACTGCGGTGTCGTCCCCTCAGGGCTGAGGTGAGGGTATGTGCCTGGCTGGTTGGCAGATCCGGCTTCATGGCTGGGTGGGCCACTAATTTTGGGGGTGGCTTTAGTGGGGCTTTGAGGTGGGATCCCCCATGGGCTGAGTCAAGGACGGTGGTCAAGCGGTATGTCCGTCTCTGGGTTTTGTTGCCATCTGGGCCATCAGAGGTGAGGGTGTCCTCTGGAATGCATGTGGGTTTCTCCTGGTCTGAGGGTTCTGGGTCGCTCCGAACGGCATGGTTTTCTCCTGGATGGTAGGCGGAGTCCTTGGTTGAGGCTCAGGGGGTCCCAATCTGGAGGGATTGTTGGCCATGTCTCTGGGCACGGAAGCCTGAAAACACAACCCAGAGTTTGGGTTAGGGCTTAGGGGGATCCAGGCCCTACCTCCTGGTGCTGAGGCTGGATCCCCAGTTGCTGAATCGAACCTGGGGGTCAGGCAGCACATCAGGGTGTGAGTTTGTGACTGTGGGGACCGTCCAATTTGGGGGTGTCCCCTGGGATGCATGTGGGTTTTTTCCATTCTGAGGGCTCTGCGCAGCTTCCAAAGGTACAGTTTCCTCCTGGGTGGCAGGTGGGTTTCTGGGGTGTGGCCCAGAGGTCCCCAATCTGGAGGGACCGTGCCAGTGTGGCTTCAGACCTGTGGAGGGTTAGGGAGCTGCCTTAGGAGTCTGTGGAAAGCCCCGCAGTGCCAGTTCACGCCACTGGAGGGAGCGGTGAGCCGTGGCGCCAGAGACCCTGGAAGACGTGGCAATGCTGCTCGTCACCACTGGAGGCAGTGGCGAGCTGCCCTGGGAAACACCCTGGAAGAGGAGTCCGTGCAGCCTGCTGGCTCTGGGGGCCGTGGGGAGGTGTTGGGTGAGAGACCCTGGATCGTGAGGCACTGCAGCTTGTTTCTCCAGGACGGAGTGCTGAGCTGTATAGTCTCTGATTCCCCAGGTTCAAGAGTGGGCATAAGAGACCCTGGAGCCGAGCCCCCACACAGCACTGTGCCCTGTTTCCCCAGGTTTGCTGGCCATCTGCTGTCAGGGTGGTTCCGGAGGGTCCGCCCAGTTGGGCTCTGGAGCCGGGGGGAACCAAACCCGACTCACGGTGCACTTGGAACCGAGGAGTCGAGTGTTTGGAAGAGCATGTTTCTTTCTCCACAAAGGACAAGGGCATTGGTCGGCTTTAGAAGGAAGTCAATGACCACTTAAGAAACAAGCATGTGTCTCTCCTTCTCCCAGGAATCGGAGCAGGTGTGCAGGCGTTAGGTGGGAGGCGCCTGCTTCTCCGCACCTGAAGACCCTTCTTCACTCTGGCTCCACGAGACCTGAACTTTGGAAATCAGCGTCTGAGTCAGTCAGGCAGCTTGTCCCAGGAAGTCAGTGTTCCGAGAAAAGAGCAGGCCCATGGGGCACATCCATGCCAGGATGGGAGGTAAAACTTCTCTTTCACCCCACAACCCCTGGGCTTACGTCTTGTCTCCAGTGGAGCTCACAATTGGCACACGGAACCAGCTCTAAGATATCTAGTGTGGGTGCCAGAGTTCCTGAGATTCTCTGCAGGGAGCACCTGGCAGGGATCTCATTTTCTCTGCTTCTTTCTGGCTTACAAAGGTATTTGGAACATCTTTTTCCTAGGCAATCCCTTGGATTCTAAAGGGAAGATGAGATTGACTCGGTGTGCGTTTTGAACACAGAAATTATTCCTTCATCCAACAGTGTTTATCCCACTGGCCCTAGGCTGTGTTGGAATGGCCGGCATCGAGAGGCAGGTGGCTGTTTGTGGTCAGATAGAGACTTGGATGATGGCTTCTCCTTTGTCCAAGGGGATGGATCCTCATGGATTCGTCTTTGCATCCAAAGATTTCCAATGAGGGCAGAGGGAAAATTGAAAAGGATTCCAAGGAGCCTTGGGGCAATATCAAAGGGATGCTTGTCTTCCTAGGTTCACTCAAACGGCTATATATGGATGGACATGCTCTATGTTCTCTGCGGTTTCATGGGTGGTGAAGTCAGAAGGAGATTCTTTGGGATTTCCCTGGATCCATGCATTCCGGTGGCTTCAAGGGCCTTGGCGTCAGGAACCCTGTGAATTTCTGTGGTGAATTTCTGTGGCTGCTTGCCTGAAGCTCGGTGAGTCAGGTGATCCCACAGGTTTTCCATTTCCTCCTTAGGAAATTGCTGGCAGGGAATGTTCTGCTGAAAGCAGAACCCTCGGGGGCCCCTTTGTGGCTCAGTGGGTAAAGCCACTGCCTTTGGCTCAGGTCATGATCCCAGGGTCCTGGGATCGAATCCCGCATTGGGCTCTCTGCTCAGCGGGGAGCCGGTTCCCCCTCTCTCTCTGTCTGCCTCTCTGCCTACTTGTGATCTCTGTCTGACAAATAAATAACAAAAATCTTAAACAAAACAAAACGGGACAGGACCCCGGACTCGGAAGACTGAGGAGGCAGGCGAGGGTTGGAGCCCGGGCCTCGGGGCCCGCCCGGCCCCACCGGCCCGCGCCAGGGAGGGGAGCCCCGGGCGCTAAGGAGCGGGAGGCGTCGGCGTCGCGCGCGGTGGACTCGCGGGGGGCTTTCCGGCAGGGTGCGGGCGCGACCCCGCGGGGTCCCGGGCCAGGCGCGGGGGGTGGGCCCACAGACGGGCTGCGCCCGAAGCGAGTTCGCCGGGCATTTTCCGGCCGATTCTCACGAGCGTTCTGCCCAAACCGAGATCGGGATCGGTTTGGGCAGAACGCTCCTGAGAATCGGCCGGCGTTGGGCAGTCCCGGGGACCGGCCCGTTCCCCGGGGCCGAGGGCCCTTTCTCGCTCGGGGCCCGGCGCGGCCCCCCGGAAAACGCGCCGAGAGGACGCGGACCCGCCGGCGGCCCCGGCGCCGGGGAGCATTCCCGGAGCAGAGTTGAGGGAGGGCCTGGGGCCGGGCGTCGTGCTCCGACTTTGGGGGCAGCTGGGGCGTCCCGGGCTGCGGCTTCCCCCTGCGGGGGAACGGAGGTTTCTCTCGCCCCGAGGCGTGGACGCGGCTGCGAAGGGCACCGCCGGCGCCGGGGCGGTCGAGGGCCTCGGGGCTCGGGACTCAGGGTTGCCCAGGGGGAGGTCCCGGGGCACAGGACCCCGGAATCGGAAGGCAGAGGAGGCAAGCGAGGGTTGGAGCACGGGCCTCGGGACCCGCCTGGCCCCACCGGGCCGCGCCAGGGAGGGGAGCCCCGGGCGCTGAGGAGCGGGAGGCGTCGGCGTCGCGCGCAGCGGACTCGCTAGCGGCTTTCCGGCGGGGTGCGGGCGCGACCCCGCTGGGTCCCGGGCCAGGCGCGGGGGGCGGTCCCTCATACGGGCTGCGCCCGAAGCGCGTTCGCCGGGCGTTTTCCGGCCGATTCTCACGAGCGTTCTGACCAAACCGGGATCGGTTTGGGCAGAACGCTCGTGAGAATCGGCTGGCGTTGGGCAGCCCCATGGACAGGCCTGTTCCCCGGGGCCGAGGGCCCTTTCTCGCTCGGGGCCCGGCGCGGCCCCCCGGAAAACGCGCCGAGAGGACGTGGACCTGCCGGCGGCCCCGGCGCCGGGGAGCACTCCCGGAGCAGAGTTGAGGGAGGGCCTGGGGCCGGGCTTCGTGCTCCGACTTTGGGGGCGGCGGGGACGCCCCGGGCTGCGGCTTCCCCCTGCGGGGGAACGGAGGTTTCTCTGGCCCCGAGGCGAGGACGCGGCTGCGAAGGGCACCGTCGGCGCCGGGGCGGTCTGGGGCCCCGGGGCGCGGGACTCAGGGTTGCCCAGGGGGAGGCCCCGGGGCACAGGACCCCGGACTCGGAAGGCTGAGGAGGCAGGCGAGGGTGGGAGCCCGGGCCTCGGGGCCCGCCCGGCCCCACCGGCCCGCGCCAGGGAGGGGAGCCCCGGGCGCTGAGGAGCGGGAGGCGTCGGCGTCGCACGCGGCGGACGCGCGGGGGGCTTTGCGGCGGGGTGCGGGCGCGACCCCGCGGGGTCCCGGGCCAGGCGCGGGGGGCGGCCCCGCAGACGGGCTGCGCCCGAAGCGAGTTCGCCGGGCGTTTTCCGGCCGATTCTCACGAGCGTTCTGCCCAAACCGGGATCGGTTTGGGCAGAACGCTCGTGAGAATCGGCCGGCGTTGGGCAGCCCCGGGGACGGGCCTGTTCCCCGGGGACGAGGGCCCTTTCTCGCTCGGGGCCCGGCGCGGCCCCCCGGAAAACGCGCCGAGAGGACGCGGACCCGCCGGCGGCCCCGGCGCCGGGGACCACTCCCGGAGCAGAGTTGAGGGAGGGCTGGGGCCGGGCGTCGTGCTCCGACTTTGGGGGCGGCTGGGGCGCCCCGGGCTGCGGCTTCCCCCTGCGGGGAAACGGAGGTTTCTCTGGCCCCGAGGCGAGGACGCGGCAGCGAAGGGCACCGCCGGCGCCGGGGCGGTCGGGGGCCTCGGGGCGCGGGACTCAGGGTTGCCCAGGGGGAGGCCCCGGGGCACAGGACCCCGGACTCCGAAGGCTGAGGAGGCAGGCGAGGGTTGGAGCCCGGGCCTCGGGGCCCGCCCGGCCCCACCGGCCCGCGCCAGGGAGGGGAGCCCCGGGCGCTGAGGAGCGGGAGGCGTCGGCGTCGCGCGCGGCGGACTCGCGGGGGGCTCTGCGGCGGGGTGCGGGCGCGACCCCGCGGGGTCCCGGGCCAGGCGCGGGGGGCGGCCCCGCAGACGGGCTGCGCCAGAAGCGAGTTCGCCGGGCGTTTTCCGGCCGATTCTCACGAGCGTTCTGCCCAAACCGGAATCGGTTTGGGCAGAACGCTCGTGAGAATCGGCCGGCGTTGGACAGCCCCGGCGACTGGCCTGTTCCCCGGGGCCGAGGGCCCTTTCTCGCTCGGGGCCCGGCGCGGCCCCCCGGAAAACGCGCCGAGAGGACGCGGATCCGCCGGCGGCCCCTGCGTCGGGGAGCACTCCCGGAGCAGAGTTGAGGGAGGGCCTGGGGCCGGGCGTCGTGCTCCGACTTTGGGGGCGGCTGGGGCGCCCCGGGCTGCGGCTTCCCCCTGTGTGTGAACGGAGGTTTCTCTCGCCCCGAGGCGTGGACGCGGCTGCGAAGGGCACCGCCGGCGCCGGGGCGGTCGGGGGCCTCGGGAAGCGGGACTCAGGGTTGCCCAGGGGGAGGCCCCGGGGCACAGGACCCCGGACTCGGAAGGCTGAGGAGGCAGGCGAGGGTTGGAGCCCGGGCCTTGGGGCCCACCCGGCCCCACCGGCCCGCGCCAGGGAGGGGAGCCCCGGGCGCTGAGGAGCGGGAGGCGTCGGCGTCGCGCGCGGCGAACTCGCGGGGGGCTTTCCGGCGGGGTGTGTTCGCGACCCCGCGGGGTCCCGGGCCAGGCGCGGGGGGCGGCCCCGCAGACGGGCTGCGCCCGAAGCGAGTTTGCCGGGCGTTTTCCGGCCGATTCTCACGAGCGTTCTGCCCAAACCGGGATCGGTTTGGGCAGAACGCTCGTGAGAATCGGCCGGCGTTGGGCAGCCCCGGGGACCGGCCTGTTCCCCGGGGCCGAGGGCCCTTTCTCGCTCGGGGCCCGGCGCGGCCCCCCGGAAAACGCTCCGAGAGGACGCGGACCCGCCGGCGGCCCCGGCGCCGGGGAGCACTCCCGGAGCAGAGTTGAGGGAGGGCCTGGGGCCGGGCGTCGTGCTCCGACTTGGGGGCGGCTGGGGCGCCCCGTGCTGCGCCTTCACCCTGCGGGGGAACGGAGGTTTCTCTGGCCCCAGGCGAGGACGCGGCAGCGAAGGGCACCGTCGGCGCCGGGGCGGTCGGGGGCCTCGGGGCGTGGGACTCAGGGTTGCCCAGGGGGAGGCCCCGGGGCACAGGACCCCGGATTCCGAAGGCTGAGGAGGCAGGCGAGTGTTGGAGCCCGGGCCTCGGGGCCCGCCCGGCCCCACCGGCCCAGGCCAGGGAGGGGAGCCCCGGGCGCCGAGGAGCGGGAGGCGTCGGCATCGCGCGCGGCGGACTCGCGGGGGGCTTTGCGGCGGGGTGCGCTGAGGAGCGGGAGGCGTCGCCGTCGCGCGCGGCGGACTCGCGGGGGGCTCTGCGGCGGGGTGCGGGCGGGACCCCGCGGGGTCCCGGGCCAGGCGCGGGGGGCGGCCCCGCAGACGGGCTGCGCCCGAAGCGAGTTCGCCGGGCGTTTTCCGGCCGATTCTCACGAGCGTTCTGCCCAAACCGGGATCGGTTTGGGGAGAACGCTCGTGAGAATCGGCCGGCATTGGGCAGCCCCGGGGACCGGCCTGTTCCCCGGGGCCGAGGGCCCTTTCTCGCTCGGGGCCCGGCGCGGCCCCCCGGAAAACACGCCGAGAGGACGCGGACCCGCCGGCGGCCCCGGCGCTGGGGAGCACTCCCGGAGGAGAGTTGAGGGAGGGCCTGGGGCCGGGCGTCGTGCTCCGACTTTGGGGGCGGCTGCGGCGCCCCGGGCTGCGCCTTCCCCCTGCGGGTGAACGGAGGTTTCTCTGGCCCCGAGGCGAGGACGCGGCAGCGAAGGGCACCGTCGGCGCCGGGGCGGTCGGGGGCCTCGGCGCGCGGGACTCAGGGTTGCCCAGGGGGAGGCCGCGGGGCACAGGACCCCGGACTCGGAAGCCTGAGGAGGTGGCCGAATCTTGGAGCCCGGGCCTCAGGTACCGCCCGGCCCCACCGGCCCACGCCAGGAAGGGGAGCCCCGGGCGCTGAGGAGCGGGAGGCGTCGGCGTCGCGTGCGGCGGACTCGCGGGGGGCTTTCCGGCGGGGCGCGGGCGCGACCCCGCGGGGTCCCGGGCCAGGCGCGGGGTCGGCCCCGCAGACGGGCTGCGCCCGAAGCGATTTCGCCGGGCGTTTTCCGGCCGATTCTCACGAGCGTTCTGCCCAAACCGGGATCGGTTTGGGCAGAACGCTCGTGAGAATCGGCCGGCGTTGGGCAGCCCCGGGGACCGGCCTGGTCCCTGGGGCCGAGGGCCCTTTCTCGCTCGGGGCCCGGCGCGGCCCCCCGGAAAACGCGCCGAGAGGACGCGGACCCGCCGGCGGCCCCGGCGCCGGGGAGCCCTCCCGGAGCAGAGTTGAGGGAGGGCCTGGGGCCGGGCGTCGTGCTCCGAAGTAGGGGGCAGCAGGGGCGCCCCGGGCTGCGGCTGGTCTCTGCGGGGGAAGGGAGGTTTCTCTCGCCCCTAGGCGTGGACGCGGCTGCGGAGGGCACCGTCGGCGCCGGGGCGGTCGGGGGCCTCGGGGCGCGGGACTCAGGGTTGCCCAGGGGGAGGCCCCGGGGCCCAGGACCCCGGACTCGGAAGGCTGAGGAGGCAGGCGAGGGTTGGAGCCCGGGCCTCGGGGCCCGCCCGGCCCCACCGGCCCGCGCCAGGGAGGGGAGCCCCGGGCGCTGAGGAGCGGGAGGCGTCGGCGTCGCGCGCGGCGGACTCGCGGGGGGCTTTCCGGCGGGGCGCGGGCGCGACCCCGCGGGGTCCCGGGCCAGGCGCGGGGGGCGGCCCCGCAGACGGGCTGCGCCCGAAGCGAGTTCGCCGGGCGTTTTCCGGCCGATTCTAACGAGCGTTCTGCCCAAACCGGGATCGGTTTGGGCAGAACGCTCGTGAGAATCGTCCGGCGTTGGGCAGCCCCGGGGACCGGCCTGGTCCCCGGGGCCGAGGGCCCTTTCTCGCTCGGGGCCCGGCGCGGCCCCCCGGAAAACACGCCGAGAGGACGCGGACCCGCCGGCGGCCCCGGCGCCGGGGAGCCCTCCCGGAGCAGAGTTGAGGGAGGGCCTGGGGCCGGGCGTCGTGCTCCGACTTTGGGGGCGGCTGGGGCGCCCCGGGCTGCGGATTCCCCCTGCGGGGGAACGGATGTTTCTCTCGCCCCGAGGCGTGGACGCGGCTGCGAAGGGCACCGTCGGCGCCGGGGCGGTCGGGGGCCTCGGGGCGCGGGACTCAGGGTTGCCCAGGGGGAGGCCCCGGGGCACAGGACCCCGGACTCGGAAGGCTGAGGAGGCAGGCGAGGGTTGGAGCCCGGGCCTCGGGGCCCGCCCGGCCCCTCCGGCCCGCGCCAGGGAGGGGAGCCCCGGGCGCTGAGGAGCGGGAGGCGTCGGCGTCGCGCGCGGCGGAGTCGCGGGGGGCTTTCCGGCGGGGCGCGGGCGCGACCCCGCGGGGTCCCGGGCCAGGCGCGGGGGGCGGCCCCGCAGACGGGCTGCGCCCGAAGCGAGTTCGCCGGGCGTTTTCCGGCCGATTCTCACGAGCGTTCTGACCAAACCGGGATCGGTTTGGGCAGAACGCTCGTGAGAATCGGCTGGCGTTGGGCAGCCCCATGGACAGGCCTGTTCCCCGGGGCCGAGGGCCCTTTCTCGCTCGGGGCCCGGCGCGGCCCCCCGGAAAACGCGCCGAGAGGACGTGGACCTGCCGGCGGCCCCGGCGCCGGGGAGCACTCCCGGAGCAGAGTTGAGGGAGGGCCTGGGGCCGGGCTTCGTGCTCCGACTTTGGGGGCGGCGGGGGCGCCCCGGGCTGCGGCTTCCCCCTGCGGGGGAACGGAGGTTTCTCTGGCCCCGAGGCGAGGACGCAGCTGCGAAGGGCACCGTCGGCGCCGGGGCGGTCTGGGGCCCCGGGGCGCGGGACTCAGGGTTGCCCAGGGGGAGGCCCCGGGGCACAGGACCCCGGACTCGGAAGGCTGAGGAGGCAGGCGAGGGTGGGAGCCCGGGCCTCGGGGCCCGCGCGGCCCCACCGGCCCGCGCCAGGGAGGGGAGCCCCGGTCGCTGAGGATCGGGAGGCGTCGGCGTCGCGCGCGGCGGACGCGCGGGGGGCTTTGCGGCGGGGTGCGGGCGCGACCCCGCGGGGTCCCGGGCCAGGCGCGGGGGGCGGCCCCGCAGACGGGCTGCGCCCGAAGCGAGTTCGCCGGGCGTTTTCCGGCCGATTCTCACGAGCGTTCTGCCCAAACCGGGATCGGTTTGGGCAGAACGCTCGTGAGAATCGGCGGGCGTTGGGCAGCCCAGGGGACCGGCCTGTTCCCCGGGGCCGGGGGCCCTTTCTCGCTCGGGGCCCGGCGCGGCCCCCCGGAAAACGCGCCGAGAGGACGCGGACCCGCCGGCGGCCCCGGCGCCGGGGAGCCCTCCCGGAGCAGAGTTGAGGGAGGGCCTGGGGCCGGGCGTCGTGCTCCGACTTTGGGGGCGGCTGGGGCGCCCAGGGCTGCGGCTTCCCCCTGCGGGGGAACGGATATTTCTCTCGCCCCGAGTCGAGGACGCGGCTGCGAGGGGCACCGTCGGCGCCGGGGCGGTCGGGGGCCTCGGGGCGCGGGACTCAGGGTTCCCCAGGGGGAGGCCCCGGGGCACAGGACCCCGGACTCGGAAGGCTGAGGAGGCAGGCGAGGGTTGGAGCCCGGGCATCGGGGCCCGCCCGGCCCCACCGGCCCGCGCCAGGGAGGGGAGCCCCGGGCGCTGAGGAGCGGGAGGCGTCGGCGTCGCGCGCGGCGGACTCTCGGGGGGCTTTCCGGCGGGGTGCGGGCGCGACCCCGCGGGGTCCCGGGCCAGGCGCGGGGGGCGGCCCCGCAGACGGGCTGCGCCCGAAGTGAGTTCGCCGGGCGTTTTCCGGCCGATTCTCACGAGCGTTCTGCCCAAACCGGGATCGGTTTGGGCAGAACGCTCGTGAGAATCGGCCGGCGTTGGGCAGCCCCGGGGACGGGCCTGTTCCCCGGGGACGAGGGCCCTTTCTCGCTCGGGGCCCGGCGCGGCCCCCCGGAAAACGCGCCGAGAGGACGCGGACCCGCCGGCAGCCCCGGCGCCGGGGACCACTCCCGGAACAGAGTTGAGGGAGGGCTGGGGCCGGGCGTCGTGCTCCGACTTTGGGGGCGGCTGGGGCGCCCCGGGCTGCGGCTTCCCCCTGCGGGGGAACGGAGGTTTCTCTGGCCCCGAGGCGAGGACGCGGCAGCGAAGGGCACCGCCGGCGCCGGGGCGGTCGGGGGCCTCGGGGCGCGGGACACAGGGTTGCCCAGGGGGAGGCCCCGGGGCACAGGACCCCGGACTCCGAAGGCTGAGGAGGCAGGCGAGGGTTGGAGCCCGGGCCTCGGGGCCCGCCCGGCCCCACCGGCCCGCGCCAGGGAGGGGAGCCCCGGGCGCTGAGGAGCGGGAGGCGTCGGCGTCGCGCGCGGCGGACTCGCGGGGGGCTTTGCGGCGGGGTGCGGGCGGGACCCCGCGGGGTCCCGGGCCAGGCGCGGGGGGCGGCCCCGCAGACGGGCTGCGCCCGAAGCGAGTTCGCCGGGCGTATTCCGGCCGATTCTCACGAGCGTTCTGCCCAAACCGGGATCGGTTTGGGCAGAACGCTCGTTAGAATCGGCCGGCGTTGGGCAGCCCCGGGGACTGGCCAGTTCCCCGGGGCCGAGGGCCCTTTCTCGCTCGGGGCCCGGCGCGGCCCCCCGGAAAACGCGCCGAGAGGACGCGGACCCGCCGGTGGCCCCGGCGCCGGGGAGCACTCCCGGAGCAGAGTTGAGGAAGGGCCTGGGGCCGGGCGTCGTGCTCCGACTTTGGGGGCGGCTGGGGCGCCCCGGGCTGCGGCTGCCCCCTGCGGGGGAACGGAGGTTTCTCTCGCCGCGAGGCGTGGACGCGGCTGCGAAGGGCACCGCCGGCGCCGGGGCGGTCGGGGGCCTCGGGGCGCGGGACTCAGGGTTGCCCAGGGGGAGGCCCCGGGGCACAGGACCTCGGACTCGGAAGCCTGAGGAGGCAGGCGAGGGTTGGAGCCCGGGCCTCGGGGCCCGCCCGGCCCCAACGGCCCGCGCCAGGGAGGGGAGCCCCGGGTGCTGAGGAGCGGGAGGCGTCGGCGTCGCGCGCGGCGGACTCGCGGGGGGCTCTGCGGCGGGGTGCGGGCGCGACCCCGCGGGGTCCCGGGCCAGGCGCGGGGGGCGGCCCCGCAGACGGGCTGCGCCCGAAGCGAGTTCGCCGGGCGTTTTCCGGCCGATTCTCACGAGCGTTCTGCCCAAACCGGTATCGGTTTGGGCAGAACGCTCGTGAGAATCGGCCGGCATTGGACAGCCCCGGCGACTGGCCTGTTCCCCGGGGCCGAGGGCCCTTTCTCGCTCGGGGCCCGGCGCGGCCCCCTGGAAAACGCGCCGAGAGGACGCGGATCCGCCGGCGGCCCCTGCGTCGGGGAGCACTCCCGGAGCAGAGTTGAGGGAGGGCCTGGGGCCGGGCGTCGTGCTCCGACTTTGGGGGCGGCTGGGGCGCCCCGGGCTGCGGCTTCCCCCTGTGGGTGAACGGAGGTTTCTCTCGCCCCGAGGCGTGGACGCGGCTGCGAAGGGAACCGCCGGCGCCGGGGCGGTCGGGGGCCTCGGGAAGCGGGACTCAGGGTTGCCCAGGGGGAGGCCCCGGGGCACAGGACCCCGGACTCGGAAGGCTGAGGAGGCAGGCGAGGGTTGGAGCCCGGGCCTTGGGGCCCACCCGGCCCCACCGGCCCACGCCAGGGAGGGGAGCCCCGGGCGCTGAGGATCGGGAGGCGTCGGCGTCGCGCGCGGCGGAGTCGAGGGGGGCTTTCCGGCGGGGCGCGGGCGCGACCCCGCGGGGTCCCGGGCCAGGCGCGGGGGGCGGCCCCGCAGACGGGCTGCGCCCGAAGCGAGTTCGCCGGGCGTTTTCCGGCCGATTCTCACGAGCGTTCTGCCCAAACCGGGATCGGTTTGGGCAGAACGCTCGTGAGAATCGGCCGGCGTTGGGCAGCCCCGGGGACCGGCCTGGTCCCCGGGGCCGAGGGCCCTTTCTCGCTCAGGGCACGGCGCGGCCCCCCGGAAAATGCGCCGAGAGGACGCGGACCCGCCGGCGGCCCCGGCGCCGGGGAGCCCTCCCGGAGCAGAGTTGAGGGAGGGCCTGGGGCCGGGCGTCGTGCTCCGACTTTGGGGGCGGCTGGGGCGCCCCGGGCTGCGGCTTCCCCCTGCGGGGGAACGGAGTTTTCTCTCGCCCCGAGGCGTGGACGCGGCTGCGAAGGGCACCGTCGGCGCCGGGGCGGTCGGGGGCCTCGGGGCGCGGGACTCAGGGTTGCCCAGGGGGAGGCCCCGGGGCACAGGACCCCGGACTCGGAAGGCTGAGGAGGCAGGCGAGGGTTGGAGCCCGGGCCTCGGGGCCCGCCCGGCCCCACCGGCCCGTGCCAGGGAGGGGAGCCCCGGGCGCTGAGGAGCGGGAGGCGTCGGCGTCGCGAGCGGCGGACTCGCGGGGGGCTTTCCGGCGGGGCGCGGGCGCGACCCCGCGGGGTCCCGGGCCAGGCGCGGGGGGCGGCCCCGCATACGGGCTGCGCCCTAAGCGTGTTTGCCGGGCGTTTTCCGGCCGATTCTCACGAGCGTTCTGCCCAAACCGGGATCGGTTTGGGCAGAACGCTCGTGAGAATCGGCCGGCGTTGGGCAGCCCCGGGGACCGGCCTGTTCCCCGGGGCCGAGGGCCCTTTCTCGCTCGGGGCCCGGCGCGGCCCCCCGGAAAACGCTCCGAGAGGACGCGGACCCGCCGGCGGCCCCGGCGCCGGGGAGCACTCCCGGAGCAGAGTTGAGGGAGGGCCTGGGGCCGGGCGTCGTGCTCCGACTTGGGGGCGGCTGGGGCGCCCCGTGCTGCGCCTTCACCCTGCGGGGGAACGGAGGTTTCTCTGGCCCCAGGCGAGGACGCAGCAGCGAAGGGCACCGTCGGCGCCGGGGCGGTCGGGGGCCTCGGGGCGTGGGACTCAGGGTTGCCCAGGGGGAGGCCCCGGGGCACAGGACCCCGGATTCCGAAGGCTGAGGAGGCAGGCGAGTGTTGGAGCCCGGGCCTCGGGGCCCGCCCGGCCCCACCGGCCCAGGCCAGGGAGGGGAGCCCCGGGCGCCGAGGAGCGGGAGGCGTCGGCATCGCGCGCGGCGGACTCGCGGGGGGCTTTGCGGCGGGGTGCGCTGAGGAGCGGGAGGCGTCGCCGTCGCGCGCGGCGGACTCGCGGGGGGCTCTGCGGCGGGGTGCGGGCGGGACCCCGCGGGGTCCCGGGCCAGGCGCGGGGGGCGGCCCCGCAGACGGGCTGCGCCCGAAGCGAGTTCGCCGGGCGTTTTCCGGCCGATTCTCACGAGCGTTCTGCCCAAACCGGGATCGGTTTGGGCAGAACGCTCGTGAGAATCGGCCGGCATTGGGCAGCCCCGGGGACCGGCCTGTTCCCCGGGGCCGAGGGCCCTTTCTCGCTCGGGGCCCGGCGCGGCCCCCCGGAAAACACGCCGAGAGGACGCGGACCCGCCGGCGGCCCCGGCGCTGGGGAGCACTCCCGGAGGAGAGTTGAGGGAGGGCCTGGGGCCGGGCGTCGTGCTCCGACTTTGGGGGCGGCTGCGGCGCCCCGGGCTGCGCCTTCCCCCTGCGGGTGAACGGAGGTTTCTCTGGCCCCGAGGCGAGGACGTGGCAGCGAAGGGCACCGTCGGCGCCGGGGCGGTCGGGGGCCTCGGCGCGCGGGACTCAGGGTTGCCCAGGGGGAGGCCGCGGGGCACAGGACCCCGGACTCGGAAGCCTGAGGAGGTGGCCGAATCTTGGAGCCCGGGCCTCAGGTACCGCCCGGCCCCACCGGCCCACGCCAGGAAGGGGAGCCCCGGGCGCTGAGGAGCGGGAGGCGTCGGCGTCGCGTGCGGCGGACTCGCGGGGGGCTTTCCGGCGGGGCGCGGGCGCGACCCCGCGGGGTCCCGGGCCAGGCGCGGGGTCGGCCCCGCAGACGGGCTGCGCCCGAAGCGATTTCGCCGGGCGTTTTCCGGCCGATTCTCACGAGCGTTCTGCCCAAACCGGGATCGGTTTGGGCAGAACGCTCGTGAGAATCGGCCGGCGTTGCGCAGCCCCGGGGACCGGCCTGGTCCCCGGGGCCGAGGGCCCTTTCTCGCTCGGGGCCCGGCGCGGCCCCCCGGAAAACGCGCCGAGAGGACGCGGACCCGCCGGCGGCCCCGGCGCCGGGGAGCCCTCCCGGAGCAGAGTTGAGGGAGGGCCTGGGGCCGGGCGTCGTGCTCCGAATTTGGGGGCGGCTAGGGCGCCCCGGGCTGCGGCCTCCCCCTGCGGGGGAATGCAGGATTCTCTCGTCCCGAGGCGAGGACGTGGCTGCGGAGGGCACGTCGGGGCCGGGACGGTCGGGGTCCTCGGGGCGCGGGACTCAGGGTTGCCCAGGGGGAGGCCCCGGGGCACAGGACCCCTGACTCGGAAGCCTGAGGAGGTGGCCGAATCTTGGAGCCCGGGCCTCGGGTACCGCCCGGCCCCACCGGCCCACGCCAGGAAGGGGAGCCCCGGGCGCTGAGGAGCGGGAGGCGTCGGCGTCGCGTGCGGCGGACTCGCGGGGGGCTTTCCGGCGGGGTGCGGGCGCGACCCCGCGGGGTCCCTGGCCAGGCGCGGGGGGCGGCCCCGCAGATGGGCTGCGCCCGAAGCGAGTTCGCCGGGCGTTTTCCGGCCGATTCTCACGAGCGTTATGCCCAAACCGGGATCGGTTTGGGCAGAACGCTCGTGAGAATCGGCCGGCGTTGGGCAGCCCCGGGGACCGGCCTGGTCCCCGGGGCCGAGGGCCCTTTCTCGCTCGGGGCCCGGCGCGGCCCCCCGGAAAACGCGCCGAGAGGACGCGGACCCGCCGGCGGCCCCGGCGCCGGGGAGCCCTCCCGGAGCAGAGTTGAGGGAGGGCCTGGGGCCGGGCGTCGTGCTCCGACTTTGGGGGCGGCTGGGGCGCCCCGGGCTGCGGCTTCCCCCTGCGGGGGAACGGAGGTTTCTATCGCCCCGAGGCGTGGACGCGGCTGCGAAGGGCACCGTCGGCGCCGGGGCGGTCGGGGGCCTCGGGGCGCGGGACTCAGGGTTGCCCAGGGGGAGGCCCCGGGGCCCAGGACCCCGGACTCGGAAGGCTGAGGAGGCAGGCGAGGGTTGGAGCCCGGGCCTCGGGGCCCGCCCGGCCCCACCGGCCCGCGCCAGGGAGGGGAGCCCCGGGCGCTGAGGAGCGGGAGGCGTCGGCGTCGCGAGCGGCGGACTCGCGGGGGGCTTTCCGGCGGGGCGCGGGCGCGACCCTGCGGGGTCCCGGGCCAGGCGCGGGGGGCGGCCCCGCAGACGGGCTGCGCCCGAAGCGAGTTCGCCGGGCGTTTTCCGGCCGATTCTCACGAGCGTTCTGCCCAAACCGGGATCGGTTTGGGCAGAACGCTCGTGAGAATCGGCCGGCGTTGGGCAGCCCCGGGGACCGGCCTGGTCCCTGGGGCCGAGGGCCCTTTCTCGCTCGGGGCCCGGCGCGGCCCCCCGGAAAACGTGCCGAGAGGACGCGGACCCGCCGGCGGCCCCGGCGCCGGGGAGCCCTCCCGGAGCAGAGTTGAGGGAGGGCCTGGGGCCGGGCGTCGTGCTCCGAAGTAGGGGGCAGCAGGGGCGCCCCGGGCTGCGGCTGGTCTCTGCGGGGGAAGGGAGGTTTCTCTCGCCCCGAGGCGTGGACGCGGCTGCGGAGGGCACCGTCGGCGCCGGGGCGGTCGGGGGCCTCGGGGCGCGGGACTCAGGGTTGCCCAGGGGGAGGCCCCGGGGCCCAGGACCCCGGACTCGGAAGGCTGAGGAGGCAGGCGAGGGTTGGAGCCCGGGCCTCGGGGCCCGCCCGGCCCCACCGGCCCGCGCCAGGGAGGGGAGCCCCGGGCGCTGAGGAGCGGGAGGCGTCGGCGTCGCGCGCGGCGGAGTCGCGGGGGGCTTTCCGGCGGGGCGCGGGCGCGACCCCGCGGGGTCCCGGGCCAGGCGCGGGGGGCGGCCCCGCAGACGGGCTGCGCCCGAAGCGAGTTCGCCGGGCGTTTTCCGGCCGATTCTCACGAGCGTTCTGACCAAACCGGGATCGGTTTGGGCAGAACGCTCGTGAGAATCGGCTGGCGTTGGGCAGCCCCATGGACAGGCCTGTTCCCCGGGGCCGAGGGCCCTTTCTCGCTCGGGGCCCGGCGCGGCCCCCCGGAAAACGCGCCGAGAGGACGTGGACCTGCCGGCGGCCCCGGCGCCGGGGAGCACTCCCGGAGCAGAGTTGAGGGAGGGCCTGGGGCCGGGCTTCGTGCTCCGACTTTGGGGGCGGCGGGGGCGCCCCGGGCTGCGGCTTCCCCCTGCGGGGGAACGGAGGTTTCTCTGGCCCCGAGGCGAGGACGCAGCTGCGAAGGGCACCGTCGGCGCCGGGGCGGTCTGGGGCCCCGGGGCGCGGGACTCAGGGTTGCCCAGGGGGAGGCCCCGGGGCACAGGACCCCGGACTCGGAAGGCTGAGGAGGCAGGCGAGGGTGGGAGCCCGGGCCTCGGGGCCCGCCCGGCCCCACCGGCCCGCGCCAGGGAGGGGAGCCCCGGTCGCTGAGGATCGGGAGGCGTCGGCGTCGCGCGCGGCGGACGCGCGGGGGCCTTTGCGGCGGGGTGCGGGCGCGACCCCGCGGGGTCCCGGGCCAGGCGCGGGGGGCGGCCCCGCAGACGGGCTGCGCCCGAAGCGAGTTCGCCGGGCGTTTTCCGGCCGATTCTCACGAGCGTTCTGCCCAAACCGGGATCGGTTTGGGCAGAACGCTCGTGAGAATCGGCGGGCGTTGGGCAGCCCAGGGGACCGGCCTGTTCCCCGGGGCCGGGGGCCCTTTCTCGCTCGGGGCCCGGCGCGGCCCCCCGGAAAACGCGCCGAGAGGACGCGGACCCGCCGGCGGCCCCGGCGCCGGGGAGCCCTCCCGGAGCAGAGTTGAGGGAGGGCCTGGGGCCGGGCGTCGTGCTCCGACTTTGGGGGCGGCTGGGGCGCCCAGGGCTGCGGCTTCCCCCTGCGGGGGAACGGATATTTCTCTCGCCCCGAGGCGAGGACGCGGCTGCGAGGGGCACCGTCGGCGCCGGGGCGGTCGGGGGCCTCGGGGCGCGGGACTCAGGGTTCCCCAGGGGGAGGCCCCGGGGCACAGGACCCCGGACTCGGAAGGCTGAGGAGGCAGGCGAGGGTTGGAGCCCGGGCATCGGGGCCCGCCCGGCCCCACCGGCCCGCGCCAGGGAGGGGAGCCCCGGGCGCTGAGGAGCGGGAGGCGTCGGCGTCGCGCGCGGCGGACTCTCGGGGGGCTTTCCGGCGGGGTGCGGGCGCGACCCCGCGGGGTCCCGGGCCAGGCGCGGGGGGCGGCCCCGCAGACGGGCTGCGCCCGAAGTGAGTTCGCCGGGCGTTTTCCGGCCGATTCTCACGAGCGTTCTGCCCAAACCGGGATCGGTTTGGGCAGAACGCTCGTGAGAATCGGCCGGCGTTGGGCAGCCCCGGGACGGGCCTGTTCCCCGGGGACGAGGGCCCTTTCTCGCTCGGGGCCCGGCGCGGCCCCCCGGAAAACGCGCCGAGAGGACGCGGACCCGCCGGCAGCCCCGGCGCCGGGGACCACTCCCGGAACAGAGTTGAGGGAGGGCTGGGGCCGGGCGTCGTGCTCCGACTTTGGGGGCGGCTGGGGCGCCCCGGGCTGCGGCTTCCCCCTGCGGGGGAACGGAGTTTTCTCTGGCCCCGAGGCGAGGACGCGGCAGCGAAGGGCACCGCCGGCGCCGGGGCGGTCGGGGGCCTCGGGGCGCGGGACACAGGGTTGCCCAGGGGGAGGCCCCGGGGCACAGGACCCCGGACTCCGAAGGCTGAGGAGGCAGGCGAGGGTTGGAGCCCGGGCCTCGGGGCCCGCCCGGCCCCACCGGCCCGCGCCAGGGAGGGGAGCCCCGGGCGCTGAGGAGCGGGAGGCGTCGGCGTCGCGCGCGGCGGACTCGCGGGGGGCTTTGCGGCGGGGTGCGGGCGGGACCCCGCGGGGTCCCGGGCCAGGCGCGGGGGGCGGCCCCGCAGACGGGCTGCGCCCGAAGCGAGTTCGCCGGGCGTATTCCGGCCGATTCTCACGAGCGTTCTGCCCAAACCGGGATCGGTTTGGGCAGAACGCTCGTTAGAATCGGCCGGCGTTGGGCAGCCCCGGGGACTGGCCAGTTCCCCGGGGCCGAGGGCCCTTTCTCGCTCGGGGCCCGGCGCGGCCCCCCGGAAAACGCACCGAGAGGACGCGGACCCGCCGGTGGCCCCGGCGCCGGGGAGCACTCCCGGAGCAGAGTTGAGGAAGGGCCTGGGGCCGGGCGTCGTGCTCCGACTTTGGGGGCGGCTGGGGCGCCCCGGGCTGCGGCTGCCCCCTGCGGGGGAACGGAGGTTTCTCTCGCCGCGAGGCGTGGACGCGGCTGCGAAGGGCACCGCCGGCGCCGGGGCGGTCGGGGGCCTCGGGGCGCGGGACTCAGGGTTGCCCAGGGGGAGGCCCCGGGGCACAGGACCTCGGACTCGGAAGCCTGAGGAGGCAGGCGAGGGTTGGAGCCCGGGCCTCGGGGCCCGCCCGGCCCCAACGGCCCGCGCCAGGGAGGGGAGCCCCGGGTGCTGAGGAGCGGGAGGCGTCGGCGTCGCGCGCGGCGGACTCGCGGGGGGCTCTGCGGCGGGGTGCGGGCGCGACCCCGCGGGGTCCCGGGCCAGGCGCGGGGGGCGGCCCCGCAGACGGGCTGCGCCCGAAGCGAGTTCGCCGGGCGTTTTCCGGCCGATTCTCACGAGCGTTCTGCCCAAACCGGTATCGGTTTGGGCAGAACGCTCGTGAGAATCGGCCGGCGTTGGACAGCCCCGGCGACTGGCCTGTTCCCCGGGGCCGAGGGCCCTTTCTCGCTCGGGGCCCGGCGCGGCCCCCTGGAAAACGCGCCGAGAGGACGCGGATCCGCCGGCGGCCCCTGCGTCGGGGAGCACTCCCGGAGCAGAGTTGAGGGAGGGCCTGGGGCCGGGCGTCGTGCTCCGACTTTGGGGGCGGCTGGGGCGCCCCGGGCTGCGGCTTCCCCCTGTGGGTGAACGGAGGTTTCTCTCGCCCCGAGGCGTGGACGCGGCTGCGAAGGGAACCGCCGGCGCCGGGGCGGTCGGGGGCCTCGGGAAGCGGGACTCAGGGTTGCCCAGGGGGAGGCCCCGGGGCACAGGACCCCGGACTCGGAAGGCTGAGGAGGCAGGCGAGGGTTGGAGCCCGGGCCTTGGGGCCCACCCGGCCCCACCGGCCCACGCCAGGGAGGGGAGCCCCGGGCGCTGAGGATCGGGAGGCGTCGGCGTCGCGCGCGGCGGAGTCGAGGGGGGCTTTCCGGCGGGGCGCGGGCGCGACCCCGCGGGGTCCCGGGCCAGGCGCGGGGGGCGGCCCCGCAGACGGGCTGCGCCCGAAGCGAGTTCGCCGGGCGTTTTCCGGCCGATTCTCACGAGCGTTCTGCCCAAACCGGGATCGGTTTGGGCAGAACGCTCGTGAGAATCGGCCGGCGTTGGGCAGCCCCGGGGACCGGCCTGGTCCCCGGGGCCGAGGGCCCTTTCTCGCTCAGGGCACGGCGCGGCCCCCCGGAAAATGCGCCGAGAGGACGCGGACCCGCCGGCGGCCCCGGCGCCGGGGAGCCCTCCCGGAGCAGAGTTGAGGGAGGGCCTGGGGCCGGGCGTCGTGCTCCGACTTTGGGGGCGGCTGGGGCGCCCCGGGCTGCGGCTTCCCCCTGCGGGGGAACGGAGTTTTCTCTCGCCCCGAGGCGTGGACGCGGCTGCGAAGGGCACCGTCGGCGCCGGGGCGGTCGGGGGCCTCGGGGCGCGGGACTCAGGGTTGCCCAGGGGGAGGCCCCGGGGCACAGGACCCCGGACTCGGAAGGCTGAGGAGGCAGGCGAGGGTTGGAGCCCGGGCCTCGGGGCCCGCCCGGCCGCACCGGCCCGCGCCAGGTAGGGGAGCCCTGGCGCTGAGGAGCGGGAGGCATCGGCGTCCCGCGCGGCGGACTCGCGGCGGGCTCTGCGGCGGGGTGCGGGCGGGACCCCGCAGGGTCCCGGGCCAGGCGCGGGGGGCGGCCCCGCAGACGGGCTGCGCCCGAAGCGAGTTTGCCGGGCGTTTTCCGGCCGATTCTCACGAGCGTTCTGCCCAAACCGATCCCGGTTTGGGCAGAACGCTCGTGAGAATCGGCCGCCATTGGGCAGCCCCGGGGACCGGCCTGTTCCCCGGGGCCGAGGGCCCTTTCTCGCTCGGGGCCCGGCGCGGCCCCCCGGAAAACGCGCCGAGAGGACGCGGACCCGCCGGTGGCCCCAGCGCCGGGAGCACTCCCGGAGCAGAGTTGAGGGAGGGCCTGGGGCCGGGCGTCGTGCTCTGACCTTGGGGGCGGCTGGGGCGCCCCGGGCTGCGCCTTACCCCTGCGGGGGAACAGAGGTTTCTCTGGCCCCGAGGCGAGGACGCGGCAGCGAAGGGCACCGTCGGCGCCAGGGCGGTCGGGGGCCTCGGGGCGCGGGACTCAGGGTTGCCCAGGGGGAGGCCCCGGGGCACAGGACCCCGGACTCCGAAGGCTGAGGAGGCAGGCGAGGGTTGGAGCCCGGGCATCGGGGCCCGCCCGGCCCCACCGGCCCTCGCCAGGGAGGGGAGCCCCGGGCGCTGAGGAGCGGGTGGCGTCGGCGTCGCTCGCGGCAGACTCGCGGGGGGCTTTCCGGCGGGGTGTGTTCGCTACCCCGCGGGGTCCCGGGCCAGGCGCGGGGGGCGGCCCCGCAGACGGGCTGCGCCCGAAGCGAGTTCGCCGGGCGTTCTCCGGCCGATTCTCACGAGCGTTCTGCCCAAACCGGGATCGGTTTGGGCAGAACGCTCGTGAGAATCGGCCGGCGTTGGGCAGCCCCGGGGACCGGCCTGTTCCCCGGGGCCGAGGGCCCTTTCTCGCTCGGGGCCCGGCGCGGCCCCCTGGAAAACGCGCCGAGAGGACGCGGACCCTCCGGCTGCCCCGGCGCCGGGGAGCACTCCCGGAGCAGAGTTGAGGGAGGGCCTGGGGCCGGGCGTCGTGCTCCGTCTTTGGGGGCGGCTGGGGCGCGCCGGGCTGCGCCTTCCCCCTGCGGGGGAACGGAGGTTTCTCTGGCCCCGAGGCGAGGACGCGGCAGCGAAGGGCACCGTCGGCGCCGGGGCAGTTGGGGGCCTCGGGACGCGGGACTCAGGGTTGCCCAGGGGGAGGCCCCGGGGCACAGGACCCCGGATTCCGAAGGCTGAGGAGGCAGGTGAGGGTTGGAGCCCGGGCCTCGGGGCCCGCCCGGCCCCACCGGCCCGCGCCAGGGAGGGGAGCCCTGGCGCTGAGGAGCGGGAGGCGTCGGCGTCGCGCGCGGCGGACTCGCGGGGGGCTCTGCGGCGGGGTGCGGGCGGGACCCCGCGGAGTCCCGGGCCAGGCGCGGGGGGCGGCCCCGCAGACGGGCTGCGCCCGAAGCGAATTCGCCGGGCGTTTTCCGGCCGATTCTCACGAGCGTTCTGCCCAAACCGGGATCGGTTTGGGCAGAACGCTCGTGAGAATCGGCCGGCGTTGGGCAGCCCCGGGGACCGGCCTGGTCCCCGGGGCCGAGGGCCCTTTCTCGCTCGGGGCCCGGCGCGGCCCCCCGGAAAACGCGCCGAGAGGACGAGGACCCGCCGGCGGCCCCGGCGCCGGGGAGCCCGCCCGGAGCAGAGTTGAGGGAGGGCCTGGGCCCCGGCGTCGTGCTCCGACTTTGGGGGTGGCTGGGGCGCCCCGGGCTGCCCTTCCCCCTGCGGGGGAACGGAGGTTTCTCTCGCCCCGAGGCGTGGACGCGGCTGTGAAGGGCACCGTCGGCGCTGGGGCGGTCGGGGGCCTCGGGGCGCGGGACTCAGGGTTGCCCATGGGGAGGCCCCGGGGCACAGGACCCCGGATTCGGAAGGCTGAGGAGGCAGGCGAGGGTTGCAGCCCGGTCCTCGGGGCCCGCCCGGCCCCACCGGCCCGCGCCAGGGAGGGGAGTCCCTGGCGCTGTGGAGTGGGAGGCTTTGGCGTGGCCCGTGTCCGACTCGCGGGATGCTTTCCGGCGGGGTGCGGATGCGTCCAGGTGGGATCCCGGGCCAGGCGTGGGGGCCTTCCACCCAGAAAATGTCCCATCCACCCAGAAAATGTCCCAGATGACACGGACCACCGGTACATTTCTGTTTTGTGTCTATGGGGTGTGCAAATGCTGGTGGTGACCCAGTATCATACAGTTTTCTCCTGCTCTCTGTTTTCTGCTCATCTCCAAATGACAGTTTCTTTTTTTTTTTTTTTTTTTTTTTAATTTTATTTATTTGACAGGCAGAGATCACAAGTAGGCAGAGAGGCAGGCAGAGAGAGAGAGGGAGAAGCAGGCTCCCTGCTGAGCAGAGAGCCCGATGCGGGGCTCGATCCCAGGACCCTGAGATCATGACCCGAGCTGAAGGCAGAGGCTTTAACTCACTGAGCCACCCAGGTGCCCCCCAAATGACAGTTTCAATCTAGGAAGCTGGCAAGGTGCGGGTTCGAGTCTCAGGCATCCCCACTCGGACGGGCTTAGGAGCCAGTGCTCTGGGCACAGAAACCTGTACACCTGACCTATCGTTAGGCTTAGGGCCCAGGGGCATGGCAGGCCCTATCTGACAGCACTGCGGTGTCGTCCCCTCAGGGCTGAGGTGAGGGTATGTGCCTGGCTGGTTGGCAGATCCGGCTTCATGGCTGGGTGGGCCACTAATTTTGGGGGTGGCTTTAGTGGGGCTTTGAGGTGGGATCCCCCATGGGCTGAGTCAAGGACGGTGGTCAAGCGGTATGTCCGTCTCTGGGTTTTGTTGCCATCTGGGCCATCAGAGGTGAGGGTGTCCTCTGGAATGCATGTGGGTTTCTCCTGGTCTGAGGGTTCTGGGTCGCTCCGAACGGCATGGTTTTCTCCTGGATGGTAGGCGGAGTCCTTGGTTGAGGCTCAGGGGGTCCCAATCTGGAGGGATTGTTGGCCATGTCTCTGGGCACGGAAGCCTGAAAACACAACCCAGAGTTTGGGTTAGGGCTTAGGGGGATCCAGGCCCTACCTCCTGGTGCTGAGGCTGGATCCCCAGTTGCTGAATCGAACCTGGGGGTCAGGCAGCACATCAGGGTGTGAGTTTGTGACTGTGGGGACCGTCCAATTTGGGGGTGTCCCCTGGGATGCATGTGGGTTTTTTCCATTCTGAGGGCTCTGCGCAGCTTCCAAAGGTACAGTTTCCTCCTGGGTGGCAGGTGGGTTTCTGGGGTGTGGCCCAGAGGTCCCCAATCTGGAGGGACCGTGCCAGTGTGGCTTCAGACCTGTGGAGGGTTAGGGAGCTGCCTTAGGAGTCTGTGGAAAGCCCCGCAGTGCCAGTTCACGCCACTGGAGGGAGCGGTGAGCCGTGGCGCCAGAGACCCTGGAAGACGTGGCAATGCTGCTCGTCACCACTGGAGGCAGTGGCGAGCTGCCCTGGGAAACACCCTGGAAGAGGAGTCCGTGCAGCCTGCTGGCTCTGGGGGCCGTGGGGAGGTGTTGGGTGAGAGACCCTGGATCGTGAGGCACTGCAGCTTGTTTCTCCAGGACGGAGTGCTGAGCTGTATAGTCTCTGATTCCCCAGGTTCAAGAGTGGGCATAAGAGACCCTGGAGCCGAGCCCCCACACAGCACTGTGCCCTGTTTCCCCGGGTTTGCTGGCCATCTGCTGTCAGGGTGGTTCCGGAGGGTCCGCCCAGTTGGGCTCTGGAGCCGGGGGGAACCAAACCCGACTCACGGTGCACTTGGAACCGAGGAGTCGAGTGTTTGGAAGAGCATGTTTCTTTCTCCACAAAGGACAAGGGCATTGGTCGGCTTTAGAAGGAAGTCAATGACCACTTAAGAAACAAGCATGTGTCTCTCCTTCTCCCAGGAATCGGAGCAGGTGTGCAGGCGTTAGGTGGGAGGCGCCTGCTTCTCCGCACCTGAAGACCCTTCTTCACTCTGGCTCCACGAGACCTGAACTTTGGAAATCAGCGTCTGAGTCAGTCAGGCAGCTTGTCCCAGGAAGTCAGTGTTCCGAGAAAAGAGCAGGCCCATGGGGCACATCCATGCCAGGATGGGAGGTAAAACTTCTCTTTCACCCCACAACCCCTGGGCTTACGTCTTGTCTCCAGTGGAGCTCACAATTGGCACACGGAACCAGCTCTAAGATATCTAGTGTGGGTGCCAGAGTTCCTGAGATTCTCTGCAGGGAGCACCTGGCAGGGATCTCATTTTCTCTGCTTCTTTCTGGCTTACAAAGGTATTTGGAACATCTTTTTCCTAGGCAATCCCTTGGATTCTAAAGGGAAGATGAGATTGACTCGGTGTGCGTTTTGAACACAGAAATTATTCCTTCATCCAACAGTGTTTATCCCACTGGCCCTAGGCTGTGTTGGAATGGCCGGCATCGAGAGGCAGGTGGCTGTTTGTGGTCAGATAGAGACTTGGATGATGGCTTCTCCTTTGTCCAAGGGGATGGATCCTCATGGATTCGTCTTTGCATCCAAAGATTTCCAATGAGGGCAGAGGGAAAATTGAAAAGGATTCCAAGGAGCCTTGGGGCAATATCAAAGGGATGCTTGTCTTCCTAGGTTCACTCAAACGGCTATATATGGATGGACATGCTCTATGTTCTCTGCGGTTTCATGGGTGGTGAAGTCAGAAGGAGATTCTTTGGGATTTCCCTGGATCCATGCATTCCGGTGGCTTCAAGGGCCTTGGCGTCAGGAACCCTGTGAATTTCTGTGGTGAATTTCTGTGGCTGCTGGCCTGAAGCTCGGTGAGTCAGGTGATCCCACAGGTTTTCCATTTCCTCCTTAGGAAATTGCTGGCAGGGAATGTTCTGCTGAAAGCAGAACCCTCGGGGGCCCCTTTGTGGCTCAGTGGGTAAAGCCACTGCCTTTGGCTCAGGTCATGATCCCAGGGTCCTGGGATCGAATCCCGCATTGGGCTCTCTGCTCAGCGGGGAGCCGGTTCCCCCTCTCTCTCTGTCTGCCTCTCTGCCTACTTGTGATCTCTGTCTGACAAATAAATAACAAAAATCTTAAACAAAACAAAACGGGACAGGACCCCGGACTCGGAAGACTGAGGAGGCAGGCGAGGGTTGGAGCCCGGGCCTCGGGGCCCGCCCGGCCCCACCGGCCCGCGCCAGGGAGGGGAGCCCCGGGCGCTGAGGAGCGGGAGGCGTCGGCGTCGCGCGCGGCGGACTCGCGGGGGGCTTTCCGGCGGGGCGCGGGCGCGACCCCGCGGGGTCCCGGGCCAGGCGCGGGGGGCGGCCCCGCAGACGGTCTGCGCCCGAAGCGAGTTCGCCGGGCGTTTTCTGGCCGATTCTCACGAGCGTTCTGCCCAAACCGGGATTGGTTTGGGCAGAACGCTCGTGAGAATCGGCCGGCGTTGGGCAGCCCCGGTGACCGGCCTGTTCCCCGGGGCCAAGGGCCCTTTCTGGCTCGGGGCCCGGCGCGGCCCCCCGGAAAACGCGCCGAGAGGATGCGGACCCGACGGCGGACCCGGCGACGGGGAGCACTCCCGGAGCAGAGTTGAGGGAGGGCCTGGGGCCGGGCGTCGTGCTCCGACTTTGGGGGCGGCCTGGGCGCCCCGGGCTGCGGCTTCCCCCTGCGGGGGAACGGAGGTTTCTCTCGCCCCGAGGCGTGAAGGCGGCTGCGAAGGGCACCGTCGGCGCCGGGGCGGTCGGGGGCCTCGGGGCGCGGGACTCAGGGTTGCCCAGGGGGAGGCCCCGGGGCACAGGACCCCGGACACAGAAGGTTGAGGAGGCAGGCGAGGGTTGGAGCCCGGGCCTCGGGGCCCGCCCGGCCCCACCGGCCCGCGCCAGGGAGGGAGCCCCGGGCGCTGAGGAGCGGGAGGCGTCGGCGTCGCGCGCGGCGGACTCGCGGGGGGCTCTGCGGCGGGGTGCGGGCGCGACCCCGCGGGGTCCCGGGCCAGGCGCGTGGTGCGGCCCCGCAGACGGGCTGCGCCCGACGCGAGTTCGCCGGGCGTTTTCCGGCCGATTCTCACGAGCGTTCTGCCCAAACCGATCCCGGTTTGGGCAGAACGCTCGTGAGAATCGGCCGGCGTTGGGCAGCCCCGGGGACCGGCCTGTTCCCCGGGGCCGAGGGCCATTTTTCTCGCTCGGGGCCCGGCGCGGCCCCCCGGAAAACGCGCCGAGAGGACGCGGACCCGCCGGCGGCCCCGGCGCCGGGGAGCACTCCCGGAGCAGAGTTGAGGGAGAGCCTGGGGCCGGGCGTCGTGCTCCGACTTTGGGGGCGGCTGGGGCGCCCCGGGCTGCGCCTTCCCCCTGCGGGGGAACGGAGGTTTCTCTGGCCCCGAGGCGAGGACGCGGCAGCGAAGGGCACCGTCGGCGCCGGGGCGGTCGGGGGCCTCGGGGCGTGGGACTCAGGGTTGCCCAGGGGGAGGCCCAGGGGCACAGGACCCCGGACTCCGAAGGCTGAGGAGGCAGGCGAGAGTTGGAGCCCGGGCCTCGGGGCCCGCCCGGCCGCACCGGCCCGCGCCAGGTAGGGGAGCCCTGGCGCTGAGGAGCGGGAGGCATCGGCGTCCCGCGCGGCGGACTCGCGGCGGGCTCTGCGGCGGGGTGCGGGCGGTACCCCGCGCGGTCCCGGGCCAGGCGCGGGGGGCGGCCCCGCAGACGGTCTGCGCCCGAAGCGAGTTTGCCGGGCGTTTTCCGGCCGATTCTCACGAGCGTTCTGCCCAAACCGATCCCGGTTTGGGCAGAACGCTCGTGAGAATCGGCCGGCGTTGGGCAGCCCCAGGGACTGGCCTGTTCCCCGAGGCCGAGGGCCCTTTCTCGCTCGGGGCCCGGCGCGGCCCCCCGGAAAACGCGCCGAGAAGACGGGGACCCGCCGGCGGCCCCGGCGCCGGGGAGCCCTCCCGGAGCAGAGTTGAGGGAGGTCCTGGGGCCGGGCGTCGTGCTCCGACTTTGGGGGCGGCTGGGGCGCCCCGGGCTGCGCCTTCCCCCTGCGGGGGAACGGAGGTTTCTCTGGCCCCGAGGCGAGGACGCGGCAGCGAAGGGCACCGCCGGTGCCGGGGCGGTCGGGGGCCTCGGGGCGCGGGACTCAGGGTTGCCCAGGGGGAGGCCCCGGGGCACAGGACCCCGGACTCCGAAGGCTGAGGAGGCAGGCGAGGGTTGGAGCCCGGGCCTCGGGGCCCGCCCGGCCCCTCCGGCCCGCGCCAGGGAAGGGAGCCCCGGGCGCTGAGGAGCGGGAGGCGTCGGCGTCGCGCGCGGCGACTCGCGGGGGGCTCTGCGGCGGGGTGCGGGCGGGACACCGCGGGGTTCTGGGCCAGGCGCGGGGGGGGGCCCCGCAGACGAGCTGCGCCCGAAGCGAGTTCGCCGGGCGTTTTCCGGCCGATTCTCACGAGCGTTCTGCCCAAACCGGGATCGGTTTGGGCAGAACGCTCGTGAGAATCGGCCGGCGTTGGGCAGCCCCGGGGACCGGCCTGTTCCCCGGGGCCAAAGGCCCTTTCTGGCTCGGGGCCCGGCGCGGCCCCCCGGAAAACGCGCCGAGAGGACGCGGACCCGCCGGCGGCCCCGGCGCCGGGGAGCCCTCCCGGAGCAGAGTTGAGGGAGGGCCTGGGGCCGGGCGTCGTGCTCCGACTTTGGGGGCGGCTGGGGCGCCACGGGCTGCGCCTTCCCCCTGCGGGGGAACGGAGGTTTCTCTCGCCCCGAGGCGTGGACGTGGCTGCGATGGGCACCGCCGGCGCCGGGGCGGTCGGGGGCCTCGGGGCGCGGGACTCAGGGTTGCCCAGGGGGAGGCCCCGGGGCACAGGACCCCGGACTCGGAAGGCTGAGGAGGCAGGCGAGGGTTGGAGCCCGGGCCTCGGGGCCCGCCCGGCCGCACCGGCCCGCGCCAGGTAGGGGAGCCCTGGCGCTGAGGAGCGGGAGGCGTCGGCGTCCCGCGCGGCGGACTCGCGGCGGGCTCTGCGGCGGGGTGCGGGAGCGACCCCGCGGGGTCCCGGGCCAGGCGCGGGGGGCGGCCCCGCAGACGGGCTGCGCCCGAAGCGGGTTCGCCGGGCGTTTTCCGGCCGATTCTCACGAGCGTTCTGCCCAAACCGGAATCGGTTTGGGCAGAACGCTCGTGAGAATCGGCCGGCGGTGGGCAGCCCCGGGGACCGGCCTGTTCCCCGGGGCCGAGGGCCATTTTTCTCGCTCGGGGCCCGGCGCGGCCCCCCGGAAAACGCGCCGAGAGGACGCGGACCCGCCGGCGGCCCCGGCGCCGGGGAGCACTCCCGGAGCAGAGTTGAGGGAGGGCCTGCGGCCGGGCGTCGTACTCCGACTTTGGGGCCGCCTGGGGCGCCCTGGGCTGCGGCCTGCCCCAGCGGGGGAACGGAGGTTTCTCTCGCCCCGAGGCTCGGACGAGGCTCCGAAGGGCAATGTCGGCCCCGGGGCGTTCGGGGGCCTCGGGGCGCGGGACTCAGGGTTGCCCAGGGGGAGGTCCCGGGGCACGGTGCCCCGGACTCGGAAGGCCGAGGAGGCAGGCGAGGGTTGGATCCCGGGCCTCGGGGCCCGCCCGGCCCCACCGGCCCGCGCCAGGGAGGGGAGCCCCGGGCGCTGAGGAGCGGGAGGCGTTGGCGTCGCGCGCGGCGGACTCGCGGGGGGCTTTCCGGCAGGGTGCGGGCGCGACCCCGCGGAGTCCCGGGCCAGGCGCGGGGGGCGGCCCCGCAGACGGGCTGCACACAAAGCGAGTTCGCCGGGCGTTTTCCGGCCAATTCTCACGAGCGTTCTGCCCAAACCGGGATCGGTTTGGGCAGAACCCTCGTGAGAAACGGCCGGCGTTGGGCAGCCCCGGGGACCGGCCTGTTCCCCGGGGCCAAGGGCCCTTTCTGGCTCGGGGCCCGGCGCGGCCCCCCGGAAAACGCGCCGAGAGGAGGCGGACCCGACGGCGGACCCGGCGACGGGGAGCACTCCCGGAGCAGAGTTGAGGGAGGGCCTGGGGCCGGGCGTCGTGCTCCGACTTTGGGGGCGGCCTGGGCGCCCCGGGCTGCGGCTTCCCCCTGCGGGGGAACGGAGGTTTCTCTCGCCCCGAGGCGTGAAGGCGGCTGCGAAGGGCACCGCCGGCGCCGGGGCGGTCGGGGGCCTCGGGGCGCGGGACTCAGGGTTGCCCAGGGGGAGGCCCCGGGGCCCAGGACCCCGGACTCGGAAGGCTGAGGAGGCAGGCGAGGGTTGGAGCCCGGGCCTCGGGGCCCGCCCGGCCCCACCGGCCCGCGCCAGGGAGGGGAGCCCCGGGCGCTGAGGAGCGGGAGGCGTCGGCGTCGCGCGCGGCGGACTCGCGGGGGGCTCTGGGGCGGGGTGCGGGCGCGACCCCGCGGGGTCCCGGGCCAGGCGCGTGGTGCGGCCCCGCAGACGGGCTGCGCCCAAAGCGAGTTTGCCGGGCGTTTTCCGGCCGATTCTCACGAGCGTTCTGCCCAAACCGATCCCGGTTTGGGCAGAACGCTCGTGAGAATCGGCCGGCGTTGGGCAGCCCCGGGGACCGGCCTGGTCCCCGGGGCCGAGGGCCCTTTCTCGCTCGGGGCCCGGCGCGGCCCCCCGGAAAACGCGCCGAGAGGACGCGGACCCGCCGGTGGCCCCAGCGCCGGGAGCACTTCCGGAGCAGAGTTGAGGGAGGGCCTGGGGCCGGGCGTCGTGCTCTGACCTTGGGGGCGGCTGGGGCGCCCCGGGCTGCGCCTTACCCCTGCGGGGGAACAGAGGTTTCTCTGGCCCCGAGGCGAGGACGCGGCAGCGAAGGGCACCGTCGGCGCCAGGGCGGTCGGGGGCCTCGGGGCGCGGGACTCAGGGTTGCCCAGGGGGAGGCCCCGGGGCACAGGACCCCGGACTCCGAAGGCTGAGGAGGCAGGCGAGGGTTGGAGCCCGGGCATCGGGGACCGCCCGGCCCCACCGGCCCTCGCCAGGGAGGGGAGCCCCGGGCGCTGAGGAGCGGGTGGCGTCGGCGTCGCTCGCGGCAGACTCGCGGGGGGCTTTCCGGCGGGGTGTGTTCGCTACCCCGCGGGGTCCCGGTCCAGGCGCGGGGGGCGGCCCCGCAGACGGGCTGCGCCCGAAGCGAGTTCGCCGGGCGTTTTCCGGCCGATTCTCACGAGCGTTCTGCCCAAACCGGGATCGGTTTGGGCAGAACGCTCGTGAGAATCGGCCGGCGTTGGGCAGCCCCAGGGACTGGCCTGTTCCCCGGGGCCGAGGGCCCTTTCTCGCTCGGGGCCCGGCGCGGCCCCCCGGAAAACGCGCCGAGAGGACGCGGACCTGCCGGCGGCCCCGGCGCCGGGGAGCACTCCCGGAGCAGAGTTGAGGGAGGGCCTGGGGCCGGGCGTCGTGCTCCGACTTTGGGGGCGGCTGGGGCGCGCCGGGCTGCGCGTTCCCCCTGCGAGGGAACGGAGGTTTCTCTGGCCCCGAGGCGAGGACGCGGCAGCGAAGGGCACCGCCGGCGCTGGGGCGGTCAGGGGCCTCGGGGCGCGGGACTCAGGGTTGCCCAGGGGGAGGCCCCGGGGCACAGGACCCCGGACTCGGAAGGCTGAGGAGGCAGGCGAGGGTTGGAACCCGGGCCTCGGGGCCCGCCCGGCCCCAACGGCCCGCGCCAGGGAGGGGAGCCCCGGGCGCTGAGGAGCGGGAGGCGTCGGCGTCGCGCGCGGCGGACTCGCGGGGGGCTCTGCGGCGGGGTGCGGGCGCGACCCCGCGGGGTCCCGGGCCAGGCGCGGGGGGCGGCCCCGCAGACGGGCTGCGCCCGAAGCGAATTCGCCGGGCGTTTTCCGGCCGATTCTCACGAGCGTTCTGCCCAAACCGGGATCGGTTTGGGCAGAACGCTCGTGAGAATCGGCCGGCGTTGGGCAGCCCCGGGGACCGGCCTGGTCCCCGGGGCCGAGGGCCCTTTCTCGCTCGGGGCCCGGCGCGGCCCCCCGGAAAACGCGCCGAGAGGACGAGGACCCGCCGGCGGCCCCGGCGCCGGGGAGCCCGCCCGGAGCAGAGTTGAGGGAGGGCCTGGGCCCCGGCGTCGTGCTCCGACTTTGGGGGTGGCTGGGGCGCCCCGGGCTGCCCTTCCCCCTGCGGGGGAACGGAGGTTTCTCTCGCCCCGAGGCGTGGACGCGGCTGTGAAGGGCACCGTCGGCGCTGGGGCGGTCGGGGGCCTCGGGGCGCGGGACTCAGGGTTGCCCATGGGGAGGCCCCGGGGCACAGGACCCCGGATTCGGAAGGCTGAGGAGGCAGGCGAGGGTTGCAGCCCGGTCCTCGGGGCCCGCCCGGCCCCACCGGCCCGCGCCAGGGAGGGGAGTCCCTGGCGCTGTGGAGTGGGAGGCTTTGGCGTGGCCCGTGTCCGACTCGCGGGATGCTTTCCGGCGGGGTGCGGATGCGTCCAGGTGGGATCCCGGGCCAGGCGTGGGGGCCTTCCACCCAGAAAATGTCCCATCCACCCAGAAAATGTCCCAGATGACACGGACCACCGGTACATTTCTGTTTTGTGTCTATGGGGTGTGCAAATGCTGGTGGTGACCCAGTATCATACAGTTTTCTCCTGCTCTCTGTTTTCTGCTCATCTCCAAATGACAGTTTCTTTTTTTTTTTTTTTTTTTTTAATTTTATTTATTTGACAGGCAGAGATCACAAGTAGGCAGAGAGGCAGGCAGAGAGAGAGAGGGAGAAGCAGGCTCCCTGCTGAGCAGAGAGCCCGATGCGGGGCTCGATCCCAGGACCCTGAGATCATGACCCGAGCTGAAGGCAGAGGCTTTAACTCACTGAGCCACCCAGGTGCCCCCCAAATGACAGTTTCAATCTAGGAAGCTGGCAAGGTGCGGGTTCGAGTCTCAGGCATCCCCACTCGGACGGGCTTAGGAGCCAGTGCTCTGGGCACAGAAACCTGTACACCTGACCTATCGTTAGGCTTAGGGCCCAGGGGCATGGCAGGCCCTATCTGACAGCACTGCGGTGTCGTCCCCTCAGGGCTGAGGTGAGGGTATGTGCCTGGCTGGTTGGCAGATCCGGCTTCATGGCTGGGTGGGCCACTAATTTTGGGGGTGGCTTTAGTGGGGCTTTGAGGTGGGATCCCCCATGGGCTGAGTCAAGGACGGTGGTCAAGCGGTATGTCCGTCTCTGGGTTTTGTTGCCATCTGGGCCATCAGAGGTGAGGGTGTCCTCTGGAATGCATGTGGGTTTCTCCTGGTCTGAGGGTTCTGGGTCGCTCCGAACGGCATGGTTTTCTCCTGGATGGTAGGCGGAGTCCTTGGTTGAGGCTCAGGGGGTCCCAATCTGGAGGGATTGTTGGCCATGTCTCTGGGCACGGAAGCCTGAAAACACAACCCAGAGTTTGGGTTAGGGCTTAGGGGGATCCAGGCCCTACCTCCTGGTGCTGAGGCTGGATCCCCAGTTGCTGAATCGAACCTGGGGGTCAGGCAGCACATCAGGGTGTGAGTTTGTGACTGTGGGGACCGTCCAATTTGGGGGTGTCCCCTGGGATGCATGTGGGTTTTTTCCATTCTGAGGGCTCTGCGCAGCTTCCAAAGGTACAGTTTCCTCCTGGGTGGCAGGTGGGTTTCTGGGGTGTGGCCCAGAGGTCCCCAATCTGGAGGGACCGTGCCAGTGTGGCTTCAGACCTGTGGAGGGTTAGGGAGCTGCCTTAGGAGTCTGTGGAAAGCCCCGCAGTGCCAGTTCACGCCACTGGAGGGAGCGGTGAGCCGTGGCGCCAGAGACCCTGGAAGACGTGGCAATGCTGCTCGTCACCACTGGAGGCAGTGGCGAGCTGCCCTGGGAAACACCCTGGAAGAGGAGTCCGTGCAGCCTGCTGGCTCTGGGGGCCGTGGGGAGGTGTTGGGTGAGAGACCCTGGATCGTGAGGCACTGCAGCTTGTTTCTCCAGGACGGAGTGCTGAGCTGTATAGTCTCTGATTCCCCAGGTTCAAGAGTGGGCATAAGAGACCCTGGAGCCGAGCCCCCACACAGCACTGTGCCCTGTTTCCCCAGGTTTGCTGGCCATCTGCTGTCAGGGTGGTTCCGGAGGGTCCGCCCAGTTGGGCTCTGGAGCCGGGGGGAACCAAACCCGACTCACGGTGCACTTGGAACCGAGGAGTCGAGTGTTTGGAAGAGCATGTTTCTTTCTCCACAAAGGACAAGGGCATTGGTCGGCTTTAGAAGGAAGTCAATGACCACTTAAGAAACAAGCATGTGTCTCTCCTTCTCCCAGGAATCGGAGCAGGTGTGCAGGCGTTAGGTGGGAGGCGCCTGCTTCTCCGCACCTGAAGACCCTTCTTCACTCTGGCTCCACGAGACCTGAACTTTGGAAATCAGCATCTGAGTCTGTCAGGCAGCTTGTCCCAGGAAGTCAGTGTTCCGAGAAAAGAGCAGGCCCATGGGGCACATCCATGCCAGGATGGGAGGTAAAACTTCTCTTTCACCCCACAACCCCTGGGCTTACGTCTTGTCTCCAGTGGAGCTCACAATTGGCACACGGAACCAGCTCTAAGATATCTAGTGTGGGTGCCAGAGTTCCTGAGATTCTCTGCAGGGAGCACCTGGCAGGGATCTCATTTTCTCTGCTTCTTTCTGGCTTACAAAGGTATTTGGAACATCTTTTTCCTAGGCAATCCCTTGGATTCTAAAGGGAAGATGAGATTGACTCGGTGTGCGTTTTGAACACAGAAATTATTCCTTCATCCAACAGTGTTTATCCCACTGGCCCTAGGCTGTGTTGGAATGGCCGGCATCGAGAGGCAGGTGGCTGTTTGTGGTCAGATAGAGACTTGGATGATGGCTTCTCCTTTGTCCAAGGGGATGGATCCTCATGGATTCGTCTTTGCATCCAAAGATTTCCAATGAGGGCAGAGGGAAAATTGAAAAGGATTCCAAGGAGCCTTGGGGCAATATCAAAGGGATGCTTGTCTTCCTAGGTTCACTCAAACGGCTATATATGGATGGACATGCTCTATGTTCTCTGCGGTTTCATGGGTGGTGAAGTCAGAAGGAGATTCTTTGGGATTTCCCTGGATCCATGCATTCCGGTGGCTTCAAGGGCCTTGGCGTCAGGAACCCTGTGAATTTCTGTGGTGAATTTCTGTGGCTGCTTGCCTGAAGCTCGGTGAGTCAGGTGATCCCACAGGTTTTCCATTTCCTCCTTAGGAAATTGCTGGCAGGGAATGTTCTGCTGAAAGCAGAACCCTCGGGGGCCCCTTTGTGGCTCAGTGGGTAAAGCCACTGCCTTTGGCTCAGGTCATGATCCCAGGGTCCTGGGATCGAATCCCGCATTGGGCTCTCTGCTCAGCGGGGAGCCGGTTCCCCCTCTCTCTCTGTCTGCCTCTCTGCCTACTTGTGATCTCTGTCTGACAAATAAATAACAAAAATCTTAAACAAAACAAAACGGGACAGGACCCCGGACTCGGAAGACTGAGGAGGCAGGCGAGGGTTGGATCCCGGGCCTCGGGGCCCGCCCGGCCCCACCGGCCCGCGCCAGGGAGGGGAGCCCCGGGCGCTAAGGAGCGGGAGGCGTCGGCGTCGCGCGCGGTGGACTCGCGGGGGGCTTTCCGGCAGGGTGCGGGCGAGACCCCGCGGGGTCCCGGGCCAGGCGCGGGGGGTGGGCCCGCAGACGGGCTGCGCCCGAAGCGAGTTCGCCGGGCATTTTCCGGCCGATTCTCACGAGCGTTCTGCCCAAACCGGGATCGGGATCGGTTTGGGCAGAACGCTCCTGAGAATCGGCCGGCGTTGGGCAGTCCCGGGGACCGGCCCGTTCCCCGGGGCCGAGGGCCCTTTCTCGCTCGGGGCCCGGCGCGGCCCCCCGGAAAACGCGCCGAGAGGACGCGGACCCGCCGGCGGCCCCGGCGCCGGGGAGCATTCCCGGAGCAGAGTTGAGGGAGGGCCTGGGGCCGGGCGTCGTGCTCCGACTTTGGGGGCAGCTGGGGCGTCCCGGGCTGCGGCTTCCCCCTGCGGGGGAACGGACGTTTCTCTCGCCCCGAGGCGTGGACGCGGCTGCGAAGGGCACCGCCGGCGCCGGGGCGGTCGAGGGCCTCGGGGCGCGGGACTCAGGGTTGCCCAGGGGGAGGTCCCGGGGCACAGGACCCCGGAATCGGAAGGCAGAGGAGGCAAGCGAGGGTTGGAGCACGGGCCTCGGGACCCGCCTGGCCCCACCGGGCCGCGCCAGGGAGGGGAGCCCCGGGCGCTGAGGAGCGGGAGGCGTCGGCGTCGCGCGCAGCGGACTCGCGAGCGGCTTTCCGGCGGGGTGCGGGCGCGACCCCGCGGGGTCCCGGGCCAGGCGCGGGGGGCGGCCCCGCAGACGGGCTGCGCCCGAAGCGCGTTCGCCGGGCGTTTTCCGGCCGATTCTCACGAGCGTTCTGCCCAAACCGGGATCGGTTTGGGCAGAACGCTCGTGAGAATCGGCCGGCGTTGGGCAGCCCCGGGGACGGGCCTGTTCCCCGGGGACGAGGGCCCTTTCTCGCTCGGGGCCCGGCGCGGCCCCCCGGAAAACGCGCCGAGAGGACGCGGACCCGCCGGCAGCCCCGGCGCCGGGGACCACTCCCGGAGCAGAGTTGAGGGAGGGCTGGGGCCGGGCGTCGTGCTCCGACTTTGGGGGCGGCTGGGGCGCCCCGGGCTGCGGCTTCCCCCTGCGGGGAAACGGAGGTTTCTCTGGCCCCGAGGCGAGGACGCGGCAGCGAAGGGCACCGCCGGCGCCGGGGCGGTCGGGGGCCTCGGGGCGCGGGACTCAGGGTTGCCCAGGGGGAGGCCCCGGGGCACAGGACCCCGGACTCCGAAGGCTGAGGAGGCAGGCGAGGGTTGGAGCCCGGGCCTCGGGGCCCGCCCGGCCCCACCGGCCCGCGCCAGGGAGGGGAGCCCCGGGCGCTGAGGAGCGGGAGGCGTCGGCGTCGCGCGCGGCGGACTCGCGGGGGGCTCTGCGGCGGGGTGCGGGCGCGACCCCGCGGGGTCCCGGGCCAGGCGCGGGGGGCGGCCCCGCAGACGGGCTGCGCCCG
Source organism: Martes martes (assembly GCF_963455335.1). Lineage (NCBI taxonomy): Eukaryota > Metazoa > Chordata > Mammalia > Carnivora > Mustelidae > Martes > Martes martes. Next base: position 134,046 of record NW_027666501.1, read on the forward strand.
AAGCGAGTTCGCCGGGCGTTTTCCGGCCGATTCTCACGAGCGTTCTGCCCAAACCGGAATCGGTTTGGGCAGAACGCTCGTGAGAATCGGCCGGCGTTGGGCAGCCCCGGGGACCGGCCTGTTCCCCGGGGCCGAGGGCCATTTTTCTCGCTCGGGGCCCGGCGCGGCGCCCCGGAAAACGCGCCGAGAGGACGCGGACCCGCCGGCGGCCCCGGCGCCGGGGAGCACTCCCGGAGCAGAGTTGAGGAAGGGCCTGGGGCCGGGCGTCGTGCTCCGACTTTGGGGGCGGCTGGGGCGCCCCGGTCTGCGGCTTCCCCCTGCGGGGGAACGGAGGTTTCTCTCGCCCCGAGGCGTGGACGCGGATGCGAAGGGCACCGCCGGCGCCGGGCGGTCGGGGGCCTCGGGGCGCGGGACTCAGGGTTGCCCAGGGGGAGGCCCCGGGGCACAGGACCCCGGACTCGGAAGGCTGAGGAGGCAGGCGAGGGTTGGAGCCCGGGCCTCGGGGCCCGCCTGGCCCCACCGGCCCGTGCCAGGGAGGGGAGCCCCGGGCGCTGAGGAGCGGGAGGCGTCTGCGTCGCGCGCGGCGGACTCGCGGGGGGCTCTGCGGCGGGGTGCGGGCGGGACCCCGCGGGGTCCCGGGCCAGGCGCGGGGGGCGGCCCCGCAGACGGGCTGCGCCCGAAGCGAGTTCGCCGGGCGTTTTCCGGCCGATTCTCACGAGCGTTCTGCCCTAACCGGGATCGGTTTGGGCAGAACGCTCGTGAGAATCGGCCGGCGTTGGACAGCCCCGGCGACTGGCCTGTTCCCCGGGGCCGAGGGCCCTTTCTCGCTCGGGGCCCGGCGCGGCCCCCCGGAAAACGCGCCGAGAGGACGCGGATCCGCCGGCGGCCCCTGCGTCGGGGAGCACTCCCGGAGCAGAGTTGAGGGAGGGCCTGGGGCCGGGCGTCGTGCTCCGACTTTGGGGGCGGCTGGGGCGCCCCGGGCTGCGGCTTCCCCCTGTGGGTGAACGGAGGTTTCTCTCGCCCCGAGGCGTGGACGCGGCTGCGAAGAGCACCGCCGGCGCCGGGGCGGTCGGGGGCCTCGGGAAGCGGGAATCAGGGTTGCCCAGGGGGAGGCCCCGGGGCACAGGACCCCGGACTCGGAAGGCTGAGGAGGCAGGCGAGGGTTGGAGCCCGGGCCTTGGGGCCCACCCGGCCCCACCGGCCCGCGCCAGGGAGGGGAGCCCCGGGCGCTGAGGAGCGGGAGGCGTCGGCGTCGCGCGCGGCGAACTCGCGGGGGGCTTTCCGGCGGGGTGTGTTCGCGACCCCGCGGGGTCCCGGGCCAGGCGCGGGGGGCGGCCCCGCAGACGGGCTGCGCCCGAAGCGATTTCGCCGGGCGTTTTCCGGCCGATTCTCACGAGCGTTATGCCCAAACCGGGATCGGTTTGGGCAGAACGCTCGTGAGAATCGGCCGGCGTTGGGCAGCCCCGGGGACCGGCCTGGTCCCCGGGGCCGAGGGCCCTTTCTCGCTCGGGGCCCGGCGCGGCCCCCCGGAAAACGCGCCGAGAGGACGCGGACCCGCCGGCGGCCCCGGCGCCGGGGAGCCCTCCCGGAGCAGAGTTGAGGGAGGGCCTGGGGCCGGGCGTCGTGCTCCGACTTTGGGGGCGGCTGGGGCGCCCCGGGCTGCGGCTTCCCCCTGCGGGGGAACGGAGGTTTCTATCGCCCCGAGGCGTGGACGCGGCTGCGAAGGGCACCGTCGGCGCCGGGGCGGTCGGGCGCCTCGGGGCGCGGGACTCAGGGTTGCCCAGGGGGAGGCCCCGGGGCACAGGACCCCGGACTCCGAAGGCTGAGGAGGCAGGCGAGGGTTGGAGCCCGGGCCTCGGGGCCCGCCCGGCCCCACCGGCCCGCGCCAGGGAGGGGAGCCCCGGGCGCTGAGGAGCGGGAGGCGTCGGCGTCGCGCGCGGCGGACTCGCGGGGGGCTCTGCGGCGGGGTGCGGGCGCGACCCCGCGGGGTCCCGGGCCAGGCGCGGGGGGCGGCCCCGCAGACGGGCTGCGCCCGAAGCGAGTTCGCCGGGCGTTTTCCGGCTGATTCTCACGAGCGTTCTGCCCAAACCGGAATCGGTTTGGGCAGAACGCTCGTGAGAATCGGCCGGCGTTTGGCAGCCCCGGGGACCGGCCTGTTCCCCGGGGCCGAGGGCCATTTTTCTCGCTCGGGGCCCGGCGCGGCCCCACGGAAAACGCGCCGAGAGGACGCGGACCCGCCGGCGGCCCCGGCGCCGGGGAGCACTCCCGGAGCAGAGTTGAGGAAGGGCCTGGGGCCGGGCGTCGTGCTCCGACTTTGGGGGCGGCTGGGGCGCCCCGGTCTGCGGCTTCCCCCTGCAAGGGAACGGAGGTTTCTCTCGCCCCGAGGCGTGGACGCGGATGCGAAGGGCACCGCCGGCGCCGGGCGGTCGGGAGCCTCGGGGCGCGGGACTCAGGGTTGCCCAGGGGGAGGCCCCGGGGCACAGGACCCCGGACTCGGAAGGCTGAGGAGGCAGGCGAGGGTTGGAGCCCGGGCCTCGGGGCCCGCCTGGCCCCACCGGCCCGTGCCAGGGAGGGGAGCCCCGGGCGCTGAGGAGCGGGAGGCGTCTGCGTCGCGCGCGGCGGACTCGCGGGGGGCTCTGCGGCGGGGTGCGGGCGGGACCCCGCGGGGTCCCGGGCCAGGCGCGGGGGGCGGCCCCGCAGACGGGCTGCGCTCGAAGCGAGTTCGCCGGGCGTTTTCCGGCCGATTCTCACGAGCGTTCTGCCCAAACCGGGATCGGTTTGGGCAGAACGCTCGTGAGAATCGGCCGGCGTTGGACAGCCCCGGCGACTGGCCTGTTCCCCGGGGCCGAGGGCCCTTTCTCGCTCGGGGCCCGGCGCGGCCCCCCGGAAAACGCGCCGAGAGGACGCGGATCCGCCGGCGGCCCCTGCGTCGGGGAGCACTCCCGGAGCAGAGTTGAGGGAGGGCCTGGGGCCGGGCGTCGTGCTCCGACTTTGGGGGCGGCTGGGGCGCCCCGGGCTGCGGCTTCCCCCTGTGGGTGAACGGAGGTTTCTCTCGCCCCGAGGCGTGGACGCGGCTGCGAAGGGCACCGCCGGCGCCGGGGCGGTCGGGGGCCTCGGGAAGCGGGACTCAGGGTTGCCCAGGGGGAGGCCCCGGGGCACAGGACCCCGGACTCGGAAGGCTGAGGAGGCAGGCGAGGGTTGGAGCCCGGGCCTTGGGGCCCACCCGGCCCCACCGGCCCGCGCCATGGAGGGGAGCCCCGGGCGCTAGGAGCGGGAGGCGTCGGCGTCGCGCGCGGCGAACTCGCGGGGGGCTTTCCGGCGGGGTGTGTTCGCGACCCCGCGGGGTCCCGGGCCAGGCGCGGGGGGCGGCCCCGCAGACGGGCTGCGCCCGAAGCGATTTCGCCGGGCGTTTTCCGGCCGATTCTCACGAGCGTTCTGCCCAAACCGGGATCGGTTTGGGCAGAACGCTCGTGAGAATCGGCCGGCGTTGGGCAGCCCCGGGGACCGGCCTGGTCCCCGGGGCCGAGGGCCCTTTCTCGCTCGGGGCCCGGCGCGGCCCCCCGGAAAACGCGCCGAGAGGACGCGGACCCGCCGGCGGCCCCGGCGCCGGGGAGCCCTCCCGGAGCAGAGTTGAGGGAGGGCCTGGGGCCGGGCGTCGTGCTCCGAATTTGGGGGCGGCTAGGGCGCCCCGGGCTGCGCCTTCCCCCTGCGGGTGAACGGAGGTTTCTCTGGCCCCGAGGCGAGGACGCGGCAGCGAAGGGCACCGTCGGCGCCGGGGCGGTCGGGGGCCTCGGCGCGCGGGACTCAGGGTTGCCCAGGGGGAGGCCGCGGGGCACAGGACCCCGGAATCGGAAGCCTGTGGAGGTGGCCGAATCTTGGAGCCCGGGCCTCAGGTACCGCCCGGCCCCACCGGCCCACGCCAGGAAGGGGAGCCCCGGGCGCTGAGGAGCGGGAGGCGTCGGCGTCGCGTGCGGCGGACTCGCGGGGGGCTTTCCGGCGGGGCGCGGGCGCGACCCCGCGGGGTCCCGGGCCAGGCGCGGGGTCGGCCCCGCAGACGGGCTGCGCCCGAAGCGATTTCGCCGGGCGTTTTCCGGCCGATTCTCACGAGCGTTCTGCCCAAACCGGGATCGGTTTGGGCAGAACGCTCGTGAGAATCGGCCGGCGTTGGGCAGCCCCGGGGACCGGCCTGGTCCCCGGGGCCGAGGGTCCTTTCTCGCTCGGGGCCCGGCGCGGCCCCCCGGAAAACGCGCCGAGAGGACGCGGACCCGCCGGCGGCCCCGGCGCCGGGGAGCCCTCCCGGAGCAGAGTTGAGGGAGGGCCTGGGGCCGGGCGTCGTGCTCCGAATTTGGGGGCGGCTGGGGCGCCCCGGGCTGCGGCTTCCCCCTGCGGGGGAACGGAGGTTTCTCTCGCCCCGAGGCGTGGACGCGGCTGCGGAGGGCACCGTCGGCGCCGGGGCGGTCGGGGGCCTCGGGGCGCGGGACTCAGGGTTGCCCAGGGGGAGGCCCCGGGGCACAGGACCCCGGACTCGGAAGGCTGATGGGGCAGGCGAGGGTTGGAGCCCGGGCCTCGGGGCCCGCCCGGCCCCTCCGGCCCGCGCCAGGGAGGGGAGCCCCGGGCGCTGAGGAGCGGGAGGCGTCGGCGTCGCGCGCGGCGGAGTCGCGGGGGGCTTTCCGGCGGGGCGCGGGCGCGACCCCGCGGGGTCCCGGGCCAGGCGCGGGGGGCGGCCCCGCAGACGGGCTGCGCCCGAAGCGAGTTCGCCGGGCGTTTTCCGGCCGATTCTCACGAGCGTTCTGCCCAAACCGGGATCGGTTTGGGCAGAACGCTCGTGAGAATCGGCCGGCGTTGGGCAGCCCCGGGGACCGGCCTGGTCCCCGGGGCCGAGGGCCCTTTCTCGCTCGGGGCACGGCGCGGCCCCCCGGAAAACGCGCCGAGAGGACGCGGACCCGCCCCGGCCCCGGCGCCGGGGAGCCCTCCCGGAGCAGAGTTGAGGGAGGGCCTGGGGCTGGGCGCCGTGCTCCGACTTTGGGGGCGGCTGGGGCGCCCCGGGCTGCGGCTTCCCCCTGCGGGGGAACGGAGGTTTCTCTCGCCCCGAGGCGTGGACGCGGCTGCGAAGGGCACCGTCGGCGCCGGGGCGGTCGGGGGCCTCGGGGCGCGGGACTCAGGGTTGCCCAGGGGGAGGCCCCGGGGCCCAGGACCCCGGACTCGGAAGGCTGAGGAGGCAGGCGAGGGTTGGAGCCCGGGCCTCGGGGCCCGCCCGGCCCCACCGGCCCGCGCCAGGGAGGGGAGCCCCGGTCGCTGAGGAGCGGGAGGCGTCTGCGTCGCGCGCGGCGGACTCGCGGGGGGCTCTGCGGCGGGGTGCGGGCGGGACCCCGCGGGGTCCCGGGCCAGGCGCGGGGGGCGGCCCCGCAGACGGGCTGCGCCCGAAGCGAGTTCGCCGGGCGTTTTCCGGCCGATTCTCACGAGCGTTCTGCCCAAACCGGGATCGGTTTGGGCAGAACGCTCGTGAGAATCGGCCGGCGTTGGGCAGCCCCGGGGACCGGCCTGGTCCCCGGGGCCGAGGGCCCTTTCTCGCTCGGGGCACGGCGCGGCCCCCCGGAAAACGCGCCGAGAGGACGCGGACCCGCCGGCGGCCCCGGCGCCGGGGAGCCCTCCCGGAGCAGAGTTGAGGGAGGGCCTGGGGCCGGGCGTCGTGCTCCGACTTTGGGGGCGGCTGGGGCGCCCCGGGCTGCGGCTTCCCCCTGCGGGGGAACGGAGTTTTCTCTCGCCCCGAGGCGTGGACGAGGCTGCGAAGGGCACCGTCGGCGCCGGGGCGGTCGGGGGCCTCGGGGCACGGGACTCAGTGTTGCCCAGGGGGAGGCCCCGGGGCACAGGACCCCGGACTCGGAAGGCTGAGGAGGCAGGCGAGGGTTGGAGCCCGGGCCTCGGGGCCCGCCCGGCCCCACCGGCCCGCGCCAGGGAGGGGAGCCCCGGTCGCTGAGGAGCGGGAGTCGTCGGCGTCGCGCGCGGCGGACGCGCGGGGGGCTTTGCGGCGGGGTGCGGGCGCGACCCCGCGGGGTCCCGGGCCAGGCGCGGGGGGCGGCCCCGCAGACGGGCTGCGCCCGAAGCGAGTTCGCCGGGCGTTTTCCGGCCGATTCTCACGAGCGTTCTGCCCAAACCGGAATCGGTTTGGGCAGAACGCTCGTGAGAATCGGCCGGCGTTGGGCAGCCCCGGGGACCGGCCTGTTCCCCGGGGCCGAGGGCCATTTTTCTCGCTCGGGGCCCGGCGCGGCCCCCCGGAAAACGCGCCGAGAGGACGCGGACCCGCCGGCGGCCCCGGCGCCGGGGAGCACTCCCGGAGCAGAGTTGAGGAAGGGCCTGGGGCCGGGCGTCGTGCTCCGACTTTGGGGGCGGCTGGGGCGCCCCGGACTGCGGCTTCCCCCTGCGGGGGAACGGAGGTTTCTCTCGCCCCGAGGCGTGGACGCGGATGCGAAGGGCACCGCCGGCGCCGGGCGGTCGGGGGCCTCGGGGCGCGGGACTCAGGGTTGCCCAGGGGGAGGCCCCGGGGCACAGGACCCCGGACTCGGAAGGCTGAGGAGGCAGGCGAGGGTTGGAGCCTGGGCCTCGGGGCCCGCCCGGCCCCACCGGCCCGTGCCAGGGAGGGGAGCCCCGGGCGCTTAGGAGCGGGAGGCGTCTGCGTCGCGCGCGGCGGACTCGCGGGGGGCTCTGCGGCGGGGTGCGGGCGGGACCCCGCGGGGTCCCGGGCCAGGCGCGGGGGGCGGCCCCGCAGACGGGCTGCGCCCGAAGCGAGTTCGCCGGGCGTTTTCCGGCCGATTCTCACGAGCGTTCTGCCCAAACCGGGATCGGTTTGGGCAGAACGCTCGTGAGAATCGGCCGGCGTTGGACAGCCCCGGCGACTGGCCTGTTCCCCGGGGCCGAGGGCCCTTTCTCGCTCGGGGCCCGGCGCGGCCCCCCGGAAAACGCGCCGAGAGGACGCGGATCCGCCGGCGGCCCCTGCGTCGGGGAGCACTCCCCGAGCAGACTTGAGGGAGGGCCTGGGGCCGGGCGTCGTGCTCCGACTTTGGGGGCGGCTGGGGCGCCCCGGGCTGCGGCTTCCCCCTGTGGGTGAACGGAGGTTTCTCTCGCCCCGAGGCTCGGACGAGGCTCCGAAGGGCAATGTCGGCCCCGGGGCGGTCGGGGGCCTCGGGGCGCGGGACTCAGGGTTGCCCAGGGGGAGGTCCCGGGGCACGGGGCCCCGGACTCGGAAGGCCGAGGAGGCAGGCGAGGGTTGGATCCCGGGCCTCGGGGCCCGCCCGGCCCCACCGGCCCGCGCCAGGGAGGGGAGCCCCGGGCGCTGAGGAGCGGGAGGCGTTGGCGTCGCGCGCGGCGGACTCGCGGGGGGCTTTCCGGCAGGGTGCGGGCGCGACCCCGCGGAGTCCCGGGCCAGGCGCGGGGGTCGGCCCCGCAGACGGGCTGCACACGAAGCGAGTTCGCCGGGCGTTTTCCGGCCAATTCTCACGAGCGTTCTGCCCAAACCGGGATCGGTTTGGGCAGAACGCTCGTGAGAATCGGCCGGCGTTGGGCAGCCCCGGGGACCGGCCTGTTCCCCGGGGCCGAGGGCCCTTTCTCGCTCGGGGCCCGGCGCGGCCTCCCGGAAAACGCGCCGAGAGGACGCGGACCCGCCGGCGGCCCCGGCGCCGGGGAGCACTCCCGGAGCAGAGTTGAGGGAGGGCCTGGGGCCGGGCGTCGTGCTCCGACTTTGGGGGCGGCTGGGGCGCCCCGGGCTGCGCCTTCCCCCTGCGGGGGAACGGAGGTTTCTCTGGCCCCGAGTCGAGGACGCGGCAGCGAAGGGCACCGTCGGCGCCGGGGCGGTCGGGGGCCTCGGGGCGCGGGACTCAGGGTTGCCCAGGGGGAGGCCCCGGGGCACAGGACCACGGATTCCGAAGGCTGAGGAGGCAGGCGAGGGTTGGAGCCCGGGCCTCGGGGCCCGCCCGGCCCCACCGGCCCGCGCCAGGGAGGGGAGCCCCGGGCGCTGAGGAGCGGGAGGCGTCGGCGTCGCGCGCGGCGGACTCGCGGGGGGCTTTGCGGCGGGGTGCGAGCGGGACCCCGCGGGGTCCCGGGCCAGGCGCGGGGGGTGGCCCCGCAGACGGGCTGCGCCCGAAGCGAGTTCGCCGGGCGTTTTCCGGCCAATTCTCACGAGCGTTCTGCCCAAACCAGGATCGGTTTGGGCAGAACGCTCGTGAGAATCGGCCGGCGTTGGGCAGCCCCAGGGACTGGCCTGTTCCCCGAGGCCGAGGGCCCTTTCTCGCTCGGGGCCCGGCGCGGCCCCCCGGAAAACGCGCCGAGAGGACGCGGACCCGCCGGCGGCCCCGGCGCCGGGGAGCACTCCCGGAGCAGAGTTGAGGGAGGGCCTGGGGCCGGGCGTCGTGCTCCGACTTTGGGGGCGGCTGGGGCGCCCCGGGCTGCGCCTTCACCCTGCGGGGGAACGGAGGTTTCTCTGGCCCCGAGGCGAGGACGCAGCAGCGAAGGGCACCGCCGGCGCCGGGGCGGTCGGGGGCCTCGGGGCGCGGGACTCAGGGTTGCCCAGGGGGAGGCCCCGGGGCACAGGACCCCGGACTCCGAAGGCTGAGGAGGCAGGCGAGGGTTGGAGCCCGGGCCTCGGGGCCCGCCCGGCCCCTCCGGCCCGCGCCAGGGAAGGGAGCCCCGGGCGCTGAGGAGCAGGAGGCGTCGGCGTCGCGCGCGGCGACTCGCGGGGGGCTCTGCGGCGGGGTGCGGGCGGGACACCGCGGGGTTCCGGGCCAGGCGCGGGGGGCGGCCCCGCAGACGAGCTGCGCCCGAAGCGAGTTCGCCGGGCGTTTTCCGGCCGATTCTCACGAGCGTTCTGCCCAAACCGGGATCGGTTTGGGCAGAACGCTCGTGAGAATCGGCCGGCGTTGGGCAGCCCCGGTGACCGGCCTGTTCCCCGGGGCCAAGGGCCCTTTCTGGCTCGGGGCCCGGCGCGGCCCCCCGGAAAACGCGCCGAGAGGACGCGGACCCGACGGCGGACCCGGCGACGGGGAGCACTCCCGGAGCAGAGTTGAGGGAGGGCCTGGGGCCGGGCGTCGTGCTCCGACTTTGGGGGCGGCCTGGGCGCCCCGGGCTGCGGCTTCCCCCTGCGGGTGAACGGAGGTTTCTCTCGCCCCGAGGCGTGAAGGCGGCTGCGAAGGGCACCGCCGGCGCCGGGGCGGTCGGGGGCCTCGGGGCGCGGGACTCAGGGTTGCCCAGGGGGAGGCCCCGGGGCACAGGACCCCGGACACAGAAGGTTGAGGAGGCAGGCGAGGGTTGGAGCCCGGGCCTCGGGGCCCGCCCGGCCCCACCGGCCCGCACCAGGGAGGGAGCCCCGGGCGCTGAGGAGCAGGAGGCGTCGGCGTCGCGCGCGGCGGACTCGCGGGGGGCTCTGCGGCGGGGTGCGGGCGCGACACCGCGGGGTCCCGGGCCAGGCGCGTGGTGCGGCCCCGCAGACGGGCTGCGCCCGACGCGAGTTCGCCGGTCGTTTTCCGGCCGATTCTCACGAGCGTTCTGCCCAAACCGGGATCGGTTTGGGCAGAACGCTCGTGAGAATCGGCCGGCGTTGGGCAGCCCCGGGGACCGGCCTTTTCCCCGGGGCCGAGGGCCCTTTCTCGCTTGGGGCCCGGCGCGGCCCCCCGGAAAACGCGCCGAGAGGACGCGGACCCGCCGGCGGCCCCGGCGCCGGGGAGCCCTCCCGGAGCAGAGTTGAGGGAGGGCCTGGGGCCGGGCGTCGTGCTCCGACTTTGGGGGCGGCTGGGGCGCCCCGGGCTGCGACTTCCCCCTGCGGGGCAACGGAGGTTTCTCTCGCCCCGAGGCGTGGACGCGGCTGCGAAGGGCACCGTCGGCGCCGGGGCGGTCGGGGGCCTCGGGGCGCGGGACTCAGGGTTGCCCAGGGGGAGGCCCCGGGGCACAGGACCCCGGACTCGGAAGGCTGAGGAGGCAGGCGAGGGTTGGAGCCCGGGCCTCGGGGCCCGCCCGGCCCCACCGGCCCGCGCCAGGGAGGGGAGCCCCGGGCGCTGAGGAGCGGGAGGCGTCGGCGTCGCGCGCGGCGGACTCGCGGGGGGCTTTCCGGCGGGGCGCGGGCGCGACCCCGCGGGGTCCCGGGCCAGGCGCGGGGGGCGGCCCCGCAGACGGGCTGCGCCCGAAGCGAGTTCGCCGGGCGTTTTCCGGCCGATTCGCACGAGCGTTCTGCCCAAACCGGGATCGGTTTGGGCAGAACGCTCGTGAGAATCGGCCGGCGTTGGGCAGCCCCGGGGACCGGCCTGGTCCCCGGGGCCGAGGGCCCTTTCTCGCTCGGGGCCCGGCGCGGCCCCCCGGAAAACGCGCCGAGAGGACGCGGACCCGCCGGCGGCCCCGGCGCCGGGGAGCCCTCCCGGAGCAGAGTTGAGGGAGGGCCTGGGGCCGGGCGTCGTGCTCCGACTTTGGGGGCGGCTGGGGCGCCCCGGGCTGCGGCTTCCCCCTGCGGGGGAACGGAGGTTTCTCTCGCCCCGAGGCGTGGACGCGGCTGCGAAGGGCACCGTCGGCGCCGGGGCGGTCGGGGGCCTTGGGGCGCGGGACTCAGGGTTGCCCAGGGGGAGGCCCCGGGGCCCAGGACCCCGGACTCGGAAGGCTGAGGAGGCAGGCGAGGGTTGGAGCCCGGGCCTCGGGGCCCGCCCGGCCGCACCGGCCCGCGCCAGGTAGGGGAGCCCTGGCGCTGAGGAGCGGGAGGCATCGGCGTCCCGCGCGGCGGACTCGCGGCGGGCTCTGCGGCGGGGTGCAGGCGGGACCCCGCGGGGTCCCGGGCCAGGCGCGGGGGGCGGCCCCGCAGACGGGCTGCGCCCGAAGCGAGTTTGCCGGGCGTTTTCCGGCCGATTCTCACGAGCGTTCTGCCCAAACCGATCCCGGTTTGGGCAGAACGCTCGTGAGAATCGGCCGCCGTTGGGCAGCCCCGGGGACCGGCCTGTTCCCCGGGGCCGAGAGCCCTTTCTCGCTCGGGGCCCGGCGCGGCCCCCCGGAAAACGCGCCGAGAGGACGCGGACCCGCCGGTGGCCCCAGCGCCGGGAGCACTCCCGGAGCAGAGATGAGGGAGGGCCTGGGGCCGGACGTCGTGCTCTGACCTTGGGGGCGGCTGGGGCGCCCCGGGCTGCGCCTTACCCCTGCGGGGGAACAGAGGTTTCTCTGGCCCCGAGGCGAGGACGCGGCAGCGAAGGGCACCGTCGGCGCCAGGGCGGTCGGGGGCCTCGGGGCGCGGGACTCAGGGTTGCCCAGGGGGAGGCCCCGGGGCACAGGACCCCGGACTCCGAAGGCTGAGGAGGCAGGCGAGGGTTGGAGCCCGGGCATCGGGGCCCGCCCGGCCCCACCGGCCCGCGCCAGGGAGGGGAGCCCCGGGCGCTGAGGAGCGGGTGGCGTCGGCGTCGCTCGCGGCAGACTCGCGGGGGGCTTTCCGGCGGGGTGTGTTCGCTACCCCGCGGGGTCCCGGGCCAGGCGCGGGGGGCGGCCCCGCAGACGGGCTGCGCCCGAAGCGAGTTCGCCGGGCGTTTTCCGGCCGATTCTCACGAGCGTTCTGCCCAAACCGGGATCGGTTTGGGCAGAACGCTCGTGAGAATCGGCCGGCGTTGGGCAGCCCCAGGGACTGGCCTGTTCCCCGGGGCCGAGGGCCCTTTCTCGCTCGGGGCCCGGCGCGGCCCCCCGGAAAACGCGCCGAGAGGACGCGGACCCGCCGGCGGCCCCGGCGCCGGGGAGCACTCCCGGAGCAGAGTTGAGGAAGGGCCTGGGGCCGGGCGTCGTGCTCCGACTTTGGGGGCGGCTGGGGCGCCCCGGACTGCGGCTTCCCCCTGCGGGGGAACGGAGGTTTCTCTCGCCCCGAGGCGTGGACGCGGCTGCGAAGGGCACCGTCGGCGCCGGGGCGGTCGGGGGCCTCGGGGCGCGGGACTCAGGGTTGCCCAGGGGGAGGCCCCGGGGCACAGGACCCCGGACTCGGAAGGCTGAGGAGGCAGGCGAGGGTTGGAGCCCGGGCCTCGGGGCCCGCCTGACCCCACCGGCCCGCGCCAGGGAGGGGAGCCCCGGGCGCTGAGGAGCGGGAGGCGTCTGCGTCGCGCGCGGCGGACTCGCGGGGGGCTCTGCGGCGGGGTGTGGGCGGGACCCCGCGGGGTCCCGGGCCAGGCGCGGGGGGCGGCCCCGCAGACGGGCTGCGCCCGAAGCGAGTTCGCCGGGCGTTTTCCGGCCGATTCTCACGAGCGTTCTGCCGAAACCGGGATCGGTTTGGGCAGAACGCTCGTGAGAATCGGCCGGCGTTGGACAGCCCCGGCGACTGGCCTGTTCCCCGGGGCCGAGGGCCCTTTCTCGCTCGGGGCCCGGCGCGGCCCCCCGGAAAACGCGCCGAGAGGACGCGGATCCGCCGGCGGCCCCGGCGTCGGGGAGCACTCCCGGAGCAGAGTTGAGGGAGGGCCTGGGGCCGGGCGTCGTGCTCCGACTTTGGGGGCGGCTGGGGCGCCCCGGGCTGCGGCTTCCCCCTGTGGGTGAACGGAGGTTTCTCTCGCCCCGAGGCGTGGACGCGGCTGCGAAGGGCACCGCCGGCGCCGGGGCGGTCGGGGGCCTCGGGAAGCGGGACTCAGGGTTGCCCAGGGGGAGGCCCCGGGGCACAGGACCCCGGACACAGAAGGTTGAGGAGGCAGGCGAGGGTTGGAGCCCGGGCCTCGGGGCCCGCCTGGCCCCACCGGCCCGCGCCAGGAAGGGAGCCCCGGGCGCTGAGGAGCGGGAGGCGTCGGCGTCGCGCGCGGCGGACTCGCGGGGGGCTCTGCGGCGGGGTGCGGGCGGGACCCCGCGGGGTCCCGGGCCAGGCGCGGGGGGCGGCCCCGCAGACGGGCTGCGCCCGAAGCGAGTTTGCCGGGCGTTTTCCGGCCGATTCTCACGAGCGTTCTGCCCAAACCGATCCCGGTTTGGGCAGAACGCTCGAGAGAATCGGCCGCCGTTGGGCAGCCCCGGGGACCGGCCTGGTCCCCGGGGCCGAGGGCCCTTTCTCGCTCGGGGCCCGGCGCGGCCCCCCGGAAAACGCGCCGAGAGGACGCGGACCCGCCGGTGGCCCCAGCGCCGGGAGCACTCCCGGAGCAGAGTTGAGGGAGGGCCTGGGGCCGGGCGTCGTGCTCTGACCTTGGGGGCGGCTGGGGCGCCCCGGGCTGCGCCTTACCCCTGCGGGGGAACAGAGGTTTCTCTGGCCCCGAGGCGAGGACGCGGCAGCGAAGGGCACCGTCGGCGCCAGGGCGGTCGGGGGCCTCGGGGCGCGGGACTCAGGGTTGCCCAGGGGGAGGCCCCGGGGCACAGGACCCCGGACTCCGAAGGCTGAGGAGGCAGGCGAGGGTTGGAGCCCGGGCATCGGGGCCCGCCCGGCCCCACCGGCCCGCACCAGGGAGGGGAGCCCCGGGCGCTGAGGAGCGGGTGGCGTCGGCGTCGCTCGCGGCAGACTCGCGGGGGGCTTTCCGGCGGGGTGTGTTCGCTACCCCGCGGGGTCCCGGGCCAGGCGCGGGGGGCGGCCCCGCAGACGGGCTGCGCCCGAAGCGAGTTCGCCGGGCGTTTTCCGGCCGATTCTCACGAGCGTTCTGCCCAAACCGGGATCGGTTTGGGCAGAACGCTCGTGAGAATCGGCCGGCGTTGGGCAGCCCCAGGGACTGGCCTGTTCCCCGGGGCCGAGGGCCCTTTCTCGCTCGGGGCCCGGCGCGGCCCCCCGGAAAACGCGCCGAGAGGACGCGGACCCGCCGGCGGCCCCGGCGCCGGGGAGCACTCCCGGAGCAGAGTTGAGGAAGGGCCTGGGGCCGGGCGTCGTGCTCCGACTTTGGGGGCGGCTGGGGCGCCCCGGACTGCGGCTTCCCCCTGCGGGGGAACGGAGGTTTCTCTCGCCCCGAGGCGTGGACGCGGCTGCGAAGGGCACCGTCGGCGCCGGGGCGGTCGGGGGCCTCGGGGCGCGGGACTCAGGGTTGCCCAGGGGGAGGCCCCGGGGCACAGGACCCCGGACTCGGAAGGCTGAGGAGGCAGGCGAGGGTTGGAGCCCGGGCCTCGGGGCCCGCCTGACCCCACCGGCCCGCGCCAGGGAGGGGAGCCCCGGGCGCTGAGGAGCGGGAGGCGTCTGCGTCACGCGCGGCGGACTCGCGGGGGGCTCTGCGGCGGGGTGCGGGCGGGACCCCGCGGGGTCCCGGGCCAGGCGCGGGGGGCGGCCCCGCAGACGGGCTGCGCCCGAAGCGAGTTCGCCGGGCGTTTTCCGGCCGATTCTCACTTGCGTTCTGCCGAAACCGGGATCGGTTTGGGCAGAACGCTCGTGAGAATCGGCCGGCGTTGGACAGCCCCGGCGACTGGCCTGTTCCCCGGGGCCGAGGGCCCTTTCTCGCTCGGGGCCCGGCGCGGCCCCCCGGAAAACGCGCCGAGAGGACGCGGACCCGCCGGTGGCCCCAGCGCCGGGAGCACTCCCGGAGCAGAGTTGAGGGAGGGCCTGGGGCCGGGCGTCGTGCTCTGACCTTGGGGGCGGCTGGGGCGCCCCGGGCTGCGCCTTACCCCTGCGGGGGAACAGAGGTTTCTATGGCCCCGAGGCGAGGACGCGGCAGCGAAGGGCACCGTCGGCGCCAGGGCGGTCGGGGGCCTCGGGGCGCGGGACTCAGGGTTGCCCAGGGGGAGGCCCCGGGGCACAGGACCCCGGACTCCGAAGGCTGAGGAGGCAGGCGAGGGTTGGAGCCCGGGCATCGGGGCCCGCCCGGCCCCACCGGCCCGCGCCAGGGAGGGGAGCCCCGGGCGCTGAGGAGCGGGTGGCGTCGGCGTCGCTCGCGGCAGACTCGCGGGGGGCTTTCCGGCGGGGTGTGTTCGCTACCCCGCGGGGTCCCGGGCCAGGCGCGGGGGGCGGCCCCGCAGACGGGCTGCGCCCGAAGCGAGTTCGCCGGGCGTTTTCCGGCCGATTCTCACGAGCGTTCTGCCCAAACCGGGATCGGTTTGGGCAGAACGCTCGTGAGAATCGGCCGGCGTTGGGCAGCCCCAGGGACTGGCCTGTTCCCCGGGGCCGAGGGCCCTTTCTCGCTCGGGGCCCGGCGCGGCCCCCCGGAAAACGCGCCGAGAGGACGCGGACCCGCCGGCGGCCCCGGCGCCGGGGAGCACTCCCGGAGCAGAGTTGAGGAAGGGCCTGGGGCCGGGCGTCGTGCTCCGACTTTGGGGGCGGCTGGGGCGCCCCGGACTGCGGCTTCCCCCTGCGGGGGAACGGAGGTTTCTCTCGCCCCGAGGCGTGGACGCGGCTGCGAAGGGCACCGTCGGCGCCGGGGCGGTCGGGGGCCTCGGGGCGCGGGACTCAGGGTTGCCCAGGGGGAGGCCCCGGGGCACAGGACCCCGGACTCGGAAGGCTGAGGAGGCAGGCGAGGGTTGGAGCCCGGGCCTCGGGGCCCGCCTGACCCCACCGGCCCGCGCCAGGGAGGGGAGCCCCGGGCGCTGAGGAGCGGGAGGCGTCTGCGTCGCGCGCGGCGGACTCGCGGGGGGCTCTGCGGCGGGGTGTGGGCGGGACCCCGCGGGGTCCCGGGCCAGGCGCGGGGGGCGGCCCCGCAGACGGGCTGCGCCCGAAGCGAGTTCGCCGGGCGTTTTCCGGCCGATTCTCACGAGCGTTCTGCCGAAACCGGGATCGGTTTGGGCAGAACGCTCGTGAGAATCGGCCGGCGTTGGACAGCCCCGGCGACTGGCCTGTTCCCCGGGGCCGAGGGCCCTTTCTCGCTCGGGGCCCGGCGCGGCCCCCCGGAAAACGCGCCGAGAGGACGCGGATCCGCCGGCGGCCCCGGCGTCGGGGAGCACTCCCGGAGCAGAGTTGAGGGAGGGCCTGGGGCCGGGCGTCGTGCTCCGACTTTGGGGGCGGCTGGGGCGCCCCGGGCTGCGGCTTCCCCCTGTGGGTGAACGGAGGTTTCTCTCGCCCCGAGGCGTGGACGCGGCTGCGAAGGGCACCGCCGGCGCCGGGGCGGTCGGGGGCCTCGGGAAGCGGGACTCAGGGTTGCCCAGGGGGAGGCCCCGGGGCACAGGACCCCGGACACAGAAGGTTGAGGAGGCAGGCGAGGGTTGGAGCCCGGGCCTCGGGGCCCGCCTGGCCCCACCGGCCCGCGCCAGGAAGGGAGCCCCGGGCGCTGAGGAGCGGGAGGCGTCGGCGTCGCGCGCGGCGGACTCGCGGGGGGCTCTGCGGCGGGGTGCGGGCGGGACCCCGCGGGGTCCCGGGCCAGGCGCGGGGGGCGGCCCCGCAGACGGGCTGCGCCCGAAGCGAGTTTGCCGGGCGTTTTCCGGCCGATTCTCACGAGCGTTCTGCCCAAACCGGGATCGGTTTGGGCAGAACGCTCGTGAGAATCGGCCGCCGTTGGGCAGCCCCGGGGACCGGCCTGTTCCCCGGGGCCGAGGGCCCTTTCTCGCTCGGGGCCCGGCGCGGCCCCCCGGAAAACGCGCCGAGAGGACGCGGACCCGCCGGTGGCCCCAGCGCCGGGAGCACTCCCGGAGCAGAGTTGAGGGAGGGCCTGGGGCCGGGCGTCGTGCTCTGACCTTGGGGGCGGCTGGGGCGCCCCGGGCTGCGCCTTACCCCTGCGGGGAAACAGAGGTTTCTCTGGCCCCGAGGCGAGGACGCGGCAGCGAAGGGCACCGTCGGCGCCAGGGCGGTCGGGGGCCTCGGGGCGCGGGACTCAGGGTTGCCCAGGGGGAGGCCCCGGGGCACAGGACCCCGGACTCCGAAGGCTGAGGAGGCAGGCGAGGGTTGGAGCCCGGGCATCGGGGCCCGCCCGGCCCCACCGGCCCGCGCCAGGGAGGGGAGCCCCGGGCGCTGAGGAGCGGGTGGCGTCGGCGTCGCTCGCGGCAGACTCGCGGGGGGCTTTCCGGCGGGGTGTGTTCGCTACCCCGCGGGGTCCCGGGCCAGGCGCGGGGGGCGGCCCCGCAGACGGACTGCGCCCGAAGCGAGTTCGCCGGGCGTTTTCCGGCCGATTCTCACGAGCGTTCTGCCCAAACCGGGATCGGTTTGGGCAGAACGCTCGTGAGAATCGGCCGGCGTTGGGCAGCCCCAGGGACTGGCCTGTTCCCCGGGGCCGAGGGCCCTTTCTCGCTCGGGGCCCGGCGCGGCCCCCCGGAAAACGCTCCGAGAGGACGCGGACCCGCCGGCGGCCCCGGCGCCGGGGAGCACTCCCGGAGCAGAGTTGAGGAAGGGCCTGGGGCCGGGCGTCGTGCTCCGACTTTGGGGGCGGCTGGGGCGCCCCGGACTGCGGCTTCCCCCTGCGGGGGAACGGAGGTTTCTCTCGCCCCGAGGCGTGGACGCGGCTGCGAAGGGCACCGTCGGCGCCGGGGCGGTCGGGGGCCTCGGGGCGCGGGACTCAGGGTTGCCCAGGGGGAGGCCCCGGGGCACAGGACCCCGGACTCGGAAGGCTGAGGAGGCAGGCGAGGGTTGGAGCCCGGGCCTCGGGGCCCGCCTGACCCCACCGGCCCGCGCCAGGGAGGGGAGCCCCGGGCGCTGAGGAGCGGGAGGCGTCTGCGTCGCGCGCGGCGGACTCGCGGGGGGCTCTGCGGCGGGGTGCGGGCGGGACCCCGCGGGGTCCCGGGCCAGGCGCGGGGGGCGGCCCCGCAGACGGGCTGCGCCCGAAGCGAGTTCGCCGGGCGTTTTCCGGCCGATTCTCACGAGCGTTCTGCCGAAACCGGGATCGGTTTGGGCAGAACGCTCGTGAGAATCGGCCGGCGTTGGACAGCCCCGGCGACTGGCCTGTTCCCCGGGGCCGAGGGCCCTTTCTCGCTCGGGGCCCGGCGCGGCCCCCCGGAAAACGCGCCGAGAGGACGCGGATCCGCCGGCGGCCCCGGCGTCGGGGAGCACTCCCGGAGCAGAGTTGAGGGAGGGCCTGGGGCCGGGCGTCGTGCTCCGACTTTGGGGGCGGCTGGGGCGCCCCGGGCTGCGGCTTCCCCCTGTGGGTGAACGGAGGTTTCTCTCGCCCCGAGGCGTGGACGCGGCTGCGAAGGGCACCGCCGGCCGGGGCGGTCGGGGGCCTCGGGAAGCGGGACTCAGGGTTGCCCAGGGGGAGGCCCCGGGGCACAGGACCCCGGACACAGAAGGTTGAGGAGGCAGGCGAGGGTTGGAGCCCGGGCCTCGGGGCCCGCCCGGCCCCACCGGCCCGCGCCAGGAAGGGAGCCCCGGGCGCTGAGGAGCGGGAGGCGTCGGCGTCGCGCGCGGCAGACTCGCGGGGGGCTCTGCGGCGGGGTGCGGGCGGGACACCGCGGGGTCCCGGGCCAGGCGCGGGGGGCGGCCCCGCAGACGGGCTGCGCCCGAAGCGAGTTCGCCGGGCGTTCTCCGGCCGATTCTCACGAGCGTTCTGCCCAAACCGGGATCGGTTTGGGCAGAACGCTCGTGAGAATCGGCCGGCGTTGGGCAGCCCCGGGGACCGGCCTCTTCCCCGGGGCCGAGGGCCCTTTCTCGCTCGGGGCCCGGCGCAGCCCCCTGGAAAACGCGCCGAGAGGACGCGGACCCTCCGGCTGCCCTGGCGCCGGGGAGCACTCCCGGAGCAGAGTTGAGGGAGGGCCTGGGGCCGGGCGTCGTGCTCCGACTTTGGGGGCGGCTGGGGCGCGCCGGGCTGCGCCTTCCCCCTGCGGGGGAACGGAGGTTTCTCTGGCCCCGAGGCGAGGACGCGGCAGCGAAGGGCACCGTCGGCGCCGGGGCAGTTGGGGGCCCCGAGGCGCGGGACTCAGGGTTGCCCAGGGGGAGGCCCCGGGGCACAGGACCCCGGATTCCGAAGGCTGAGGAGGCAGGTGAGGGTTGGAGCCCGGGCCTCGGGGCCCGCCCGGCCCCACCGGCCCGCGCCAGGGAGGGGAGCCCTGGCGCTGAGGAGCGGGAGGCGTCGGCGTCGCGCGCGGCGGACTCGCGGGGGGCTCTGCGGCGGGGTGCGGGCGGGACCCCGCGGAGTCCCGGGCCAGGCGCGGGGGGCGGCCCCGCAGACGGGCTGCGCCCGAAGCGAATTCGCCGGGCGTTTTCCGGCCGATTCTCACGAGCGTTCTGCCCAAACCGGGATCGGTTTGGGCAGAACGCTCGTGAGAATCGGCCGGCGTTGGGCAGCCCCGGGGACCGGCCTGGTCCCCGGGGCCGAGGGCCCTTTCTCGCTCGGGGCCCGGCGCGGCCCCCCGGAAAACGCGCCGAGAGGACGAGGACCCGCCGGCGGCCCCGGCGCCGGGGAGCCCGCCCGGAGCAGAGTTGAGGGAGGGCCTGGGCCCCGGCGTCGTGCTCCGACTTTGGGGGTGGCTGGGGCGCCCCGGGCTGCCCTTCCCCCTGCGGGGGAACGGAGGTTTCTCTCGCCCCGAGGCGTGGACGCGGCTGTGAAGGGCACCGTCGGCGCTGGGGCGGTCGGGGGCCTCGGGGCGCGGGACTCAGGGTTGCCCATGGGGAGGCCCCGGGGCACAGGACCCCGGATTCGGAAGGCTGAGGAGGCAGGCGAGGGTTGCAGCCCGGTCCTCGGGGCCCGCCCGGCCCCACCGGCCCGCGCCAGGGAGGGGAGTCCCTGGCGCTGTGGAGTGGGAGGCTTTGGCGTGGCCCGTGTCCGACTCGCGGGATGCTTTCCGGCGGGGTGCGGATGCGTCCAGGTGGGATCCCGGGCCAGGCGTGGGGGCCTTCCACCCAGAAAATGTCCCATCCACCCAGAAAATGTCCCAGATGACACGGACCACCGGTACATTTCTGTTTTGTGTCTATGGGGTGTGCAAATGCTGGTGGTGACCCAGTATCATACAGTTTTCTCCTGCTCTCTGTTTTCTGCTCATCTCCAAATGACAGTTTCTTTTTTTTTTTTTTTTTTTTTTTAATTTTATTTATTTGACAGGCAGAGATCACAAGTAGGCAGAGAGGCAGGCAGAGAGAGAGAGGGAGAAGCAGGCTCCCTGCTGAGCAGAGAGCCCGATGCGGGGCTCGATCCCAGGACCCTGAGATCATGACCCGAGCTGAAGGCAGAGGCTTTAACTCACTGAGCCACCCAGGTGCCCCCCAAATGACAGTTTCAATCTAGGAAGCTGGCAAGGTGCGGGTTCGAGTCTCAGGCATCCCCACTCGGACGGGCTTAGGAGCCAGTGCTCTGGGCACAGAAACCTGTACACCTGACCTATCGTTAGGCTTAGGGCCCAGGGGCATGGCAGGCCCTATCTGACAGCACTGCGGTGTCGTCCCCTCAGGGCTGAGGTGAGGGTATGTGCCTGGCTGGTTGGCAGATCCGGCTTCATGGCTGGGTGGGCCACTAATTTTGGGGGTGGCTTTAGTGGGGCTTTGAGGTGGGATCCCCCATGGGCTGAGTCAAGGACGGTGGTCAAGCGGTATGTCCGTCTCTGGGTTTTGTTGCCATGTGGGCCATCAGAGGTGAGGGTGTCCTCTGGAATGCATGTGGGTTTCTCCTGGTCTGAGGGTTCTGGGTCGCTCCGAACGGCATGGTTTTCTCCTGGATGGTAGGCGGAGTCCTTGGTTGAGGCTCAGGGGGTCCCAATCTGGAGGGATTGTTGGCCATGTCTCTGGGCACGGAAGCCTGAAAACACAACCCAGAGTTTGGGTTAGGGCTTAGGGGGATCCAGGCCCTACCTCCTGGTGCTGAGGCTGGATCCCCAGTTGCTGAATCGAACCTGGGGGTCAGGCAGCACATCAGGGTGTGAGTTTGTGACTGTGGGGACCGTCCAATTTGGGGGTGTCCCCTGGGATGCATGTGGGTTTTTTCCATTCTGAGGGCTCTGCGCAGCTTCCAAAGGTACAGTTTCCTCCTGGGTGGCAGGTGGGTTTCTGGGGTGTGGCCCAGAGGTCCCCAATCTGGAGGGACCGTGCCAGTGTGGCTTCAGACCTGTGGAGGGTTAGGGAGCTGCCTTAGGAGTCTGTGGAAAGCCCCGCAGTGCCAGTTCACGCCACTGGAGGGAGCGGTGAGCCGTGGCGCCAGAGACCCTGGAAGACGTGGCAATGCTGCTCGTCACCACTGGAGGCAGTGGCGAGCTGCCCTGGGAAACACCCTGGAAGAGGAGTCCGTGCAGCCTGCTGGCTCTGGGGGCCGTGGGGAGGTGTTGGGTGAGAGACCCTGGATCGTGAGGCACTGCAGCTTGTTTCTCCAGGACGGAGTGCTGAGCTGTATAGTCTCTGATTCCCCAGGTTCAAGAGTGGGCATAAGAGACCCTGGAGCCGAGCCCCCACACAGCACTGTGCCCTGTTTCCCCAGGTTTGCTGGCCATCTGCTGTCAGGGTGGTTCCGGAGGGTCCGCCCAGTTGGGCTCTGGAGCCGGGGGGAACCAAACCCGACTCACGGTGCACTTGGAACCGAGGAGTCGAGTGTTTGGAAGAGCATGTTTCTTTCTCCACAAAGGACAAGGGCATTGGTCGGCTTTCGAAGGAAGTCAATGACCACTTAAGAAACAAGCATGTGTCTCTCCTTCTCCCAGGAATCGGAGCAGGTGTGCAGGCGTTAGGTGGGAGGCGCCTGCTTCTCCGCACCTGAAGACCCTTCTTCACTCTGGCTCCACGAGACCTGAACTTTGGAAATCAGCATCTGAGTCTGTCAGGCAGCTTGTCCCAGGAAGTCAGTGTTCCGAGAAAAGAGCAGGCCCATGGGGCACATCCATGCCAGGATGGGAGGTAAAACTTCTCTTTCACCCCACAACCCCTGGGCTTACGTCTTGTCTCCAGTGGAGCTCACAATTGGCACACGGAACCAGCTCTAAGATATCTAGTGTGGGTGCCAGAGTTCCTGAGATTCTCTGCAGGGAGCACCTGGCAGGGATCTCATTTTCTCTGCTTCTTTCTGGCTTACAAAGGTATTTGGAACATCTTTTTCCTAGGCAATCCCTTGGATTCTAAAGGGAAGATGAGATTGACTCGGTGTGCGTTTTGAACACAGAAATTATTCCTTCATCCAACAGTGTTTATCCCACTGGCCCTAGGCTGTGTTGGAATGGCCGGCATCGAGAGGCAGGTGGCTGTTTGTGGTCAGATAGAGACTTGGATGATGGCTTCTCCTTTGTCCAAGGGGATGGATCCTCATGGATTCGTCTTTGCATCCAAAGATTTCCAATGAGGGCAGAGGGAAAATTGAAAAGGATTCCAAGGAGCCTTGGGGCAATATCAAAGGGATGCTTGTCTTCCTAGGTTCACTCAAACGGCTATATATGGATGGACATGCTCTATGTTCTCTGCGGTTTCATGGGTGGTGAAGTCAGAAGGAGATTCTTTGGGATTTCCCTGGATCCATGCATTCCGGTGGCTTCAAGGGCCTTGGCGTCAGGAACCCTGTGAATTTCTGTGGTGAATTTCTGTGGCTGCTTGCCTGAAGCTCGGTGAGTCAGGTGATCCCACAGGTTTTCCATTTCCTCCTTAGGAAATTGCTGGCAGGGAATGTTCTGCTGAAAGCAGAACCCTCGGGGGCCCCTTTGTGGCTCAGTGGGTAAAGCCACTGCCTTTGGCTCAGGTCATGATCCCAGGGTCCTGGGATCGAATCCCGCATTGGGCTCTCTGCTCAGCGGGGAGCCGGTTCCCCCTCTCTCTCTGTCTGCCTCTCTGCCTACTTGTGATCTCTGTCTGACAAATAAATAACAAAAATCTTAAACAAAACAAAACGGGACAGGACCCCGGACTCGGAAGACTGAGGAGGCAGGCGAGGGTTGGAGCCCGGGCCTCGGGGCCCGCCCGGCCCCACCGGCCCGCGCCAGGGAGGGGAGCCCCGGGCGCTGAGGAGCGGGAGGCGTCGGCGTCGCGCGCGGCGGACTCGCGGGGGGCTTTCCGGCGGGGCGCGGGCGCGACCCCGCGGGGTCCCGGGCCAGGCGCGGGGGGCGGCCCCGCAGACGGTCTGCGCCCGAAGCGAGTTCGCCGGGCGTTTTCTGGCCGATTCTCACGAGCGTTCTGCCCAAACCGGGATCGGTTTGGGCAGAACGCTCGTGAGAATCGGCCGGCGTTGGGCAGCCCCGGTGACCGGCCTGTTCCCCGGGGCCAAGGGCCCTTTCTGGCTCGGGGCCCGGCGCGGCCCCCCGGAAAACGCGCCGAGAGGATGCGGACCCGACGGCGGACCCGGCGACGGGGAGCACTCCCGGAGCAGAGTTGAGGGAGGGCCTGGGGCCGGGCGTCGTGCTCCGACTTTGGGGGCGGCCTGGGCGCCCCGGGCTGCGGCTTCCCCCTGCGGGGGAACGGAGGTTTCTCTCGCCCCGAGGCGTGAAGGCGGCTGCGAAGGGCACCGCCGGCGCCGGGGCGGTCGGGGGCCTCGGGGCGCGGGACTCAGGGTTGCCCAGGGGGAGGCCCCGGGGCACAGGACCCCGGACACAGAAGGTTGAGGAGGCAGGCGAGGGTTGGAGCCCGGGCCTCGGGGCCCGCCCGGCCCCACCGGCCCGCGCCAGGGAGGGAGCCCCGGGCGCTGAGGAGCGGGAGGCGTCGGCGTCGCGCGCGGCGGACTCGCGGGGGGCTCTGCGGCGGGGTGCGGGCGCGACCCCGCGGGGTCCCGGGCCAGGCGCGTGGTGCGGCCCCGCAGACGGGCTGCGCCCGACGCGAGTTCGCCGGGCGTTTTCCGGCCGATTCTCACGAGCGTTCTGCCCAAACCGATCCCGGTTTGGGCAGAACGCTCGTGAGAATCGGCCGGCGTTGGGCAGCCCCGGGGACCGGCCTGTTCCCCGGGGCCGAGGGCCATTTTTCTCGCTCGGGGCCCGGCGCGGCCCCCCGGAAAACGCGCCGAGAGGACGCGGACCCGCCGGCGGCCCCGGCGCCGGGGAGCACTCCCGGAGCAGAGTTGAGGGAGAGCCTGGGGCCGGGCGTCGTGCTCCGACTTTGGGGGCGGCTGGGGCGCCCCGGGCTGCGCCTTCCCCCTGCGGGGGAACGGAGGTTTCTCTGGCCCCGAGGCGAGGACGCGGCAGCGAAGGGCACCGTCGGCGCCGGGGCGGTCGGGGGCCTCGGGGCGTGGGACTCAGGGTTGCCCAGGGGGAGGCCCAGGGGCACAGGACCCCGGACTCCGAAGGCTGAGGAGGCAGGCGAGAGTTGGAGCCCGGGCCTCGGGGCCCGCCCGGCCGCACCGGCCCGCGCCAGGTAGGGGAGCCCTGGCGCTGAGGAGCGGGAGGCATCGGCGTCCCGCGCGGCGGACTCGCGGCGGGCTCTGCGGCGGGGTGCGGGCGGTACCCCGCGCGGTCCCGGGCCAGGCGCGGGGGGCGGCCCCGCAGACGGGCTGCGCCCGAAGCGAGTTTGCCGGGCGTTTTCCGGCCGATTCTCACGAGCGTTCTGCCCAAACCGATCCCGGTTTGGGCAGAACGCTCGTGAGAATCGGCCGGCGTTGGGCAGCCCCAGGGACTGGCCTGTTCCCCGAGGCCGAGGGCCCTTTCTCGCTCGGGGCCCGGCGCGGCCCCCCGGAAAACGCGCCGAGAAGACGGGGACCCGCCGGCGGCCCCGGCGCCGGGGAGCCCTCCCGGAGCAGAGTTGAGGGAGGGCCTGGGGCCGGGCGTCGTGCTCCGACTTTGGGGGCGGCTGGGGCGCCCCGGGCTGCGCCTTCCCCCTGCGGGGGAACGGAGGTTTCTCTGGCCCCGAGGCGAGGACGCGGCAGCGAAGGGCACCGCCGGTGCCGGGGCGGTCGGGGGCCTCGGGGCGCGGGACTCAGGGTTGCCCAGGGGGAGGCCCCGGGGCACAGGACCCCGGACTCCGAAGGCTGAGGAGGCAGGCGAGGGTTGGAGCCCGGGCCTCGGGGCCCGCCCGGCCCCTCCGGCCCGCGCCAGGGAAGGGAGCCCCGGGCGCTGAGGAGCGGGAGGCGTCGGCGTCGCGCGCGGCGACTCGCGGGGGGCTCTGCGGCGGGGTGCGGGCGGGACACCGCGGGGTTCTGGGCCAGGCGCGGGGGGGGGCCCCGCAGACGAGCTGCGCCCGAAGCGAGTTCGCCGGGCGTTTTCCGGCCGATTCTCACGAGCGTTCTGCCCAAACCGGGATCGGTTTGGGCAGAACGCTCGTGAGAATCGGCCGGCGTTGGGCAGCCCCGGGGACCGGCCTGTTCCCCGGGGCCAAAGGCCCTTTCTGGCTCGGGGCCCGGCGCGGCCCCCCGGAAAACGCGCCGAGAGGACGCGGACCCGCCGGCGGCCCCGGCGCCGGGGAGCCCTCCCGGAGCAGAGTTGAGGGAGGGCCTGGGGCCGGGCGTCGTGCTCCGACTTTGGGGGCGGCTGGGGCGCCACGGGCTGCGCCTTCCCCCTGCGGGGGAACGGAGGTTTCTCTCGCCCCGAGGCGTGGACGTGGCTGCGATGGGCACCGCCGGCGCCGGGGCGGTCGGGGGCCTCGGGGCGCGGGACTCAGGGTTGCCCAGGGGGAGGCCCCGGGGCACAGGACCCCGGACTCGGAAGGCTGAGGAGGCAGGCGAGGGTTGGAGCCCGGGCCTCGGGGCCCGCCCGGCCGCACCGGCCCGCGCCAGGTAGGGGAGCCCTGGCGCTGAGGAGCGGGAGGCGTCGGCGTCCCGCGCGGCGGACTCGCGGCGGGCTCTGCGGCGGGGTGCGGGAGCGACCCCGCGGGGTCCCGGGCCAGGCGCGGGGGGCGGCCCCGCAGACGGGCTGCGCCCGAAGCGGGTTCGCCGGGCGTTTTCCGGCCGATTCTCACGAGCGTTCTGCCCAAACCGGAATCGGTTTGGGCAGAACGCTCGTGAGAATCGGCCGGCGGTGGGCAGCCCCGGGGACCGGCCTGTTCCCCGGGGCCGAGGGCCATTTTTCTCGCTCGGGGCCCGGCGCGGCCCCCCGGAAAACGCGCCGAGAGGACGCGGACCCGCCGGCGGCCCCGGCGCCGGGGAGCACTCCCGGAGCAGAGTTGAGGGAGGGCCTGCGGCCGGGCGTCGTACTCCGACTTTGGGGCCGCCTGGGGCGCCCTGGGCTGCGGCCTGCCCCAGCGGGGGAACGGAGGTTTCTCTCGCCCCGAGGCTCGGACGAGGCTCCGAAGGGCAATGTCGGCCCCGGGGCGTTCGGGGGCCTCGGGGCGCGGGACTCAGGGTTGCCCAGGGGGAGGTCCCGGGGCACGGTGCCCCGGACTCGGAAGGCCGAGGAGGCAGGCGAGGGTTGGATCCCGGGCCTCGGGGCCCGCCCGGCCCCACCGGCCCGCGCCAGGGAGGGGAGCCCCGGGCGCTGAGGAGCGGGAGGCGTTGGCGTCGCGCGCGGCGGACTCGCGGGGGGCTTTCCGGCAGGGTGCGGGCGCGACCCCGCGGAGTCCCGGGCCAGGCGCGGGGGGCGGCCCCGCAGACGGGCTGCACACAAAGCGAGTTCGCCGGGCGTTTTCCGGCCAATTCTCACGAGCGTTCTGCCCAAACCGGGATCGGTTTGGGCAGAACCCTCGTGAGAAACGGCCGGCGTTGGGCAGCCCCGGGGACCGGCCTGTTCCCCGGGGCCAAGGGCCCTTTCTGGCTCGGGGCCCGGCGCGGCCCCCCGGAAAACGCGCCGAGAGGAGGCGGACCCGACGGCGGACCCGGCGACGGGGAGCACTCCCGGAGCAGAGTTGAGGGAGGGCCTGGGGCCGGGCGTCGTGCTCCGACTTTGGGGGCGGCCTGGGCGCCCCGGGCTGCGGCTTCCCCCTGCGGGGGAACGGAGGTTTCTCTCGCCCCGAGGCGTGAAGGCGGCTGCGAAGGGCACCGCCGGCGCCGGGGCGGTCGGGGGCCTCGGGGCGCGGGACTCAGGGTTGCCCAGGGGGAGGCCCCGGGGCCCAGGACCCCGGACTCGGAAGGCTGAGGAGGCAGGCGAGGGTTGGAGCCCGGGCCTCGGGGCCCGCCCGGCCCCACCGGCCCGCGCCAGGGAGGGGAGCCCCGGGCGCTGAGGAGCAGGAGGCGTCGGCGTCGCGCGCGGCGGACTCGCGGGGGGCTTTCCGGCGGGGCGCGGGCGCGACCCCGCGGGGTCCCGGGCCAGGCGCGGGGGGCGGCCCCGCAGACGGGCTGCGCCCGAAGCGAGTTCGCCGGGCGTTTTCCGGCCGATTCGCACGAGCGTTCTGCCCAAACCGGGATCGGTTTGGGCAGAACGCTCGTGAGAATCGGCCGGCGTTGGGCAGTCCCGGGGACCGGCCTGGTCCCCGGGGCCGAGGGCCCTTTCTCGCTCGGGGCCCGGCGCGGCCCCCCGGAAAACGCGCCGAGAGGACGCGGACCCGCCGGCGGCCCCGGCGCCGGGGAGCCCTCCCGGAGCAGAGTTGAGGGAGGGCCTGGGGCCGGGCGTCGTGCTCCGACTTTGGGGGCGGCTGGGGCGCCCCGGGCTGCGGCTTCCCCCTGCGGGGGAACGGAGGTTTTTCTCGCCCCGAGGCGTGGACGCGGCTGCGAAGGGCACCGTCGGCGCCGGGGCGGTCGGGGGCCTTGGGGCGCGGGACTCAGGGTTGCCCAGGGGGAGGCCCCGGGGCCCAGGAACCCGGACTCGGAAGGCTGAGGAGGCAGGCGAGGGTTGGAGCCCGGGCCTCGGGGCCCGCCCGGCCCCACCGGCCCGCGCCAGGGAGGGGAGCCCCGGGCGCTGAGGAGCGGGAGGCGTCGGCGTCGCGCGCGGCGGACTCGCGGGGGGCTTTCCGGCGGGGCGCGGGCGCGACCCCGCGGGGTCCCGGGCCAGGCGCGGGGGGCGGCCCCGCAGACGGGCTGCGCCCGAAGCGAGTTCGCCGGGCGTTTTCTGGCCGATTCTCACGAGCGTTCTGCCCAAACCGGGATCGGTTTGGGCAGAACGCTCGTGAGAATCGGCCGGCGTTGGGCAGCCCCGGTGACCGGCCTGTTCCCCGGGGCCAAGGGCCCTTTCTGGCTCGGGGCCCGGCGCGGCCCCCCGGAAAACGCGCCGAGAGGACGCGGACCCGACGGCGGACCCGGCGACGGGGAGCACTCCCGGAGCAGAGTTGAGGGAGGGCCTGGGGCCGGGCGTCGTGCTCCGACTTTGGGGGCGGCCTGGGCGCCCCGGGCTGCGGCTTCCCCCTGCGGGGGAACGGAGGTTTCTCTCGCCCCGAGGCGTGAAGGCGGCTGCGAAGGGCACCGCCGGCGCCGGGGCGGTCGGGGGCCTCGGGGCGCGGGACTCAGGGTTGCCCAGGGGGAGGCCCCGGGGCACAGGACCCCGGACACAGAAGGTTGAGGAGGCAGGCGAGGGTTGGAGCCCGGGCCTCGGGGCCCGCCCGGCCCCACCGGCCCGCGCCAGGGAGGGAGCCCCGGGCGCTGAGGAGCGGGAGGCGTCGGCGTCGCGCGCGGCGGACTCGCGGGGGGCTCTGGGGCGGGGTGCGGGCGCGACCCCGCGGGGTCCCGGGCCAGGCGCGTGGTGCGGCCCCGCAGACGG
The DNA here is from genome assembly GCF_963455335.1 of Martes martes. NCBI lineage: Eukaryota > Metazoa > Chordata > Mammalia > Carnivora > Mustelidae > Martes > Martes martes. Next base: position 162,282 of record NW_027666501.1, read on the forward strand.
GCTGCGCCCAAAGCGAGTTTGCCGGGCGTTTTCCGGCCGATTCTCACGAGCGTTCTGCCCAAACCGATCCCGGTTTGGGCAGAACGCTCGTGAGAATCGGCCGGCGTTGGGCAGCCCCGGGGACCGGCCTGGTCCCCGGGGCCGAGGGCCCTTTCTCGCTCGGGGCCCGGCGCGGCCCCCCGGAAAACGCGCCGAGAGGACGCGGACCCGCCGGTGGCCCCAGCGCCGGGAGCACTCCCGGAGCAGAGTTGAGGGAGGGCCTGGGGCCGGGCGTCGTGCTCTGACCTTGGGGGCGGCTGGGGCGCCCCGGGCTGCGCCTTACCCCTGCGGGGGAACAGAGGTTTCTCTGGCCCCGAGGCGAGGACGCGGCAGCGAAGGGCACCGTCGGCGCCAGGGCGGTCGGGGGCCTCGGGGCGCGGGACTCAGGGTTGCCCAGGGGGAGGCCCCGGGGCACAGGACCCCGGACTCCGAAGGCTGAGGAGGCAGGCGAGGGTTGGAGCCCGGGCATCGGGGACCGCCTGGCCCCAACGGCCCTCGCCAGGGAGGGGAGCCCCGGGCGCTGAGGAGCGGGTGGCGTCGGCGTCGCTCGCGGCAGACTCGCGGGGGGCTTTCCGGCGGGGTGTGTTCGCTACCCCGCGGGGTCCCGGGCCAGGCGCGGGGGGCGGCCCCGCAGACGGGCTGCGCCCGAAGCGAGTTCGCCGGGCGTTTTCCGGCCGATTCTCACGAGCGTTCTGCCCAAACCGGGATCGGTTTGGGCAGAACGCTCGTGAGAATCGGCCGGCGTTGGGCAGCCCCAGGGACTGGCCTGTTCCCCGGGGCCGAGGGCCCTTTCTCGCTCGGGGCCCGGCGCGGCCCCCCGGAAAACGCGCCGAGAGGACGCGGACCTGCCGGCGGCCCCGGCGCCGGGGAGCACTCCCGGAGCAGAGTTGAGGGAGGGCCTGGGGCCGGGCGTCGTGCTCCGACTTTGGGGGCGGCTGGGGCGCGCCGGGCTGCGCGTTCCCCCTGCGAGGGAACGGAGGTTTCTCTGGCCCCGAGGCGAGGACGCGGCAGCGAAGGGCACCGCCGGCGCTGGGGCGGTCAGGGGCCTCGGGGCGCGGGACTCAGGGTTGCCCAGGGGGAGGCCCCGGGGCACAGGACCCCGGACTCGGAAGGCTGAGGAGGCAGGCGAGGGTTGGAACCCGGGCCTCGGGGCCCGCCCGGCCCCAACGGCCCGCGCCAGGGAGGGGAGCCCCGGGCGCTGAGGAGCGGGAGGCGTCGGCGTCGCGCGCGGCGGACTCGCGGGGGGCTCTGCGGCGGGGTGCGGGCGCGACCCCGCGGGGTCCCGGGCCAGGCGCGGGGGGCGGCCCCGCAGACGGGCTGCGCCCGAAGCGAATTCGCCGGGCGTTTTCCGGCCGATTCTCACGAGCGTTCTGCCCAAACCGGGATCGGTTTGGGCAGAACGCTCGTGAGAATCGGCCGGCGTTGGGCAGCCCCGGGGACCGGCCTGGTCCCCGGGGCCGAGGGCCCTTTCTCGCTCGGGGCCCGGCGCGGCCCCCCGGAAAACGCGCCGAGAGGACGAGGACCCGCCGGCGGCCCCGGCGCCGGGGAGCCCGCCCGGAGCAGAGTTGAGGGAGGGCCTGGGCCCCGGCGTCGTGCTCCGACTTTGGGGGTGGCTGGGGCGCCCCGGGCTGCCCTTCCCCCTGCGGGGGAACGGAGGTTTCTCTCGCCCCGAGGCGTGGACGCGGCTGTGAAGGGCACCGTCGGCGCTGGGGCGGTCGGGGGCCTCGGGGCGCGGGACTCAGGGTTGCCCATGGGGAGGCCCCGGGGCACAGGACCCCGGATTCGGAAGGCTGAGGAGGCAGGCGAGGGTTGCAGCCCGGTCCTCGGGGCCCGCCCGGCCCCACCGGCCCGCGCCAGGGAGGGGAGTCCCTGGCGCTGTGGAGTGGGAGGCTTTGGCGTGGCCCGTGTCCGACTCGCGGGATGCTTTCCGGCGGGGTGCGGATGCGTCCAGGTGGGATCCCGGGCCAGGCGTGGGGGCCTTCCACCCAGAAAATGTCCCATCCACCCAGAAAATGTCCCAGATGACACGGACCACCGGTACATTTCTGTTTTGTGTCTATGGGGTGTGCAAATGCTGGTGGTGACCCAGTATCATACAGTTTTCTCCTGCTCTCTGTTTTCTGCTCATCTCCAAATGACAGTTTCTTTTTTTTTTTTTTTTTTTTTAATTTTATTTATTTGACAGGCAGAGATCACAAGTAGGCAGAGAGGCAGGCAGAGAGAGAGAGGGAGAAGCAGGCTCCCTGCTGAGCAGAGAGCCCGATGCGGGGCTCGATCCCAGGACCCTGAGATCATGACCCGAGCTGAAGGCAGAGGCTTTAACTCACTGAGCCACCCAGGTGCCCCCCAAATGACAGTTTCAATCTAGGAAGCTGGCAAGGTGCGGGTTCGAGTCTCAGGCATCCCCACTCGGACGGGCTTAGGAGCCAGTGCTCTGGGCACAGAAACCTGTACACCTGACCTATCGTTAGGCTTAGGGCCCAGGGGCATGGCAGGCCCTATCTGACAGCACTGCGGTGTCGTCCCCTCAGGGCTGAGGTGAGGGTATGTGCCTGGCTGGTTGGCAGATCCGGCTTCATGGCTGGGTGGGCCACTAATTTTGGGGGTGGCTTTAGTGGGGCTTTGAGGTGGGATCCCCCATGGGCTGAGTCAAGGACGGTGGTCAAGCGGTATGTCCGTCTCTGGGTTTTGTTGCCATCTGGGCCATCAGAGGTGAGGGTGTCCTCTGGAATGCATGTGGGTTTCTCCTGGTCTGAGGGTTCTGGGTCGCTCCGAACGGCATGGTTTTCTCCTGGATGGTAGGCGGAGTCCTTGGTTGAGGCTCAGGGGGTCCCAATCTGGAGGGATTGTTGGCCATGTCTCTGGGCACGGAAGCCTGAAAACACAACCCAGAGTTTGGGTTAGGGCTTAGGGGGATCCAGGCCCTACCTCCTGGTGCTGAGGCTGGATCCCCAGTTGCTGAATCGAACCTGGGGGTCAGGCAGCACATCAGGGTGTGAGTTTGTGACTGTGGGGACCGTCCAATTTGGGGGTGTCCCCTGGGATGCATGTGGGTTTTTTCCATTCTGAGGGCTCTGCGCAGCTTCCAAAGGTACAGTTTCCTCCTGGGTGGCAGGTGGGTTTCTGGGGTGTGGCCCAGAGGTCCCCAATCTGGAGGGACCGTGCCAGTGTGGCTTCAGACCTGTGGAGGGTTAGGGAGCTGCCTTAGGAGTCTGTGGAAAGCCCCGCAGTGCCAGTTCACGCCACTGGAGGGAGCGGTGAGCCGTGGCGCCAGAGACCCTGGAAGACGTGGCAATGCTGCTCGTCACCACTGGAGGCAGTGGCGAGCTGCCCTGGGAAACACCCTGGAAGAGGAGTCCGTGCAGCCTGCTGGCTCTGGGGGCCGTGGGGAGGTGTTGGGTGAGAGACCCTGGATCGTGAGGCACTGCAGCTTGTTTCTCCAGGACGGAGTGCTGAGCTGTATAGTCTCTGATTCCCCAGGTTCAAGAGTGGGCATAAGAGACCCTGGAGCCGAGCCCCCACACAGCACTGTGCCCTGTTTCCCCGGGTTTGCTGGCCATCTGCTGTCAGGGTGGTTCCGGAGGGTCCGCCCAGTTGGGCTCTGGAGCCGGGGGGAACCAAACCCGACTCACGGTGCACTTGGAACCGAGGAGTCGAGTGTTTGGAAGAGCATGTTTCTTTCTCCACAAAGGACAAGGGCATTGGTCGGCTTTAGAAGGAAGTCAATGACCACTTAAGAAACAAGCATGTGTCTCTCCTTCTCCCAGGAATCGGAGCAGGTGTGCAGGCGTTAGGTGGGAGGCGCCTGCTTCTCCGCACCTGAAGACCCTTCTTCACTCTGGCTCCACGAGACCTGAACTTTGGAAATCAGCATCTGAGTCTGTCAGGCAGCTTGTCCCAGGAAGTCAGTGTTCCGAGAAAAGAGCAGGCCCATGGGGCACATCCATGCCAGGATGGGAGGTAAAACTTCTCTTTCACCCCACAACCCCTGGGCTTACGTCTTGTCTCCAGTGGAGCTCACAATTGGCACACGGAACCAGCTCTAAGATATCTAGTGTGGGTGCCAGAGTTCCTGAGATTCTCTGCAGGGAGCACCTGGCAGGGATCTCATTTTCTCTGCTTCTTTCTGGCTTACAAAGGTATTTGGAACATCTTTTTCCTAGGCAATCCCTTGGATTCTAAAGGGAAGATGAGATTGACTCGGTGTGCGTTTTGAACACAGAAATTATTCCTTCATCCAACAGTGTTTATCCCACTGGCCCTAGGCTGTGTTGGAATGGCCGGCATCGAGAGGCAGGTGGCTGTTTGTGGTCAGATAGAGACTTGGATGATGGCTTCTCCTTTGTCCAAGGGGATGGATCCTCATGGATTCGTCTTTGCATCCAAAGATTTCCAATGAGGGCAGAGGGAAAATTGAAAAGGATTCCAAGGAGCCTTGGGGCAATATCAAAGGGATGCTTGTCTTCCTAGGTTCACTCAAACGGCTATATATGGATGGACATGCTCTATGTTCTCTGCGGTTTCATGGGTGGTGAAGTCAGAAGGAGATTCTTTGGGATTTCCCTGGATCCATGCATTCCGGTGGCTTCAAGGGCCTTGGCGTCAGGAACCCTGTGAATTTCTGTGGTGAATTTCTGTGGCTGCTTGCCTGAAGCTCGGTGAGTCAGGTGATCCCACAGGTTTTCCATTTCCTCCTTAGGAAATTGCTGGCAGGGAATGTTCTGCTGAAAGCAGAACCCTCGGGGGCCCCTTTGTGGCTCAGTGGGTAAAGCCACTGCCTTTGGCTCAGGTCATGATCCCAGGGTCCTGGGATCGAATCCCGCATTGGGCTCTCTGCTCAGCGGGGAGCCGGTTCCCCCTCTCTCTCTGTCTGCCTCTCTGCCTACTTGTGATCTCTGTCTGACAAATAAATAACAAAAATCTTAAACAAAACAAAACGGGACAGGACCCCGGACTCGGAAGACTGAGGAGGCAGGCGAGGGTTGGAGCCCGGGCCTCGGGGCCCGCCCGGCCCCACCGGCCCGCGCCAGGGAGGGGAGCCCCGGGCGCTGAGGAGCGGGAGGCGTCGGCGTCGCGCGCGGCGGACTCGCGGGGGGCTTTCCGGCGGGGCGCGGGCGCGACCCCGCGGGGTCCCGGGCCAGGCGCGGGGGGCGGCCCCGCAGACGGTCTGCGCCCGAAGCGAGTTCGCCGGGCGTTTTCTGGCCGATTCTCACGAGCGTTCTGCCCAAACCGGGATCGGTTTGGGCAGAACGCTCGTGAGAATCGGCCGGCGTTGGGCAGCCCCGGTGACCGGCCTGTTCCCCGGGGCCAAGGGCCCTTTCTGGCTCGGGGCCCGGCGCGGCCCCCCGGAAAACGCGCCGAGAGGATGCGGACCCGACGGCGGACCCGGCGACGGGGAGCACTCCCGGAGCAGAGTTGAGGGAGGGCCTGGGGCCGGGCGTCGTGCTCCGACTTTGGGGGCGGCCTGGGCGCCCCGGGCTGCGGCTTCCCCCTGCGGGGGAACGGAGGTTTCTCTCGCCCCGAGGCGTGAAGGCGGCTGCGAAGGGCACCGCCGGCGCCGGGGCGGTCGGGGGCCTCGGGGCGCGGGACTCAGGGTTGCCCAGGGGGAGGCCCCGGGGCACAGGACCCCGGACACAGAAGGTTGAGGAGGCAGGCGAGGGTTGGAGCCCGGGCCTCGGGGCCCGCCCGGCCCCACCGGCCCGCGCCAGGGAGGGAGCCCCGGGCGCTGAGGAGCGGGAGGCGTCGGCGTCGCGCGCGGCGGACTCGCGGGGGGCTCTGCGGCGGGGTGCGGGCGCGACCCCGCGGGGTCCCGGGCCAGGCGCGTGGTGCGGCCCCGCAGACGGGCTGCGCCCGACGCGAGTTCGCCGGGCGTTTTCCGGCCGATTCTCACGAGCGTTCTGCCCAAACCGATCCCGGTTTGGGCAGAACGCTCGTGAGAATCGGCCGGCGTTGGGCAGCCCCGGGGACCGGCCTGTTCCCCGGGGCCGAGGGCCATTTTTCTCGCTCGGGGCCCGGCGCGGCCCCCCGGAAAACGCGCCGAGAGGACGCGGACCCGCCGGCGGCCCCGGCGCCGGGGAGCACTCCCGGAGCAGAGTTGAGGGAGAGCCTGGGGCCGGGCGTCGTGCTCCGACTTTGGGGGCGGCTGGGGCGCCCCGGGCTGCGCCTTCCCCCTGCGGGGGAACGGAGGTTTCTCTGGCCCCGAGGCGAGGACGCGGCAGCGAAGGGCACCGTCGGCGCCGGGGCGGTCGGGGGCCTCGGGGCGTGGGACTCAGGGTTGCCCAGGGGGAGGCCCAGGGGCACAGGACCCCGGACTCCGAAGGCTGAGGAGGCAGGCGAGAGTTGGAGCCCGGGCCTCGGGGCCCGCCCGGCCGCACCGGCCCGCGCCAGGTAGGGGAGCCCTGGCGCTGAGGAGCGGGAGGCATCGGCGTCCCGCGCGGCGGACTCGCGGCGGGCTCTGCGGCGGGGTGCGGGCGGTACCCCGCGCGGTCCCGGGCCAGGCGCGGGGGGCGGCCCCGCAGACGGGCTGCGCCCGAAGCGAGTTTGCCGGGCGTTTTCCGGCCGATTCTCACGAGCGTTCTGCCCAAACCGATCCCGGTTTGGGCAGAACGCTCGTGAGAATCGGCCGGCGTTGGGCAGCCCCAGGGACTGGCCTGTTCCCCGAGGCCGAGGGCCCTTTCTCGCTCGGGGCCCGGCGCGGCCCCCCGGAAAACGCGCCGAGAAGACGGGGACCCGCCGGCGGCCCCGGCGCCGGGGAGCCCTCCCGGAGCAGAGTTGAGGGAGGGCCTGGGGCCGGGCGTCGTGCTCCGACTTTGGGGGCGGCTGGGGCGCCCCGGGCTGCGCCTTCCCCCTGCGGGGGAACGGAGGTTTCTCTGGCCCCGAGGCGAGGACGCGGCAGCGAAGGGCACCGCCGGTGCCGGGGCGGTCGGGGGCCTCGGGGCGCGGGACTCAGGGTTGCCCAGGGGGAGGCCCCGGGGCACAGGACCCCGGACTCCGAAGGCTGAGGAGGCAGGCGAGGGTTGGAGCCCGGGCCTCGGGGCCCGCCCGGCCCCTCCGGCCCGCGCCAGGGAAGGGAGCCCCGGGCGCTGAGGAGCGGGAGGCGTCGGCGTCGCGCGCGGCGACTCGCGGGGGGCTCTGCGGCGGGGTGCGGGCGGGACACCGCGGGGTTCTGGGCCAGGCGCGGGGGGGGGCCCCGCAGACGAGCTGCGCCCGAAGCGAGTTCGCCGGGCGTTTTCCGGCCGATTCTCACGAGCGTTCTGCCCAAACCGGGATCGGTTTGGGCAGAACGCTCGTGAGAATCGGCCGGCGTTGGGCAGCCCCGGGGACCGGCCTGTTCCCCGGGGCCAAAGGCCCTTTCTGGCTCGGGGCCCGGCGCGGCCCCCCGGAAAACGCGCCGAGAGGACGCGGACCCGCCGGCGGCCCCGGCGCCGGGGAGCCCTCCCGGAGCAGAGTTGAGGGAGGGCCTGGGGCCGGGCGTCGTGCTCCGACTTTGGGGGCGGCTGGGGCGCCACGGGCTGCGCCTTCCCCCTGCGGGGGAACGGAGGTTTCTCTCGCCCCGAGGCGTGGACGTGGCTGCGATGGGCACCGCCGGCGCCGGGGCGGTCGGGGGCCTCGGGGCGCGGGACTCAGGGTTGCCCAGGGGGAGGCCCCGGGGCACAGGACCCCGGACTCGGAAGGCTGAGGAGGCAGGCGAGGGTTGGAGCCCGGGCCTCGGGGCCCGCCCGGCCGCACCGGCCCGCGCCAGGTAGGGGAGCCCTGGCGCTGAGGAGCGGGAGGCGTCGGCGTCCCGCGCGGCGGACTCGCGGCGGGCTCTGCGGCGGGGTGCGGGAGCGACCCCGCGGGGTCCCGGGCCAGGCGCGGGGGGCGGCCCCGCAGACGGGCTGCGCCCGAAGCGGGTTCGCCGGGCGTTTTCCGGCCGATTCTCACGAGCGTTCTGCCCAAACCGGAATCGGTTTGGGCAGAACGCTCGTGAGAATCGGCCGGCGGTGGGCAGCCCCGGGGACCGGCCTGTTCCCCGGGGCCGAGGGCCATTTTTCTCGCTCGGGGCCCGGCGCGGCCCCCCGGAAAACGCGCCGAGAGGACGCGGACCCGCCGGCGGCCCCGGCGCCGGGGAGCACTCCCGGAGCAGAGTTGAGGGAGGGCCTGCGGCCGGGCGTCGTACTCCGACTTTGGGGCCGCCTGGGGCGCCCTGGGCTGCGGCCTGCCCCAGCGGGGGAACGGAGGTTTCTCTCGCCCCGAGGCTCGGACGAGGCTCCGAAGGGCAATGTCGGCCCCGGGGCGTTCGGGGGCCTCGGGGCGCGGGACTCAGGGTTGCCCAGGGGGAGGTCCCGGGGCACGGTGCCCCGGACTCGGAAGGCCGAGGAGGCAGGCGAGGGTTGGATCCCGGGCCTCGGGGCCCGCCCGGCCCCACCGGCCCGCGCCAGGGAGGGGAGCCCCGGGCGCTGAGGAGCGGGAGGCGTTGGCGTCGCGCGCGGCGGACTCGCGGGGGGCTTTCCGGCAGGGTGCGGGCGCGACCCCGCGGAGTCCCGGGCCAGGCGCGGGGGGCGGCCCCGCAGACGGGCTGCACACAAAGCGAGTTCGCCGGGCGTTTTCCGGCCAATTCTCACGAGCGTTCTGCCCAAACCGGGATCGGTTTGGGCAGAACCCTCGTGAGAAACGGCCGGCGTTGGGCAGCCCCGGGGACCGGCCTGTTCCCCGGGGCCAAGGGCCCTTTCTGGCTCGGGGCCCGGCGCGGCCCCCCGGAAAACGCGCCGAGAGGAGGCGGACCCGACGGCGGACCCGGCGACGGGGAGCACTCCCGGAGCAGAGTTGAGGGAGGGCCTGGGGCCGGGCGTCGTGCTCCGACTTTGGGGGCGGCCTGGGCGCCCCGGGCTGCGGCTTCCCCCTGCGGGGGAACGGAGGTTTCTCTCGCCCCGAGGCGTGAAGGCGGCTGCGAAGGGCACCGCCGGCGCCGGGGCGGTCGGGGGCCTCGGGGCGCGGGACTCAGGGTTGCCCAGGGGGAGGCCCCGGGGCCCAGGACCCCGGACTCGGAAGGCTGAGGAGGCAGGCGAGGGTTGGAGCCCGGGCCTCGGGGCCCGCCCGGCCCCACCGGCCCGCGCCAGGGAGGGGAGCCCCGGGCGCTGAGGAGCAGGAGGCGTCGGCGTCGCGCGCGGCGGACTCGCGGGGGGCTTTCCGGCGGGGCGCGGGCGCGACCCCGCGGGGTCCCGGGCCAGGCGCGGGGGGCGGCCCCGCAGACGGGCTGCGCCCGAAGCGAGTTCGCCGGGCGTTTTCCGGCCGATTCGCACGAGCGTTCTGCCCAAACCGGGATCGGTTTGGGCAGAACGCTCGTGAGAATCGGCCGGCGTTGGGCAGTCCCGGGGACCGGCCTGGTCCCCGGGGCCGAGGGCCCTTTCTCGCTCGGGGCCCGGCGCGGCCCCCCGGAAAACGCGCCGAGAGGACGCGGACCCGCCGGCGGCCCCGGCGCCGGGGAGCCCTCCCGGAGCAGAGTTGAGGGAGGGCCTGGGGCCGGGCGTCGTGCTCCGACTTTGGGGGCGGCTGGGGCGCCCCGGGCTGCGGCTTCCCCCTGCGGGGGAACGGAGGTTTTTCTCGCCCCGAGGCGTGGACGCGGCTGCGAAGGGCACCGTCGGCGCCGGGGCGGTCGGGGGCCTTGGGGCGCGGGACTCAGGGTTGCCCAGGGGGAGGCCCCGGGGCCCAGGAACCCGGACTCGGAAGGCTGAGGAGGCAGGCGAGGGTTGGAGCCCGGGCCTCGGGGCCCGCCCGGCCCCACCGGCCCGCGCCAGGGAGGGGAGCCCCGGGCGCTGAGGAGCGGGAGGCGTCGGCGTCGCGCGCGGCGGACTCGCGGGGGGCTTTCCGGCGGGGCGCGGGCGCGACCCCGCGGGGTCCCGGGCCAGGCGCGGGGGGCGGCCCCGCAGACGGGCTGCGCCCGAAGCGAGTTCGCCGGGCGTTTTCTGGCCGATTCTCACGAGCGTTCTGCCCAAACCGGGATCGGTTTGGGCAGAACGCTCGTGAGAATCGGCCGGCGTTGGGCAGCCCCGGTGACCGGCCTGTTCCCCGGGGCCAAGGGCCCTTTCTGGCTCGGGGCCCGGCGCGGCCCCCCGGAAAACGCGCCGAGAGGACGCGGACCCGACGGCGGACCCGGCGACGGGGAGCACTCCCGGAGCAGAGTTGAGGGAGGGCCTGGGGCCGGGCGTCGTGCTCCGACTTTGGGGGCGGCCTGGGCGCCCCGGGCTGCGGCTTCCCCCTGCGGGGGAACGGAGGTTTCTCTCGCCCCGAGGCGTGAAGGCGGCTGCGAAGGGCACCGCCGGCGCCGGGGCGGTCGGGGGCCTCGGGGCGCGGGACTCAGGGTTGCCCAGGGGGAGGCCCCGGGGCACAGGACCCCGGACACAGAAGGTTGAGGAGGCAGGCGAGGGTTGGAGCCCGGGCCTCGGGGCCCGCCCGGCCCCACCGGCCCGCGCCAGGGAGGGAGCCCCGGGCGCTGAGGAGCGGGAGGCGTCGGCGTCGCGCGCGGCGGACTCGCGGGGGGCTCTGGGGCGGGGTGCGGGCGCGACCCCGCGGGGTCCCGGGCCAGGCGCGTGGTGCGGCCCCGCAGACGGGCTGCGCCCAAAGCGAGTTTGCCGGGCGTTTTCCGGCCGATTCTCACGAGCGTTCTGCCCAAACCGATCCCGGTTTGGGCAGAACGCTCGTGAGAATCGGCCGGCGTTGGGCAGCCCCGGGGACCGGCCTGGTCCCCGGGGCCGAGGGCCCTTTCTCGCTCGGGGCCCGGCGCGGCCCCCCGGAAAACGCGCCGAGAGGACGCGGACCCGCCGGTGGCCCCAGCGCCGGGAGCACTCCCGGAGCAGAGTTGAGGGAGGGCCTGGGGCCGGGCGTCGTGCTCTGACCTTGGGGGCGGCTGGGGCGCCCCGGGCTGCGCCTTACCCCTGCGGGGGAACAGAGGTTTCTCTGGCCCCGAGGCGAGGACGCGGCAGCGAAGGGCACCGTCGGCGCCAGGGCGGTCGGGGGCCTCGGGGCGCGGGACTCAGGGTTGCCCAGGGGGAGGCCCCGGGGCACAGGACCCCGGACTCCGAAGGCTGAGGAGGCAGGCGAGGGTTGGAGCCCGGGCATCGGGGACCGCCTGGCCCCAACGGCCCTCGCCAGGGAGGGGAGCCCCGGGCGCTGAGGAGCGGGTGGCGTCGGCGTCGCTCGCGGCAGACTCGCGGGGGGCTTTCCGGCGGGGTGTGTTCGCTACCCCGCGGGGTCCCGGGCCAGGCGCGGGGGGCGGCCCCGCAGACGGGCTGCGCCCGAAGCGAGTTCGCCGGGCGTTTTCCGGCCGATTCTCACGAGCGTTCTGCCCAAACCGGGATCGGTTTGGGCAGAACGCTCGTGAGAATCGGCCGGCGTTGGGCAGCCCCAGGGACTGGCCTGTTCCCCGGGGCCGAGGGCCCTTTCTCGCTCGGGGCCCGGCGCGGCCCCCCGGAAAACGCGCCGAGAGGACGCGGACCCGCCGGCGGCCCCGGCGCCGGGGAGCACTCCCGGAGCAGAGTTGAGGAAGGGCCTGGGGCCGGGCGTCGTGCTCCGACTTTGGGGGCGGCTGGGGCGCCCCGGACTGCGGCTTCCCCCTGCGGGTAACGGAGGTTTCTCTCGCCCCGAGGCGTGGACGCGGCTGCGAAGGGCACCGTCGGCGCCGGGGCGGTCGGGGGCCTCGGGGCGCGGGACTCAGGGTTGCCCAGGGGGAGGCCCCGGGGCACAGGACCCCGGACTCGGAAGGCTGAGGAGGCAGGCGAGGGTTGGAGCCCGGGCCTCGGGGCCCGCCTGACCCCACCGGCCCGCGCCAGGGAGGGGAGCCCCGGGCGCTGAGGAGCGGGAGGCGTCTGCGTCGCGCGCGGCGGACTCGCGGGGGGCTCTGCGGCGGGGTGTGGGCGGGACCCCGCGGGGTCCCGGGCCAGGCGCGGGGGGCGGCCCCGCAGACGGGCTGCGCCCGAAGCGAGTTCGCCGGGCGTTTTCCGGCCGATTCTCACGAGCGTTCTGCCGAAACCGGGATCGGTTTGGGCAGAACGCTCGTGAGAATCGGCCGGCGTTGGACAGCCCCGGCGACTGGCCTGTTCCCCGGGGCCGAGGGCCCTTTCTCGCTCGGGGCCCGGCGCGGCCCCCCGGAAAACGCGCCGAGAGGACGCGGATCCGCCGGCGGCCCCGGCGTCGGGGAGCACTCCCGGAGCAGAGTTGAGGGAGGGCCTGGGGCCGGGCGTCGTGCTCCGACTTTGGGGGCGGCTGGGGCGCCCCGGGCTGCGGCTTCCCCCTGTGGGTGAACGGAGGTTTCTCTCGCCCCGAGGCGTGGACGCGGCTGCGAAGGGCACCGCCGGCGCCGGGGCGGTCGGGGGCCTCGGGAAGCGGGACTCAGGGTTGCCCAGGGGGAGGCCCCGGGGCACAGGACCCCGGACACAGAAGGTTGAGGAGGCAGGCGAGGGTTGGAGCCCGGGCCTCGGGGCCCGCCTGGCCCCACCGGCCCGCGCCAGGAAGGGAGCCCCGGGCGCTGAGGAGCGGGAGGCGTCGGCGTCGCGCGCGGCGGACTCGCGGGGGGCTCTGCGGCGGGGTGCGGGCGGGACCCCGCGGGGTCCCGGGCCAGGCGCGGGGGGCGGCCCCGCAGACGGGCTGTGCCCGAAGCGAGTTTGCCGGGCGTTTTCCGGCCGATTCTCACGAGCGTTCTGCCCAAACCGATCCCGGTTTGGGCAGAACGCTCGTGAGAATCGGCCGCCGTTGGGCAGCCCCGGGGACCGGCCTGTTCCCCGGGGCCGAGGGCCCTTTCTCGCTCGGGGCCCGGCGCGGCCCCCCGGAAAACGCGCCGAGAGGACGCGGACCCGCCGGTGGCCCCAGCGCCGGGAGCACTCCCGGAGCAGAGTTGAGGGAGGGCCTGGGGCCGGGCGTCGTGCTCTGACCTTGGGGGCGGCTGGGGCGCCCCGGGCTGCGCCTTACCCCTGCGGGGGAACAGAGGTTTCTCTGGCCCCGAGGCGAGGACGCGGCAGCGAAGGGCACCGTCGGCGCCAGGGCGGTCGGGGGCCTCGGGGCGCGGGACTCAGGGTTGCCCAGGGGGAGGCCCCGGGGCACAGGACCCCGGACTCCGAAGGCTGAGGAGGCAGGCGAGGGTTGGAGCCCGGGCATCGGGGACCGCCTGGCCCCAACGGCCCTCGCCAGGGAGGGGAGCCCCGGGCGCTGAGGAGCGGGTGGCGTCGGCGTCGCTCGCGGCAGACTCGCGGGGGGCTTTCCGGCGGGGTGTGTTCGCTACCCCGCGGGGTCCCGGGCCAGGCGCGGGGGGCGGCCCCGCAGACGGGCTGCGCCCGAAGCGAGTTCGCCGGGCGTTTTCCGGCCGATTCTCACGAGCGTTCTGCCCAAACCGGGATCGGTTTGGGCAGAACGCTCGTGAGAATCGGCCGGCGTTGGGCAGCCCCAGGGACTGGCCTGTTCCCCGGGGCCGAGGGCCCTTTCTCGCTCGGGGCCCGGCGCGGCCCCCCGGAAAACGCGCCGAGAGGACGCGGACCTGCCGGCGGCCCCGGCGCCGGGGAGCACTCCCGGAGCAGAGTTGAGGGAGGGCCTGGGGCCGGGCGTCGTGCTCCGACTTTGGGGGCGGCTGGGGCGCGCCGGGCTGCGCGTTCCCCCTGCGAGGGAACGGAGGTTTCTCTGGCCCCGAGGCGAGGACGCGGCAGCGAAGGGCACCGCCGGCGCTGGGGCGGTCAGGGGCCTCGGGGCGCGGGACTCAGGGTTGCCCAGGGGGAGGCCCCGGGGCACAGGACCCCGGACTCGGAAGGCTGAGGAGGCAGGCGAGGGTTGGAACCCGGGCCTCGGGGCCCGCCCGGCCCCAACGGCCCGCGCCAGGGAGGGGAGCCCCGGGCGCTGAGGAGCGGGAGGCGTCGGCGTCGCGCGCGGCGGACTCGCGGGGGGCTCTGCGGCGGGGTGCGGGCGCGACCCCGCGGGGTCCCGGGCCAGGCGCGGGGGGCGGCCCCGCAGACGGGCTGCGCCCGAAGCGAATTCGCCGGGCGTTTTCCGGCCGATTCTCACGAGCGTTCTGCCCAAACCGGGATCGGTTTGGGCAGAACGCTCGTGAGAATCGGCCGGCGTTGGGCAGCCCCGGGGACCGGCCTGGTCCCCGGGGCCGAGGGCCCTTTCTCGCTCGGGGCCCGGCGCGGCCCCCCGGAAAACGCGCCGAGAGGACGAGGACCCGCCGGCGGCCCCGGCGCCGGGGAGCCCGCCCGGAGCAGAGTTGAGGGAGGGCCTGGGCCCCGGCGTCGTGCTCCGACTTTGGGGGCAGCTGGGGCGTCCCGGGCTGCGGCTTCCCCCTGCGGGGGAACGGAGGTTTCTCTCGCCCCGAGGCGTGGACGCGGCTGCGAAGGGCACCGCCGGCGCCGGGGCGGTCGAGGGCCTCGGGGCTCGGGACTCAGGGTTGCCCAGGGGGAGGTCCCGGGGCACAGGACCCCGGAATCGGAAGGCAGAGGAGGCAAGCGAGGGTTGGAGCACGGGCCTCGGGACCCGCCTGGCCCCACCGGGCCGCGCCAGGGAGGGGAGCCCCGGGCGCTGAGGAGCGGGAGGCGTCGGCGTCGCGCGCAGCGGACTCGCTAGCGGCTTTCCGGCGGGGTGCGGGCGCGACCCCGCTGGGTCCCGGGCCAGGCGCGGGGGGCGGTCCCTCATACGGGCTGCGCCCGAAGCGCGTTCGCCGGGCGTTTTCCGGCCGATTCTCACGAGCGTTCTGACCAAACCGGGATCGGTTTGGGCAGAACGCTCGTGAGAATCGGCTGGCGTTGGGCAGCCCCATGGACAGGCCTGTTCCCCGGGGCCGAGGGCCCTTTCTCGCTCGGGGCCCGGCGCGGCCCCCCGGAAAACGCGCCGAGAGGACGTGGACCTGCCGGCGGCCCCGGCGCCGGGGAGCACTCCCGGAGCAGAGTTGAGGGAGGGCCTGGGGCCGGGCTTCGTGCTCCGACTTTGGGGGCGGCGGGGACGCCCCGGGCTGCGGCTTCCCCCTGCGGGGGAACGGAGGTTTCTCTGGCCCCGAGGCGAGGACGCGGCTGCGAAGGGCACCGTCGGCGCCGGGGCGGTCTGGGGCCCCGGGGCGCGGGACTCAGGGTTGCCCAGGGGGAGGCCCCGGGGCACAGGACCCCGGACTCGGAAGGCTGAGGAGGCAGGCGAGGGTGGGAGCCCGGGCCTCGGGGCCCGCCCGGCCCCACCGGCCCGCGCCAGGGAGGGGAGCCCCGGGCGCTGAGGAGCGGGAGGCGTCGGCGTCGCACGCGGCGGACGCGCGGGGGGCTTTGCGGCGGGGTGCGGGCGCGACCCCGCGGGGTCCCGGGCCAGGCGCGGGGGGCGGCCCCGCAGACGGGCTGCGCCCGAAGCGAGTTCGCCGGGCGTTTTCCGGCCGATTCTCACGAGCGTTCTGCCCAAACCGGGATCGGTTTGGGCAGAACGCTCGTGAGAATCGGCCGGCGTTGGGCAGCCCCGGGGACGGGCTTGTTCCCCGGGGACGAGGGCCCTTTCTCGCTCGGGGCCCGGCGCGGCCCCCCGGAAAACGCGCCGAGAGGACGCGGACCCGCCGGCGGCCCCGGCGCCGGGGACCACTCCCGGAGCAGAGTTGAGGGAGGGCTGGGGCCGGGCGTCGTGCTCCGACTTTGGGGGCGGCTGGGGCGCCCCGGGCTGCGGCTTCCCCCTGCGGGGAAACGGAGGTTTCTCTGGCCCCGAGGCGAGGACGCGGCAGCGAAGGGCACCGCCGGCGCCGGGGCGGTCGGGGGCCTCGGGGCGCGGGACTCAGGGTTGCCCAGGGGGAGGCCCCGGGGCACAGGACCCCGGACTCCGAAGGCTGAGGAGGCAGGCGAGGGTTGGAGCCCGGGCCTCGGGGCCCGCCCGGCCCCACCGGCCCGCGCCAGGGAGGGGAGCCCCGGGCGCTGAGGAGCGGGAGGCGTCGGCGTCGCGCGCGGCGGACTCGCGGGGGGCTCTGCGGCGGGGTGCGGGCGCGACCCCGCGGGGTCCCGGGCCAGGCGCGGGGGGCGGCCCCGCAGACGGGCTGCGCCAGAAGCGAGTTCGCCGGGCGTTTTCCGGCCGATTCTCACGAGCGTTCTGCCCAAACCGGAATCGGTTTGGGCAGAACGCTCGTGAGAATCGGCCGGCGTTGGGCAGCCCCGGGGACGGGCCTGTTCCCCGGGGACGAGGGCCCTTTCTCGCTCGGGGCCCGGCGCGGCCCCCCGGAAAACGCGCCGAGAGGACGCGGACCCGCCGGCGGCCCCGGCGCCGGGGACCACTCCCGGAGCAGAGTTGAGGGAGGGCTGGGGCCGGGCGTCGTGCTCCGACTTTGGGGGCGGCTGGGGCGCCCCGGGCTGCGGCTTCCCCCTGCGGGGAAACGGAGGTTTCTCTGGCCCCGAGGCGAGGACGCGGCAGCGAAGGGCACCGCCGGCGCCGGGGCGGTCGGGGGCCTCGGGGCGCGGGACTCAGGGTTGCCCAGGGGGAGGCCCCGGGGCACAGGACCCCGGACTCCGAAGGCTGAGGAGGCAGGCGAGGGTTGGAGCCCGGGCCTCGGGGCCCGCCCGGCCCCACCGGCCCGCGCCAGGGAGGGGAGCCCCGGGCGCTGAGGAGCGGGAGGCGTCGGCGTCGCGCGCGGCGGACTCGCGGGGGGCTCTGCGGCGGGGTGCGGGCGCGACCCCGCGGGGTCCCGGGCCAGGCGCGGGGGGCGGCCCCGCAGACGGGCTGCGCCAGAAGCGAGTTCGCCGGGCGTTTTCCGGCCGATTCTCACGAGCGTTCTGCCCAAACCGGAATCGGTTTGGGCAGAACGCTCGTGAGAATCGGCCGGCGTTGGGCAGCCCCGGGGACGGGCCTGTTCCCCGGGGACGAGGGCCCTTTCTCGCTCGGGGCCCGGCGCGGCCCCCCGGAAAACGCGCCGAGAGGACGCGGACCCGCCGGCGGCCCCGGCGCCGGGGACCACTCCCGGAGCAGAGTTGAGGGAGGGCTGGGGCCGGGCGTCGTGCTCCGACTTTGGGGGCGGCTGGGGCGCCCCGGGCTGCGGCTTCCCCCTGCGGGGAAACGGAGGTTTCTCTGGCCCCGAGGCGAGGACGCGGCAGCGAAGGGCACCGCCGGCGCCGGGGCGGTCGGGGGCCTCGGGGCGCGGGACTCAGGGTTGCCCAGGGGGAGGCCCCGGGGCACAGGACCCCGGACTCCGAAGGCTGAGGAGGCAGGCGAGGGTTGGAGCCCGGGCCTCGGGGCCCGCCCGGCCCCACCGGCCCGCGCCAGGGAGGGGAGCCCCGGGCGCTGAGGAGCGGGAGGCGTCGGCGTCGCGCGCGGCGGACTCGCGGGGGGCTCTGCGGCGGGGTGCGGGCGCGACCCCGCGGGGTCCCGGGCCAGGCGCGGGGGGCGGCCCCGCAGACGGGCTGCGCCAGAAGCGAGTTCGCCGGGCGTTTTCCGGCCGATTCTCACGAGCGTTCTGCCCAAACCGGAATCGGTTTGGGCAGAACGCTCGTGAGAATCGGCCGGCGTTGGACAGCCCCGGCGACTGGCCTGTTCCCCGGGGCCGAGGGCCCTTTCTCGCTCGGGGCCCGGCGCGGCCCCCCGGAAAACGCGCCGAGAGGACGCGGATCCGCCGGCGGCCCCTGCGTCGGGGAGCACTCCCGGAGCAGAGTTGAGGGAGGGCCTGGGGCCGGGCGTCGTGCTCCGACTTTGGGGGCGGCTGGGGCGCCCCGGGCTGCGGCTTCCCCCTGTGTGTGAACGGAGGTTTCTCTCGCCCCGAGGCGTGGACGCGGCTGCGAAGGGCACCGCCGGCGCCGGGGCGGTCGGGGGCCTCGGGAAGCGGGACTCAGGGTTGCCCAGGGGGAGGCCCCGGGGCACAGGACCCCGGACTCGGAAGGCTGAGGAGGCAGGCGAGGGTTGGAGCCCGGGCCTTGGGGCCCACCCGGCCCCACCGGCCCGCGCCAGGGAGGGGAGCCCCGGGCGCTGAGGAGCGGGAGGCGTCGGCGTCGCGCGCGGCGAACTCGCGGGGGGCTTTCCGGCGGGGTGTGTTCGCGACCCCGCGGGGTCCCGGGCCAGGCGCGGGGGGCGGCCCCGCAGACGGGCTGCGCCCGAAGCGAGTTTGCCGGGCGTTTTCCGGCCGATTCTCACGAGCGTTCTGCCCAAACCGGGATCGGTTTGGGCAGAACGCTCGTGAGAATCGGCCGGCGTTGGGCAGCCCCGGGGACCGGCCTGTTCCCCGGGGCCGAGGGCCCTTTCTCGCTCGGGGCCCGGCGCGGCCCCCCGGAAAACGCTCCGAGAGGACGCGGACCCGCCGGCGGCCCCGGCGCCGGGGAGCACTCCCGGAGCAGAGTTGAGGGAGGGCCTGGGGCCGGGCGTCGTGCTCCGACTTGGGGGCGGCTGGGGCGCCCCGTGCTGCGCCTTCACCCTGCGGGGGAACGGAGGTTTCTCTGGCCCCAGGCGAGGACGCGGCAGCGAAGGGCACCGTCGGCGCCGGGGCGGTCGGGGGCCTCGGGGCGTGGGACTCAGGGTTGCCCAGGGGGAGGCCCCGGGGCACAGGACCCCGGATTCCGAAGGCTGAGGAGGCAGGCGAGTGTTGGAGCCCGGGCCTCGGGGCCCGCCCGGCCCCACCGGCCCAGGCCAGGGAGGGGAGCCCCGGGCGCCGAGGAGCGGGAGGCGTCGGCATCGCGCGCGGCGGACTCGCGGGGGGCTTTGCGGCGGGGTGCGCTGAGGAGCGGGAGGCGTCGCCGTCGCGCGCGGCGGACTCGCGGGGGGCTCTGCGGCGGGGTGCGGGCGGGACCCCGCGGGGTCCCGGGCCAGGCGCGGGGGGCGGCCCCGCAGACGGGCTGCGCCCGAAGCGAGTTCGCCGGGCGTTTTCCGGCCGATTCTCACGAGCGTTCTGCCCAAACCGGGATCGGTTTGGGGAGAACGCTCGTGAGAATCGGCCGGCATTGGGCAGCCCCGGGGACCGGCCTGTTCCCCGGGGCCGAGGGCCCTTTCTCGCTCGGGGCCCGGCGCGGCCCCCCGGAAAACACGCCGAGAGGACGCGGACCCGCCGGCGGCCCCGGCGCTGGGGAGCACTCCCGGAGGAGAGTTGAGGGAGGGCCTGGGGCCGGGCGTCGTGCTCCGACTTTGGGGGCGGCTGCGGCGCCCCGGGCTGCGCCTTCCCCCTGCGGGTGAACGGAGGTTTCTCTGGCCCCGAGGCGAGGACGCGGCAGCGAAGGGCACCGTCGGCGCCGGGGCGGTCGGGGGCCTCGGCGCGCGGGACTCAGGGTTGCCCAGGGGGAGGCCGCGGGGCACAGGACCCCGGACTCGGAAGCCTGAGGAGGTGGCCGAATCTTGGAGCCCGGGCCTCAGGTACCGCCCGGCCCCACCGGCCCACGCCAGGAAGGGGAGCCCCGGGCGCTGAGGAGCGGGAGGCGTCGGCGTCGCGTGCGGCGGACTCGCGGGGGGCTTTCCGGCGGGGCGCGGGCGCGACCCCGCGGGGTCCCGGGCCAGGCGCGGGGTCGGCCCCGCAGACGGGCTGCGCCCGAAGCGATTTCGCCGGGCGTTTTCCGGCCGATTCTCACGAGCGTTCTGCCCAAACCGGGATCGGTTTGGGCAGAACGCTCGTGAGAATCGGCCGGCGTTGCGCAGCCCCGGGGACCAGGCCGGTCCCCGGGGCCGAGGGCCCTTTCTCGCTCGGGGCCCGGCGCGGCCCCCCGGAAAACGCGCCGAGAGGACGCGGACCCGCCGGCGGCCCCGGCGCCGGGGAGCCCTCCCGGAGCAGAGTTGAGGGAGGGCCTGGGGCCGGGCGTCGTGCTCCGAATTTGGGGGCGGCTAGGGCGCCCCGGGCTGCGGCCTCCCCCTGCGGGGGAATGCAGGATTCTCTCGTCCCGAGGCGAGGACGTGGCTGCGGAGGGCACGTCGGGGCCGGGACGGTCGGGGTCCTCGGGGCGCGGGACTCAGGGTTGCCCAGGGGGAGGCCCCGGGGCACAGGACCCCTGACTCGGAAGCCTGAGGAGGTGGCCGAATCTTGGAGCCCGGGCCTCGGGTACCGCCCGGCCCCACCGGCCCACGCCAGGAAGGGGAGCCCCGGGCGCTGAGGAGCGGGAGGCGTCGGCGTCGCGTGCGGCGGACTCGCGGGGGGCTTTCCGGCGGGGTGCGGGCGCGACCCCGCGGGGTCCCTGGCCAGGCGCGGGGGGCGGCCCCGCAGATGGGCTGCGCCCGAAGCGAGTTCGCCGGGCGTTTTCCGGCCGATTCTCACGAGCGTTATGCCCAAACCGGGATCGGTTTGGGCAGAACGCTCGTGAGAATCGGCCGGCGTTGGGCAGCCCCGGGGACCGGCCTGGTCCCCGGGGCCGAGGGCCCTTTCTCGCTCGGGGCCCGGCGCGGCCCCCCGGAAAACGCGCCGAGAGGACGCGGACCCGCCGGCGGCCCCGGCGCCGGGGAGCCCTCCCGGAGCAGAGTTGAGGGAGGGCCTGGGGCCGGGCGTCGTGCTCCGACTTTGGGGGCGGCTGGGGCGCCCCGGGCTGCGGCTTCCCCCTGCGGGGGAACGGAGGTTTCTATCGCCCCGAGGCGTGGACGCGGCTGCGAAGGGCACCGTCGGCGCCGGGGCGGTCGGGGGCCTCGGGGCGCGGGACTCAGGGTTGCCCAGGGGGAGGCCCCGGGGCCCAGGACCCCGGACTCGGAAGGCTGAGGAGGCAGGCGAGGGTTGGAGCCCGGGCCTCGGGGCCCGCCCGGCCCCACCGGCCCGCGCCAGGGAGGGGAGCCCCGGGCGCTGAGGAGCGGGAGGCGTCGGCGTCGCGAGCGGCGGACTCGCGGGGGGCTTTCCGGCGGGGCGCGGGCGCGACCCTGCGGGGTCCCGGGCCAGGCGCGGGGGGCGGCCCCGCAGACGGGCTGCGCCCGAAGCGAGTTCGCCGGGCGTTTTCCGGCCGATTCTCACGAGCGTTCTGCCCAAACCGGGATCGGTTTGGGCAGAACGCTCGTGAGAATCGGCCGGCGTTGGGCAGCCCCGGGGACCGGCCTGGTCCCTGGGGCCGAGGGCCCTTTCTCGCTCGGGGCCCGGCGCGGCCCCCCGGAAAACGCGCCGAGAGGACGCGGACCCGCCGGCGGCCCCGGCGCCGGGGAGCCCTCCCGGAGCAGAGTTGAGGGAGGGCCTGGGGCCGGGCGTCGTGCTCCGAAGTAGGGGGCAGCAGGGGCGCCCCGGGCTGCGGCTGGTCTCTGCGGGGGAAGGGAGGTTTCTCTCGCCCCTAGGCGTGGACGCGGCTGCGGAGGGCACCGTCGGCGCCGGGGCGGTCGGGGGCCTCGGGGCGCGGGACTCAGGGTTGCCCAGGGGGAGGCCCCGGGGCCCAGGACCCCGGACTCGGAAGGCTGAGGAGGCAGGCGAGGGTTGGAGCCCGGGCCTCGGGGCCCGCCCGGCCCCACCGGCCCGCGCCAGGGAGGGGAGCCCCGGGCGCTGAGGAGCGGGAGGCGTCGGCGTCGCGCGCGGCGGAGTCGCGGGGGGCTTTCCGGCGGGGCGCGGGCGCGACCCCGCGGGGTCCCGGGCCAGGCGCGGGGGGCGGCCCCGCAGACGGGCTGCGCCCGAAGCGAGTTCGCCGGGCGTTTTCCGGCCGATTCTAACGAGCGTTCTGCCCAAACCGGGATCGGTTTGGGCAGAACGCTCGTGAGAATCGTCCGGCGTTGGGCAGCCCCGGGGACCGGCCTGGTCCCCGGGGCCGAGGGCCCTTTCTCGCTCGGGGCCCGGCGCGGCCCCCCGGAAAACACGCCGAGAGGACGCGGACCCGCCGGCGGCCCCGGCGCCGGGGAGCCCTCCCGGAGCAGAGTTGAGGGAGGGCCTGGGGCCGGGCGTCGTGCTCCGACTTTGGGGGCGGCTGGGGCGCCCCGGGCTGCGGATTCCCCCTGCGGGGGAACGGATGTTTCTCTCGCCCCGAGGCGTGGACGCGGCTGCGAAGGGCACCGTCGGCGCCGGGGCGGTCGGGGGCCTCGGGGCGCGGGACTCAGGGTTGCCCAGGGGGAGGCCCCGGGGCACAGGACCCCGGACTCGGAAGGCTGAGGAGGCAGGCGAGGGTTGGAGCCCGGGCCTCGGGGCCCGCCCGGCCCCTCCGGCCCGCGCCAGGGAGGGGAGCCCCGGGCGCTGAGGAGCGGGAGGCGTCGGCGTCGCGCGCGGCGGAGTCGCGGGGGGCTTTCCGGCGGGGCGCGGGCGCGACCCCGCGGGGTCCCGGGCCAGGCGCGGGGGGCGGCCCCGCAGACGGGCTGCGCCCGAAGCGAGTTCGCCGGGCGTTTTCCGGCCAATTCTCACGAGCGTTCTGACCAAACCGGGATCGGTTTGGGCAGAACGCTCGTGAGAATCGGCTGGCGTTGGGCAGCCCCATGGACAGGCCTGTTCCCCGGGGCCGAGGGCCCTTTCTCGCTCGGGGCCCGGCGCGGCCCCCCGGAAAACGCGCCGAGAGGACGTGGACCTGCCGGCGGCCCCGGCGCCGGGGAGCACTCCCGGAGCAGAGTTGAGGGAGGGCCTGGGGCCGGGCTTCGTGCTCCGACTTTGGGGGCGGCGGGGGCGCCCCGGGCTGCGGCTTCCCCCTGCGGGGGAACGGAGGTTTCTCTGGCCCCGAGGCGAGGACGCAGCTGCGAAGGGCACCGTCGGCGCCGGGGCGGTCTGGGGCCCCGGGGCGCGGGACTCAGGGTTGCCCAGGGGGAGGCCCCGGGGCACAGGACCCCGGACTCGGAAGGCTGAGGAGGCAGGCGAGGGTGGGAGCCCGGGCCTCGGGGCCCGCCCGGCCCCACCGGCCCGCGCCAGGGAGGGGAGCCCCGGTCGCTGAGGATCGGGAGGCGTCGGCGTCGCGCGCGGCGGACGCGCGGGGGGCTTTGCGGCGGGGTGCGGGCGCGACCCCGCGGGGTCCCGGGCCAGGCGCGGGGGGCGGCCCCGCAGACGGGCTGCGCCCGAAGCGAGTTCGCCGGGCGTTTTCCGGCCGATTCTCACGAGCGTTCTGCCCAAACCGGGATCGGTTTGGGCAGAACGCTCGTGAGAATCGGCGGGCGTTGGGCAGCCCAGGGGACCGGCCTGTTCCCCGGGGCCGGGGGCCCTTTCTCGCTCGGGGCCCGGCGCGGCCCCCCGGAAAACGCGCCGAGAGGACGCGGACCCGCCGGCGGCCCCGGCGCCGGGGAGCCCTCCCGGAGCAGAGTTGAGGGAGGGCCTGGGGCCGGGCGTCGTGCTCCGACTTTGGGGGCGGCTGGGGCGCCCAGGGCTGCGGCTTCCCCCTGCGGGGGAACGGATATTTCTCTCGCCCCGAGGCGAGGACGCGGCTGCGAGGGGCACCGTCGGCGCCGGGGCGGTCGGGGGCCTCGGGGCGCGGGACTCAGGGTTCCCCAGGGGGAGGCCCCGGGGCACAGGACCCCGGACTCGGAAGGCTGAGGAGGCAGGCGAGGGTTGGAGCCCGGGCATCGGGGCCCGCCCGGCCCCACCGGCCCGCGCCAGGGAGGGGAGCCCCGGGCGCTGAGGAGCGGGAGGCGTCGGCGTCGCGCGCGGCGGACTCTCGGGGGGCTTTCCGGCGGGGTGCGGGCGCGACCCCGCGGGGTCCCGGGCCAGGCGCGGGGGGCGGCCCCGCAGACGGGCTGCGCCCGAAGTGAGTTCGCCGGGCGTTTTCCGGCCGATTCTCACGAGCGTTCTGCCCAAACCGGGATCGGTTTGGGCAGAACGCTCGTGAGAATCGGCCGGCGTTGGGCAGCCCCGGGGACGGGCCTGTTCCCCGGGGACGAGGGCCCTTTCTCGCTCGGGGCCCGGCGCGGCCCCCCGGAAAACGCGCCGAGAGGACGCGGACCCGCCGGCAGCCCCGGCGCCGGGGACCACTCCCGGAACAGAGTTGAGGGAGGGCTGGGGCCGGGCGTCGTGCTCCGACTTTGGGGGCGGCTGGGGCGCCCCGGGCTGCGGCTTCCCCCTGCGGGGGAACGGAGGTTTCTCTGGCCCCGAGGCGAGGACGCGGCAGCGAAGGGCACCGCCGGCGCCGGGGCGGTCGGGGGCCTCGGGGCGCGGGACACAGGGTTGCCCAGGGGGAGGCCCCGGGGCACAGGACCCCGGACTCCGAAGGCTGAGGAGGCAGGCGAGGGTTGGAGCCCGGGCCTCGGGGCCCGCCCGGCCCCACCGGCCCGCGCCAGGGAGGGGAGCCCCGGGCGCTGAGGAGCGGGAGGCGTCGGCGTCGCGCGCGGCGGACTCGCGGGGGGCTTTGCGGCGGGGTGCGGGCGGGACCCCGCGGGGTCCCGGGCCAGGCGCGGGGGGCGGCCCCGCAGACGGGCTGCGCCCGAAGCGAGTTCGCCGGGCGTATTCCGGCCGATTCTCACGAGCGTTCTGCCCAAACCGGGATCGGTTTGGGCAGAACGCTCGTGAGAATCGGCCGGCGTTGGGCAGCCCCGGGGACTGGCCAGTTCCCCGGGGCCGAGGGCCCTTTCTCGCTCGGGGCCCGGCGCGGCCCCCCGGAAAACGCGCCGAGAGGACGCGGACCCGCCGGTGGCCCCGGCGCCGGGGAGCACTCCCGGAGCAGAGTTGAGGAAGGGCCTGGGGCCGGGCGTCGTGCTCCGACTTTGGGGGCGGCTGGGGCGCCCCGGGCTGCGGCTGCCCCCTGCGGGGGAACGGAGGTTTCTCTCGCCGCGAGGCGTGGACGCGGCTGCGAAGGGCACCGCCGGCGCCGGGGCGGTCGGGGGCCTCGGGGCGCGGGACTCAGGGTTGCCCAGGGGGAGGCCCCGGGGCACAGGACCTCGGACTCGGAAGCCTGAGGAGGCAGGCGAGGGTTGGAGCCCGGGCCTCGGGGCCCGCCCGGCCCCAACGGCCCGCGCCAGGGAGGGGAGCCCCGGGTGCTGAGGAGCGGGAGGCGTCGGCGTCGCGCGCGGCGGACTCGCGGGGGGCTCTGCGGCGGGGTGCGGGCGCGACCCCGCGGGGTCCCGGGCCAGGCGCGGGGGGCGGCCCCGCAGACGGGCTGCGCCCGAAGCGAGTTCGCCGGGCGTTTTCCGGCCGATTCTCACGAGCGTTCTGCCCAAACCGGTATCGGTTTGGGCAGAACGCTCGTGAGAATCGGCCGGCATTGGACAGCCCCGGCGACTGGCCTGTTCCCCGGGGCCGAGGGCCCTTTCTCGCTCGGGGCCCGGCGCGGCCCCCTGGAAAACGCGCCGAGAGGACGCGGATCCGCCGGCGGCCCCTGCGTCGGGGAGCACTCCCGGAGCAGAGTTGAGGGAGGGCCTGGGGCCGGGCGTCGTGCTCCGACTTTGGGGGCGGCTGGGGCGCCCCGGGCTGCGGCTTCCCCCTGTGGGTGAACGGAGGTTTCTCTCGCCCCGAGGCGTGGACGCGGCTGCGAAGGGAACCGCCGGCGCCGGGGCGGTCGGGGGCCTCGGGAAGCGGGACTCAGGGTTGCCCAGGGGGAGGCCCCGGGGCACAGGACCCCGGACTCGGAAGGCTGAGGAGGCAGGCGAGGGTTGGAGCCCGGGCCTTGGGGCCCACCCGGCCCCACCGGCCCACGCCAGGGAGGGGAGCCCCGGGCGCTGAGGATCGGGAGGCGTCGGCGTCGCGCGCGGCGGAGTCGAGGGGGGCTTTCCGGCGGGGCGCGGGCGCGACCCCGCGGGGTCCCGGGCCAGGCGCGGGGGGCGGCCCCGCAGACGGGCTGCGCCCGAAGCGAGTTCGCCGGGCGTTTTCCGGCCGATTCTCACGAGCGTTCTGCCCAAACCGGGATCGGTTTGGGCAGAACGCTCGTGAGAATCGGCCGGCGTTGGGCAGCCCCGGGGACCGGCCTGGTCCCCGGGGCCGAGGGCCCTTTCTCGCTCAGGGCACGGCGCGGCCCCCCGGAAAATGCGCCGAGAGGACGCGGACCCGCCGGCGGCCCCGGCGCCGGGGAGCCCTCCCGGAGCAGAGTTGAGGGAGGGCCTGGGGCCGGGCGTCGTGCTCCGACTTTGGGGGCGGCTGGGGCGCCCCGGGCTGCGGCTTCCCCCTGCGGGGGAACGGAGTTTTCTCTCGCCCCGAGGCGTGGACGCGGCTGCGAAGGGCACCGTCGGCGCCGGGGCGGTCGGGGGCCTCGGGGCGCGGGACTCAGGGTTGCCCAGGGGGAGGCCCCGGGGCACAGGACCCCGGACTCGGAAGGCTGAGGAGGCAGGCGAGGGTTGGAGCCCGGGCCTCGGGGCCCGCCCGGCCCCACCGGCCCGTGCCAGGGAGGGGAGCCCCGGGCGCTGAGGAGCGGGAGGCGTCGGCGTCGCGAGCGGCGGACTCGCGGGGGGCTTTCCGGCGGGGCGCGGGCGCGACCCCGCGGGGTCCCGGGCCAGGCGCGGGGGGCGGCCCCGCATACGGGCTGCGCCCTAAGCGTGTTTGCCGGGCGTTTTCCGGCCGATTCTCACGAGCGTTCTGCCCAAACCGGGATCGGTTTGGGCAGAACGCTCGTGAGAATCGGCCGGCGTTGGGCAGCCCCGGGGACCGGCCTGTTCCCCGGGGCCGAGGGCCCTTTCTCGCTCGGGGCCCGGCGCGGCCCCCCGGAAAACGCTCCGAGAGGACGCGGACCCGCCGGCGGCCCCGGCGCCGGGGAGCACTCCCGGAGCAGAGTTGAGGGAGGGCCTGGGGCCGGGCGTCGTGCTCCGACTTGGGGGCGGCTGGGGCGCCCCGTGCTGCGCCTTCACCCTGCGGGGGAACGGAGGTTTCTCTGGCCCCAGGCGAGGACGCAGCAGCGAAGGGCACCGTCGGCGCCGGGGCGGTCGGGGGCCTCGGGGCGTGGGACTCAGGGTTGCCCAGGGGGAGGCCCCGGGGCACAGGACCCCGGATTCCGAAGGCTGAGGAGGCAGGCGAGTGTTGGAGCCCGGGCCTCGGGGCCCGCCCGGCCCCACCGGCCCAGGCCAGGGAGGGGAGCCCCGGGCGCCGAGGAGCGGGAGGCGTCGGCATCGCGCGCGGCGGACTCGCGGGGGGCTTTGCGGCGGGGTGCGCTGAGGAGCGGGAGGCGTCGCCGTCGCGCGCGGCGGACTCGCGGGGGGCTCTGCGGCGGGGTGCGGGCGGGACCCCGCGGGGTCCCGGGCCAGGCGCGGGGGGCGGCCCCGCAGACGGGCTGCGCCCGAAGCGAGTTCGCCGGGCGTTTTCCGGCCGATTCTCACGAGCGTTCTGCCCAAACCGGGATCGGTTTGGGCAGAACGCTCGTGAGAATCGGCCGGCATTGGGCAGCCCCGGGGACCGGCCTGTTCCCCGGGGCCGAGGGCCCTTTCTCGCTCGGGGCCCGGCGCGGCCCCCCGGAAAACACGCCGAGAGGACGCGGACCCGCCGGCGGCCCCGGCGCTGGGGAGCACTCCCGGAGGAGAGTTGAGGGAGGGCCTGGGGCCGGGCGTCGTGCTCCGACTTTGGGGGCGGCTGCGGCGCCCCGGGCTGCGCCTTCCCCCTGCGGGTGAACGGAGGTTTCTCTGGCCCCGAGGCGAGGACGCGGCAGCGAAGGGCACCGTCGGCGCCGGGGCGGTCGGGGGCCTCGGCGCGCGGGACTCAGGGTTGCCCAGGGGGAGGCCGCGGGGCACAGGACCCCGGACTCGGAAGCCTGAGGAGGTGGCCGAATCTTGGAGCCCGGGCCTCAGGTACCGCCCGGCCCCACCGGCCCACGCCAGGAAGGGGAGCCCCGGGCGCTGAGGAGCGGGAGGCGTCGGCGTCGCGTGCGGCGGACTCGCGGGGGGCTTTCCGGCGGGGCGCGGGCGCGACCCCGCGGGGTCCCGGGCCAGGCGCGGGGTCGGCCCCGCAGACGGGCTGCGCCCGAAGCGATTTCGCCGGGCGTTTTCCGGCCGATTCTCACGAGCGTTCTGCCCAAACCGGGATCGGTTTGGGCAGAACGCTCGTGAGAATCGGCCGGCGTTGCGCAGCCCCGGGGACCGGCCTGGTCCCCGGGGCCGAGGGCCCTTTCTCGCTCGGGGCCCGGCGCGGCCCCCCGGAAAACGCGCCGAGAGGACGCGGACCCGCCGGCGGCCCCGGCGCCGGGGAGCCCTCCCGGAGCAGAGTTGAGGGAGGGCCTGGGGCCGGGCGTCGTGCTCCGAATTTGGGGGCGGCTAGGGCGCCCCGGGCTGCGGCCTCCCCCTGCGGGGGAATGCAGGATTCTCTCGTCCCGAGGCGAGGACGTGGCTGCGGAGGGCACGTCGGGGCCGGGACGGTCGGGGTCCTCGGGGCGCGGGACTCAGGGTTGCCCAGGGGGAGGCCCCGGGGCACAGGACCCCTGACTCGGAAGCCTGAGGAGGTGGCCGAATCTTGGAGCCCGGGCCTCGGGTACCGCCCGGCCCCACCGGCCCACGCCAGGAAGGGGAGCCCCGGGCGCTGAGGAGCGGGAGGCGTCGGCGTCGCGTGCGGCGGACTCGCGGGGGGCTTTCCGGCGGGGTGCGGGCGCGACCCCGCGGGGTCCCTGGCCAGGCGCGGGGGGCGGCCCCGCAGATGGGCTGCGCCCGAAGCGAGTTCGCCGGGCGTTTTCCGGCCGATTCTCACGAGCGTTATGCCCAAACCGGGATCGGTTTGGGCAGAACGCTCGTGAGAATCGGCCGGCGTTGGGCAGCCCCGGGGACCGGCCTGGTCCCCGGGGCCGAGGGCCCTTTCTCGCTCGGGGCCCGGCGCGGCCCCCCGGAAAACGCGCCGAGAGGACGCGGACCCGCCGGCGGCCCCGGCGCCGGGGAGCCCTCCCGGAGCAGAGTTGAGGGAGGGCCTGGGGCCGGGCGTCGTGCTCCGACTTTGGGGGCGGCTGGGGCGCCCCGGGCTGCGGCTTCCCCCTGCGGGGGAACGGAGGTTTCTATCGCCCCGAGGCGTGGACGCGGCTGCGAAGGGCACCGTCGGCGCCGGGGCGGTCGGGGGCCTCGGGGCGCGGGACTCAGGGTTGCCCAGGGGGAGGCCCCGGGGCCCAGGACCCCGGACTCGGAAGGCTGAGGAGGCAGGCGAGGGTTGGAGCCCGGGCCTCGGGGCCCGCCCGGCCCCACCGGCCCGCGCCAGGGAGGGGAGCCCCGGGCGCTGAGGAGCGGGAGGCGTCGGCGTCGCGAGCGGCGGACTCGCGGGGGGCTTTCCGGCGGGGCGCGGGCGCGACCCTGCGGGGTCCCGGGCCAGGCGCGGGGGGCGGCCCCGCAGACGGGCTGCGCCCGAAGCGAGTTCGCCGGGCGTTTTCCGGCCGATTCTCACGAGCGTTCTGCCCAAACCGGGATCGGTTTGGGCAGAACGCTCGTGAGAATCGGCCGGCGTTGGGCAGCCCCGGGGACCGGCCTGGTCCCTGGGGCCGAGGGCCCTTTCTCGCTCGGGGCCCGGCGCGGCCCCCCGGAAAACGTGCCGAGAGGACGCGGACCCGCCGGCGGCCCCGGCGCCGGGGAGCCCTCCCGGAGCAGAGTTGAGGGAGGGCCTGGGGCCGGGCGTCGTGCTCCGAAGTAGGGGGCAGCAGGGGCGCCCCGGGCTGCGGCTGGTCTCTGCGGGGGAAGGGAGGTTTCTCTCGCCCCGAGGCGTGGACGCGGCTGCGGAGGGCACCGTCGGCGCCGGGGCGGTCGGGGGCCTCGGGGCGCGGGACTCAGGGTTGCCCAGGGGGAGGCCCCGGGGCCCAGGACCCCGGACTCGGAAGGCTGAGGAGGCAGGCGAGGGTTGGAGCCCGGGCCTCGGGGCCCGCCCGGCCCCACCGGCCCGCGCCAGGGAGGGGAGCCCCGGGCGCTGAGGAGCGGGAGGCGTCGGCGTCGCGCGCGGCGGAGTCGCGGGGGGCTTTCCGGCGGGGCGCGGGCGCGACCCCGCGGGGTCCCGGGCCAGGCGCGGGGGGCGGCCCCGCAGACGGGCTGCGCCCGAAGCGAGTTCGCCGGGCGTTTTCCGGCCGATTCTAACGAGCGTTCTGCCCAAACCGGGATCGGTTTGGGCAGAACGCTCGTGAGAATCGTCCGGCGTTGGGCAGCCCCGGGGACCGGCCTGGTCCCCGGGGCCGAGGGCCCTTTCTCGCTCGGGGCCCGGCGCGGCCCCCCGGAAAACACGCCGAGAGGACGCGGACCCGCCGGCGGCCCCGGCGCCGGGGAGCCCTCCCGGAGCAGAGTTGAGGGAGGGCCTGGGGCCGGGCGTCGTGCTCCGACTTTGGGGGCGGCTGGGGCGCCCCGGGCTGCGGATTCCCCCTGCGGGGGAACGGATGTTTCTCTCGCCCCGAGGCGTGGACGCGGCTGCGAAGGGCACCGTCGGCGCCGGGGCGGTCGGGGGCCTCGGGGCGCGGGACTCAGGGTTGCCCAGGGGGAGGCCCCGGGGCACAGGACCCCGGACTCGGAAGGCTGAGGAGGCAGGCGAGGGTTGGAGCCCGGGCCTCGGGGCCCGCCCGGCCCCTCCGGCCCGCGCCAGGGAGGGGAGCCCCGGGCGCTGAGGAGCGGGAGGCGTCGGCGTCGCGCGCGGCGGAGTCGCGGGGGGCTTTCCGGCGGGGCGCGGGCGCGACCCCGCGGGGTCCCGGGCCAGGCGCGGGGGGCGGCCCCGCAGACGGGCTGCGCCCGAAGCGAGTTCGCCGGGCGTTTTCCGGCCGATTCTCACGAGCGTTCTGACCAAACCGGGATCGGTTTGGGCAGAACGCTCGTGAGAATCGGCTGGCGTTGGGCAGCCCCATGGACAGGCCTGTTCCCCGGGGCCGAGGGCCCTTTCTCGCTCGGGGCCCGGCGCGGCCCCCCGGAAAACGCGCCGAGAGGACGTGGACCTGCCGGCGGCCCCGGCGCCGGGGAGCACTCCCGGAGCAGAGTTGAGGGAGGGCCTGGGGCCGGGCTTCGTGCTCCGACTTTGGGGGCGGCGGGGGCGCCCCGGGCTGCGGCTTCCCCCTGCGGGGGAACGGAGGTTTCTCTGGCCCCGAGGCGAGGACGCAGCTGCGAAGGGCACCGTCGGCGCCGGGGCGGTCTGGGGCCCCGGGGCGCGGGACTCAGGGTTGCCCAGGGGGAGGCCCCGGGGCACAGGACCCCGGACTCGGAAGGCTGAGGAGGCAGGCGAGGGTGGGAGCCCGGGCCTCGGGGCCCGCCCGGCCCCACCGGCCCGCGCCAGGGAGGGGAGCCCCGGTCGCTGAGGATCGGGAGGCGTCGGCGTCGCGCGCGGCGGACGCGCGGGGGGCTTTGCGGCGGGGTGCGGGCGCGACCCCGCGGGGTCCCGGGCCAGGCGCGGGGGGCGGCCCCGCAGACGGGCTGCGCCCGAAGCGAGTTCGCCGGGCGTTTTCCGGCCGATTCTCACGAGCGTTCTGCCCAAACCGGGATCGGTTTGGGCAGAACGCTCGTGAGAATCGGCGGGCGTTGGGCAGCCCAGGGGACCGGCCTGTTCCCCGGGGCCGGGGGCCCTTTCTCGCTCGGGGCCCGGCGCGGCCCCCCGGAAAACGCGCCGAGAGGACGCGGACCCGCCGGCGGCCCCGGCGCCGGGGAGCCCTCCCGGAGCAGAGTTGAGGGAGGGCCTGGGGCCGGGCGTCGTGCTCCGACTTTGGGGGCGGCTGGGGCGCCCAGGGCTGCGGCTTCCCCCTGCGGGGGAACGGATATTTCTCTCGCCCCGAGGCGAGGACGCGGCTGCGAGGGGCACCGTCGGCGCCGGGGCGGTCGGGGGCCTCGGGGCGCGGGACTCAGGGTTCCCCAGGGGGAGGCCCCGGGGCACAGGACCCCGGACTCGGAAGGCTGAGGAGGCAGGCGAGGGTTGGAGCCCGGGCATCGGGGCCCGCCCGGCCCCACCGGCCCGCGCCAGGGAGGGGAGCCCCGGGCGCTGAGGAGCGGGAGGCGTCGGCGTCGCGCGCGGCGGACTCTCGGGGGACTTTCCGGCGGGGTGCGGGCGCGACCCCGCGGGGTCCCGGGCCAGGCGCGGGGGGCGGCCCCGCAGACGGGCTGCGCCCGAAGTGAGTTCGCCGGGCGTTTTCCGGCCGATTCTCACGAGCGTTCTGCCCAAACCGGGATCGGTTTGGGCAGAACGCTCGTGAGAATCGGCCGGCGTTGGGCAGCCCCGGGACGGGCCTGTTCCCCGGGGACGAGGGCCCTTTCTCGCTCGGGGCCCGGCGCGGCCCCCCGGAAAACGCGCCGAGAGGACGCGGACCCGCCGGCAGCCCCGGCGCCGGGGACCACTCCCGGAACAGAGTTGAGGGAGGGCTGGGGCCGGGCGTCGTGCTCCGACTTTGGGGGCGGCTGGGGCGCCCCGGGCTGCGGCTTCCCCCTGCGGGGGAACGGAGGTTTCTCTGGCCCCGAGGCGAGGACGCGGCAGCGAAGGGCACCGCCGGCGCCGGGGCGGTCGGGGGCCTCGGGGCGCGGGACACAGGGTTGCCCAGGGGGAGGCCCCGGGGCACAGGACCCCGGACTCCGAAGGCTGAGGAGGCAGGCGAGGGTTGGAGCCCGGGCCTCGGGGCCCGCCCGGCCCCACCGGCCCGCGCCAGGGAGGGGAGCCCCGGGCGCTGAGGAGCGGGAGGCGTCGGCGTCGCGCGCGGCGGACTCGCGGGGGGCTTTGCGGCGGGGTGCGGGCGGGACCCCGCGGGGTCCCGGGCCAGGCGCGGGGGGCGGCCCCGCAGACGGGCTGCGCCCGAAGCGAGTTCGCCGGGCGTATTCCGGCCGATTCTCACGAGCGTTCTGCCCAAACCGGGATCGGTTTGGGCAGAACGCTCGTTAGAATCGGCCGGCGTTGGGCAGCCCCGGGGACTGGCCAGTTCCCCGGGGCCGAGGGCCCTTTCTCGCTCGGGGCCCGGCGCGGCCCCCCGGAAAACGCGCCGAGAGGACGCGGACCCGCCGGTGGCCCCGGCGCCGGGGAGCACTCCCGGAGCAGAGTTGAGGAAGGGCCTGGGGCCGGGCGTCGTGCTCCGACTTTGGGGGCGGCTGGGGCGCCCCGGGCTGCGGCTGCCCCCTGCGGGGGAACGGAGGTTTCTCTCGCCGCGAGGCGTGGACGCGGCTGCGAAGGGCACCGCCGGCGCCGGGGCGGTCGGGGGCCTCGGGGCGCGGGACTCAGGGTTGCCCAGGGGGAGGCCCCGGGGCACAGGACCTCGGACTCGGAAGCCTGAGGAGGCAGGCGAGGGTTGGAGCCCGGGCCTCGGGGCCCGCCCGGCCCCAACGGCCCGCGCCAGGGAGGGGAGCCCCGGGTGCTGAGGAGCGGGAGGCGTCGGCGTCGCGCGCGGCGGACTCGCGGGGGGCTCTGCGGCGGGGTGCGGGCGCGACCCCGCGGGGTCCCGGGCCAGGCGCGGGGGGCGGCCCCGCAGACGGGCTGCGCCCGAAGCGAGTTCGCCGGGCGTTTTCCGGCCGATTCTCACGAGCGTTCTGCCCAAACCGGTATCGGTTTGGGCAGAACGCTCGTGAGAATCGGCCGGCGTTGGACAGCCCCGGCGACTGGCCTGTTCCCCGGGGCCGAGGGCCCTTTCTCGCTCGGGGCCCGGCGCGGCCCCCTGGAAAACGCGCCGAGAGGACGCGGATCCGCCGGCGGCCCCTGCGTCGGGGAGCACTCCCGGAGCAGAGTTGAGGGAGGGCCTGGGGCCGGGCGTCGTGCTCCGACTTTGGGGGCGGCTGGGGCGCCCCGGGCTGCGGCTTCCCCCTGTGGGTGAACGGAGGTTTCTCTCGCCCCGAGGCGTGGACGCGGCTGCGAAGGGAACCGCCGGCGCCGGGGCGGTCGGGGGCCTCGGGAAGCGGGACTCAGGGTTGCCCAGGGGGAGGCCCCGGGGCACAGGACCCCGGACTCGGAAGGCTGAGGAGGCAGGCGAGGGTTGGAGCCCGGGCCTTGGGGCCCACCCGGCCCCACCGGCCCACGCCAGGGAGGGGAGCCCCGGGCGCTGAGGATCGGGAGGCGTCGGCGTCGCGCGCGGCGGAGTCGAGGGGGGCTTTCCGGCGGGGCGCGGGCGCGACCCCGCGGGGTCCCGGGCCAGGCGCGGGGGGCGGCCCCGCAGACGGGCTGCGCCCGAAGCGAGTTCGCCGGGCGTTTTCCGGCCGATTCTCACGAGCGTTCTGCCCAAACCGGGATCGGTTTGGGCAGAACGCTCGTGAGAATCGGCCGGCGTTGGGCAGCCCCGGGGACCGGCCTGGTCCCCGGGGCCGAGGGCCCTTTCTCGCTCAGGGCACGGCGCGGCCCCCCGGAAAATGCGCCGAGAGGACGCGGACCCGCCGGCGGCCCCGGCGCCGGGGAGCCCTCCCGGAGCAGAGTTGAGGGAGGGCCTGGGGCCGGGCGTCGTGCTCCGACTTTGGGGGCGGCTGGGGCGCCCCGGGCTGCGGCTTCCCCCTGCGGGGGAACGGAGTTTTCTCTCGCCCCGAGGCGTGGACGCGGCTGCGAAGGGCACCGTCGGCGCCGGGGCGGTCGGGGGCCTCGGGGCGCGGGACTCAGGGTTGCCCAGGGGGAGGCCCCGGGGCACAGGACCCCGGACTCGGAAGGCTGAGGAGGCAGGCGAGGGTTGGAGCCCGGGCCTCGGGGCCCGCCCGGCCGCACCGGCCCGCGCCAGGTAGGGGAGCCCTGGCGCTGAGGAGCGGGAGGCATCGGCGTCCCGCGCGGCGGACTCGCGGCGGGCTCTGCGGCGGGGTGCGGGCGGGACCCCGCAGGGTCCCGGGCCAGGCGCGGGGGGCGGCCCCGCAGACGGGCTGCGCCCGAAGCGAGTTTGCCGGGCGTTTTCCGGCCGATTCTCACGAGCGTTCTGCCCAAACCGATCCCGGTTTGGGCAGAACGCTCGTGAGAATCGGCCGCCATTGGGCAGCCCCGGGGACCGGCCTGTTCCCCGGGGCCGAGGGCCCTTTCTCGCTCGGGGCCCGGCGCGGCCCCCCGGAAAACGCGCCGAGAGGACGCGGACCCGCCGGTGGCCCCAGCGCCGGGAGCACTCCCGGAGCAGAGTTGAGGGAGGGCCTGGGGCCGGGCGTCGTGCTCTGACCTTGGGGGCGGCTGGGGCGCCCCGGGCTGCGCCTTACCCCTGCGGGGGAACAGAGGTTTCTCTGGCCCCGAGGCGAGGACGCGGCAGCGAAGGGCACCGTCGGCGCCAGGGCGGTCGGGGGCCTCGGGGCGCGGGACTCAGGGTTGCCCAGGGGGAGGCCCCGGGGCACAGGACCCCGGACTCCGAAGGCTGAGGAGGCAGGCGAGGGTTGGAGCCCGGGCATCGGGGCCCGCCCGGCCCCACCGGCCCTCGCCAGGGAGGGGAGCCCCGGGCGCTGAGGAGCGGGTGGCGTCGGCGTCGCTCGCGGCAGACTCGCGGGGGGCTTTCCGGCGGGGTGTGTTCGCTACCCCGCGGGGTCCCGGGCCAGGCGCGGGGGGCGGCCCCGCAGACGGGCTGCGCCCGAAGCGAGTTCGCCGGGCGTTCTCCGGCCGATTCTCACGAGCGTTCTGCCCAAACCGGGATCGGTTTGGGCAGAACGCTCGTGAGAATCGGCCGGCGTTGGGCAGCCCCGGGGACCGGCCTGTTCCCCGGGGCCGAGGGCCCTTTCTCGCTCGGGGCCCGGCGCGGCCCCCTGGAAAACGCGCCGAGAGGACGCGGACCCTCCGGCTGCCCCGGCGCCGGGGAGCACTCCCGGAGCAGAGTTGAGGGAGGGCCTGGGGCCGGGCGTCGTGCTCCGTCTTTGGGGGCGGCTGGGGCGCGCCGGGCTGCGCCTTCCCCCTGCGGGGGAACGGAGGTTTCTCTGGCCCCGAGGCGAGGACGCGGCAGCGAAGGGCACCGTCGGCGCCGGGGCAGTTGGGGGCCTCGGGACGCGGGACTCAGGGTTGCCCAGGGGGAGGCCCCGGGGCACAGGACCCCGGATTCCGAAGGCTGAGGAGGCAGGTGAGGGTTGGAGCCCGGGCCTCGGGGCCCGCCCGGCCCCACCGGCCCGCGCCAGGGAGGGGAGCCCTGGCGCTGAGGAGCGGGAGGCGTCGGCGTCGCGCGCGGCGGACTCGCGGGGGGCTCTGCGGCGGGGTGCGGGCGGGACCCCGCGGAGTCCCGGGCCAGGCGCGGGGGGCGGCCCCGCAGACGGGCTGCGCCCGAAGCGAATTCGCCGGGCGTTTTCCGGCCGATTCTCACGAGCGTTCTGCCCAAACCGGGATCGGTTTGGGCAGAACGCTCGTGAGAATCGGCCGGCGTTGGGCAGCCCCGGGGACCGGCCTGGTCCCCGGGGCCGAGGGCCCTTTCTCGCTCGGGGCCCGGCGCGGCCCCCCGGAAAACGCGCCGAGAGGACGAGGACCCGCCGGCGGCCCCGGCGCCGGGGAGCCCGCCCGGAGCAGAGTTGAGGGAGGGCCTGGGCCCCGGCGTCGTGCTCCGACTTTGGGGGTGGCTGGGGCGCCCCGGGCTGCCCTTCCCCCTGCGGGGGAACGGAGGTTTCTCTCGCCCCGAGGCGTGGACGCGGCTGTGAAGGGCACCGTCGGCGCTGGGGCGGTCGGGGGCCTCGGGGCGCGGGACTCAGGGTTGCCCATGGGGAGGCCCCGGGGCACAGGACCCCGGATTCGGAAGGCTGAGGAGGCAGGCGAGGGTTGCAGCCCGGTCCTCGGGGCCCGCCCGGCCCCACCGGCCCGCGCCAGGGAGGGGAGTCCCTGGCGCTGTGGAGTGGGAGGCTTTGGCGTGGCCCGTGTCCGACTCGCGGGATGCTTTCCGGCGGGGTGCGGATGCGTCCAGGTGGGATCCCGGGCCAGGCGTGGGGGCCTTCCACCCAGAAAATGTCCCATCCACCCAGAAAATGTCCCAGATGACACGGACCACCAGTACATTTCTGTTTTGTGTCTATGGGGTGTGCAAATGCTGGTGGTGACCCAGTATCATACAGTTTTCTCCTGCTCTCTGTTTTCTGCTCATCTCCAAATGACAGTTTCTTTTTTTTTTTTTTTTTTTTTTAATTTTATTTATTTGACAGGCAGAGATCACAAGTAGGCAGAGAGGCAGGCAGAGAGAGAGAGGGAGAAGCAGGCTCCCTGCTGAGCAGAGAGCCCGATGCGGGGCTCGATCCCAGGACCCTGAGATCATGACCCGAGCTGAAGGCAGAGGCTTTAACTCACTGAGCCACCCAGGTGCCCCCCAAATGACAGTTTCAATCTAGGAAGCTGGCAAGGTGCGGGTTCGAGTCTCAGGCATCCCCACTCGGACGGGCTTAGGAGCCAGTGCTCTGGGCACAGAAACCTGTACACCTGACCTATCGTTAGGCTTAGGGCCCAGGGGCATGGCAGGCCCTATCTGACAGCACTGCGGTGTCGTCCCCTCAGGGCTGAGGTGAGGGTATGTGCCTGGCTGGTTGGCAGATCCGGCTTCATGGCTGGGTGGGCCACTAATTTTGGGGGTGGCTTTAGTGGGGCTTTGAGGTGGGATCCCCCATGGGCTGAGTCAAGGACGGTGGTCAAGCGGTATGTCCGTCTCTGGGTTTTGTTGCCATCTGGGCCATCAGAGGTGAGGGTGTCCTCTGGAATGCATGTGGGTTTCTCCTGGTCTGAGGGTTCTGGGTCGCTCCGAACGGCATGGTTTTCTCCTGGATGGTAGGCGGAGTCCTTGGTTGAGGCTCAGGGGGTCCCAATCTGGAGGGATTGTTGGCCATGTCTCTGGGCACGGAAGCCTGAAAACACAACCCAGAGTTTGGGTTAGGGCTTAGGGGGATCCAGGCCCTACCTCCTGGTGCTGAGGCTGGATCCCCAGTTGCTGAATCGAACCTGGGGGTCAGGCAGCACATCAGGGTGTGAGTTTGTGACTGTGGGGACCGTCCAATTTGGGGGTGTCCCCTGGGATGCATGTGGGTTTTTTCCATTCTGAGGGCTCTGCGCAGCTTCCAAAGGTACAGTTTCCTCCTGGGTGGCAGGTGGGTTTCTGGGGTGTGGCCCAGAGGTCCCCAATCTGGAGGGACCGTGCCAGTGTGGCTTCAGACCTGTGGAGGGTTAGGGAGCTGCCTTAGGAGTCTGTGGAAAGCCCCGCAGTGCCAGTTCACGCCACTGGAGGGAGCGGTGAGCCGTGGCGCCAGAGACCCTGGAAGACGTGGCAATGCTGCTCGTCACCACTGGAGGCAGTGGCGAGCTGCCCTGGGAAACACCCTGGAAGAGGAGTCCGTGCAGCCTGCTGGCTCTGGGGGCCGTGGGGAGGTGTTGGGTGAGAGACCCTGGATCGTGAGGCACTGCAGCTTGTTTCTCCAGGACGGAGTGCTGAGCTGTATAGTCTCTGATTCCCCAGGTTCAAGAGTGGGCATAAGAGACCCTGGAGCCGAGCCCCCACACAGCACTGTGCCCTGTTTCCCCGGGTTTGCTGGCCATCTGCTGTCAGGGTGGTTCCGGAGGGTCCGCCCAGTTGGGCTCTGGAGCCGGGGGGAACCAAACCCGACTCACGGTGCACTTGGAACCGAGGAGTCGAGTGTTTGGAAGAGCATGTTTCTTTCTCCACAAAGGACAAGGGCATTGGTCGGCTTTAGAAGGAAGTCAATGACCACTTAAGAAACAAGCATGTGTCTCTCCTTCTCCCAGGAATCGGAGCAGGTGTGCAGGCGTTAGGTGGGAGGCGCCTGCTTCTCCGCACCTGAAGACCCTTCTTCACTCTGGCTCCACGAGACCTGAACTTTGGAAATCAGCGTCTGAGTCAGTCAGGCAGCTTGTCCCAGGAAGTCAGTGTTCCGAGAAAAGAGCAGGCCCATGGGGCACATCCATGCCAGGATGGGAGGTAAAACTTCTCTTTCACCCCACAACCCCTGGGCTTACGTCTTGTCTCCAGTGGAGCTCACAATTGGCACACGGAACCAGCTCTAAGATATCTAGTGTGGGTGCCAGAGTTCCTGAGATTCTCTGCAGGGAGCACCTGGCAGGGATCTCATTTTCTCTGCTTCTTTCTGGCTTACAAAGGTATTTGGAACATCTTTTTCCTAGGCAATCCCTTGGATTCTAAAGGGAAGATGAGATTGACTCGGTGTGCGTTTTGAACACAGAAATTATTCCTTCATCCAACAGTGTTTATCCCACTGGCCCTAGGCTGTGTTGGAATGGCCGGCATCGAGAGGCAGGTGGCTGTTTGTGGTCAGATAGAGACTTGGATGATGGCTTCTCCTTTGTCCAAGGGGATGGATCCTCATGGATTCGTCTTTGCATCCAAAGATTTCCAATGAGGGCAGAGGGAAAATTGAAAAGGATTCCAAGGAGCCTTGGGGCAATATCAAAGGGATGCTTGTCTTCCTAGGTTCACTCAAACGGCTATATATGGATGGACATGCTCTATGTTCTCTGCGGTTTCATGGGTGGTGAAG
This sequence comes from Martes martes, assembly GCF_963455335.1. Lineage (NCBI taxonomy): Eukaryota > Metazoa > Chordata > Mammalia > Carnivora > Mustelidae > Martes > Martes martes. The sequence goes on from NW_027666501.1 coordinate 201,327, forward strand.
TCAGAAGGAGATTCTTTGGGATTTCCCTGGATCCATGCATTCCGGTGGCTTCAAGGGCCTTGGCGTCAGGAACCCTGTGAATTTCTGTGGTGAATTTCTGTGGCTGCTTGCCTGAAGCTCGGTGAGTCAGGTGATCCCACAGGTTTTCCATTTCCTCCTTAGGAAATTGCTGGCAGGGAATGTTCTGCTGAAAGCAGAACCCTCGGGGGCCCCTTTGTGGCTCAGTGGGTAAAGCCACTGCCTTTGGCTCAGGTCATGATCCCAGGGTCCTGGGATCGAATCCCGCATTGGGCTCTCTGCTCAGCGGGGAGCCGGTTCCCCCTCTCTCTCTGTCTGCCTCTCTGCCTACTTGTGATCTCTGTCTGACAAATAAATAACAAAAATCTTAAACAAAACAAAACGGGACAGGACCCCGGACTCGGAAGACTGAGGAGGCAGGCGAGGGTTGGAGCCCGGGCCTCGGGGCCCGCCCGGCCCCACCGGCCCGCGCCAGGGAGGGGAGCCCCGGGCGCTGAGGAGCGGGAGGCGTCGGCGTCGCGCGCGGCGGACTCGCGGGGGGCTTTCCGGCGGGGCGCGGGCGCGACCCCGCGGGGTCCCGGGCCAGGCGCGGGGGGCGGCCCCGCAGACGGTCTGCGCCCGAAGCGAGTTCGCCGGGCGTTTTCTGGCCGATTCTCACGAGCGTTCTGCCCAAACCGGGATTGGTTTGGGCAGAACGCTCGTGAGAATCGGCCGGCGTTGGGCAGCCCCGGTGACCGGCCTGTTCCCCGGGGCCAAGGGCCCTTTCTGGCTCGGGGCCCGGCGCGGCCCCCCGGAAAACGCGCCGAGAGGATGCGGACCCGACGGCGGACCCGGCGACGGGGAGCACTCCCGGAGCAGAGTTGAGGGAGGGCCTGGGGCCGGGCGTCGTGCTCCGACTTTGGGGGCGGCCTGGGCGCCCCGGGCTGCGGCTTCCCCCTGCGGGGGAACGGAGGTTTCTCTCGCCCCGAGGCGTGAAGGCGGCTGCGAAGGGCACCGTCGGCGCCGGGGCGGTCGGGGGCCTCGGGGCGCGGGACTCAGGGTTGCCCAGGGGGAGGCCCCGGGGCACAGGACCCCGGACACAGAAGGTTGAGGAGGCAGGCGAGGGTTGGAGCCCGGGCCTCGGGGCCCGCCCGGCCCCACCGGCCCGCGCCAGGGAGGGAGCCCCGGGCGCTGAGGAGCGGGAGGCGTCGGCGTCGCGCGCGGCGGACTCGCGGGGGGCTCTGCGGCGGGGTGCGGGCGCGACCCCGCGGGGTCCCGGGCCAGGCGCGTGGTGCGGCCCCGCAGACGGGCTGCGCCCGACGCGAGTTCGCCGGGCGTTTTCCGGCCGATTCTCACGAGCGTTCTGCCCAAACCGATCCCGGTTTGGGCAGAACGCTCGTGAGAATCGGCCGGCGTTGGGCAGCCCCGGGGACCGGCCTGTTCCCCGGGGCCGAGGGCCATTTTTCTCGCTCGGGGCCCGGCGCGGCCCCCCGGAAAACGCGCCGAGAGGACGCGGACCCGCCGGCGGCCCCGGCGCCGGGGAGCACTCCCGGAGCAGAGTTGAGGGAGAGCCTGGGGCCGGGCGTCGTGCTCCGACTTTGGGGGCGGCTGGGGCGCCCCGGGCTGCGCCTTCCCCCTGCGGGGGAACGGAGGTTTCTCTGGCCCCGAGGCGAGGACGCGGCAGCGAAGGGCACCGTCGGCGCCGGGGCGGTCGGGGGCCTCGGGGCGTGGGACTCAGGGTTGCCCAGGGGGAGGCCCAGGGGCACAGGACCCCGGACTCCGAAGGCTGAGGAGGCAGGCGAGAGTTGGAGCCCGGGCCTCGGGGCCCGCCCGGCCGCACCGGCCCGCGCCAGGTAGGGGAGCCCTGGCGCTGAGGAGCGGGAGGCATCGGCGTCCCGCGCGGCGGACTCGCGGCGGGCTCTGCGGCGGGGTGCGGGCGGTACCCCGCGCGGTCCCGGGCCAGGCGCGGGGGGCGGCCCCGCAGACGGTCTGCGCCCGAAGCGAGTTTGCCGGGCGTTTTCCGGCCGATTCTCACGAGCGTTCTGCCCAAACCGATCCCGGTTTGGGCAGAACGCTCGTGAGAATCGGCCGGCGTTGGGCAGCCCCAGGGACTGGCCTGTTCCCCGAGGCCGAGGGCCCTTTCTCGCTCGGGGCCCGGCGCGGCCCCCCGGAAAACGCGCCGAGAAGACGGGGACCCGCCGGCGGCCCCGGCGCCGGGGAGCCCTCCCGGAGCAGAGTTGAGGGAGGTCCTGGGGCCGGGCGTCGTGCTCCGACTTTGGGGGCGGCTGGGGCGCCCCGGGCTGCGCCTTCCCCCTGCGGGGGAACGGAGGTTTCTCTGGCCCCGAGGCGAGGACGCGGCAGCGAAGGGCACCGCCGGTGCCGGGGCGGTCGGGGGCCTCGGGGCGCGGGACTCAGGGTTGCCCAGGGGGAGGCCCCGGGGCACAGGACCCCGGACTCCGAAGGCTGAGGAGGCAGGCGAGGGTTGGAGCCCGGGCCTCGGGGCCCGCCCGGCCCCTCCGGCCCGCGCCAGGGAAGGGAGCCCCGGGCGCTGAGGAGCGGGAGGCGTCGGCGTCGCGCGCGGCGACTCGCGGGGGGCTCTGCGGCGGGGTGCGGGCGGGACACCGCGGGGTTCTGGGCCAGGCGCGGGGGGGGGCCCCGCAGACGAGCTGCGCCCGAAGCGAGTTCGCCGGGCGTTTTCCGGCCGATTCTCACGAGCGTTCTGCCCAAACCGGGATCGGTTTGGGCAGAACGCTCGTGAGAATCGGCCGGCGTTGGGCAGCCCCGGGGACCGGCCTGTTCCCCGGGGCCAAAGGCCCTTTCTGGCTCGGGGCCCGGCGCGGCCCCCCGGAAAACGCGCCGAGAGGACGCGGACCCGCCGGCGGCCCCGGCGCCGGGGAGCCCTCCCGGAGCAGAGTTGAGGGAGGGCCTGGGGCCGGGCGTCGTGCTCCGACTTTGGGGGCGGCTGGGGCGCCACGGGCTGCGCCTTCCCCCTGCGGGGGAACGGAGGTTTCACTCGCCCCGAGGCGTGGACGTGGCTGCGATGGGCACCGCCGGCGCCGGGGCGGTCGGGGGCCTCGGGGCGCGGGACTCAGGGTTGCCCAGGGGGAGGCCCCGGGGCACAGGACCCCGGACTCGGAAGGCTGAGGAGGCAGGCGAGGGTTGGAGCCCGGGCCTCGGGGCCCGCCCGGCCGCACCGGCCCGCGCCAGGTAGGGGAGCCCTGGCGCTGAGGAGCGGGAGGCGTCGGCGTCCCGCGCGGCGGACTCGCGGCGGGCTCTGCGGCGGGGTGCGGGAGCGACCCCGCGGGGTCCCGGGCCAGGCGCGGGGGGCGGCCCCGCAGACGGGCTGCGCCCGAAGCGGGTTCGCCGGGCGTTTTCCGGCCGATTCTCACGAGCGTTCTGCCCAAACCGGAATCGGTTTGGGCAGAACGCTCGTGAGAATCGGCCGGCGGTGGGCAGCCCCGGGGACCGGCCTGTTCCCCGGGGCCGAGGGCCATTTTTCTCGCTCGGGGCCCGGCGCGGCCCCCCGGAAAACGCGCCGAGAGGACGCGGACCCGCCGGCGGCCCCGGCGCCGGGGAGCACTCCCGGAGCAGAGTTGAGGGAGGGCCTGCGGCCGGGCGTCGTACTCCGACTTTGGGGCCGCCTGGGGCGCCCTGGGCTGCGGCCTGCCCCAGCGGGGGAACGGAGGTTTCTCTCGCCCCGAGGCTCGGACGAGGCTCCGAAGGGCAATGTCGGCCCCGGGGCGTTCGGGGGCCTCGGGGCGCGGGACTCAGGGTTGCCCAGGGGGAGGTCCCGGGGCACGGTGCCCCGGACTCGGAAGGCCGAGGAGGCAGGCGAGGGTTGGATCCCGGGCCTCGGGGCCCGCCCGGCCCCACCGGCCCGCGCCAGGGAGGGGAGCCCCGGGCGCTGAGGAGCGGGAGGCGTTGGCGTCGCGCGCGGCGGACTCGCGGGGGGCTTTCCGGCAGGGTGCGGGCGCGACCCCGCGGAGTCCCGGGCCAGGCGCGGGGGGCGGCCCCGCAGACGGGCTGCACACAAAGCGAGTTCGCCGGGCGTTTTCCGGCCAATTCTCACGAGCGTTCTGCCCAAACCGGGATCGGTTTGGGCAGAACCCTCGTGAGAAACGGCCGGCGTTGGGCAGCCCCGGGGACCGGCCTGTTCCCCGGGGCCAAGGGCCCTTTCTGGCTCGGGGCCCGGCGCGGCCCCCCGGAAAACGCGCCGAGAGGAGGCGGACCCGACGGCGGACCCGGCGACGGGGAGCACTCCCGGAGCAGAGTTGAGGGAGGGCCTGGGGCCGGGCGTCGTGCTCCGACTTTGGGGGCGGCCTGGGCGCCCCGGGCTGCGGCTTCCCCCTGCGGGGGAACGGAGGTTTCTCTCGCCCCGAGGCGTGAAGGCGGCTGCGAAGGGCACCGCCGGCGCCGGGGCGGTCGGGGGCCTCGGGGCGCGGGACTCAGGGTTGCCCAGGGGGAGGCCCCGGGGCCCAGGACCCCGGACTCGGAAGGCTGAGGAGGCAGGCGAGGGTTGGAGCCCGGGCCTCGGGGCCCGCCCGGCCCCACCGGCCCGCGCCAGGGAGGGGAGCCCCGGGCGCTGAGGAGCGGGAGGCGTCGGCGTCGCGCGCGGCGGACTCGCGGGGGGCTCTGGGGCGGGGTGCGGGCGCGACCCCGCGGGGTCCCGGGCCAGGCGCGTGGTGCGGCCCCGCAGACGGGCTGCGCCCAAAGCGAGTTTGCCGGGCGTTTTCCGGCCGATTCTCACGAGCGTTCTGCCCAAACCGATCCCGGTTTGGGCAGAACGCTCGTGAGAATCGGCCGGCGTTGGGCAGCCCCGGGGACCGGCCTGGTCCCCGGGGCCGAGGGCCCTTTCTCGCTCGGGGCCCGGCGCGGCCCCCCGGAAAACGCGCCGAGAGGACGCGGACCCGCCGGTGGCCCCAGCGCCGGGAGCACTTCCGGAGCAGAGTTGAGGGAGGGCCTGGGGCCGGGCGTCGTGCTCTGACCTTGGGGGCGGCTGGGGCGCCCCGGGCTGCGCCTTACCCCTGCGGGGGAACAGAGGTTTCTCTGGCCCCGAGGCGAGGACGCGGCAGCGAAGGGCACCGTCGGCGCCAGGGCGGTCGGGGGCCTCGGGGCGCGGGACTCAGGGTTGCCCAGGGGGAGGCCCCGGGGCACAGGACCCCGGACTCCGAAGGCTGAGGAGGCAGGCGAGGGTTGGAGCCCGGGCATCGGGGACCGCCCGGCCCCACCGGCCCTCGCCAGGGAGGGGAGCCCCGGGCGCTGAGGAGCGGGTGGCGTCGGCGTCGCTCGCGGCAGACTCGCGGGGGGCTTTCCGGCGGGGTGTGTTCGCTACCCCGCGGGGTCCCGGTCCAGGCGCGGGGGGCGGCCCCGCAGACGGGCTGCGCCCGAAGCGAGTTCGCCGGGCGTTTTCCGGCCGATTCTCACGAGCGTTCTGCCCAAACCGGGATCGGTTTGGGCAGAACGCTCGTGAGAATCGGCCGGCGTTGGGCAGCCCCAGGGACTGGCCTGTTCCCCGGGGCCGAGGGCCCTTTCTCGCTCGGGGCCCGGCGCGGCCCCCCGGAAAACGCGCCGAGAGGACGCGGACCTGCCGGCGGCCCCGGCGCCGGGGAGCACTCCCGGAGCAGAGTTGAGGGAGGGCCTGGGGCCGGGCGTCGTGCTCCGACTTTGGGGGCGGCTGGGGCGCGCCGGGCTGCGCGTTCCCCCTGCGAGGGAACGGAGGTTTCTCTGGCCCCGAGGCGAGGACGCGGCAGCGAAGGGCACCGCCGGCGCTGGGGCGGTCAGGGGCCTCGGGGCGCGGGACTCAGGGTTGCCCAGGGGGAGGCCCCGGGGCACAGGACCCCGGACTCGGAAGGCTGAGGAGGCAGGCGAGGGTTGGAACCCGGGCCTCGGGGCCCGCCCGGCCCCAACGGCCCGCGCCAGGGAGGGGAGCCCCGGGCGCTGAGGAGCGGGAGGCGTCGGCGTCGCGCGCGGCGGACTCGCGGGGGGCTCTGCGGCGGGGTGCGGGCGCGACCCCGCGGGGTCCCGGGCCAGGCGCGGGGGGCGGCCCCGCAGACGGGCTGCGCCCGAAGCGAATTCGCCGGGCGTTTTCCGGCCGATTCTCACGAGCGTTCTGCCCAAACCGGGATCGGTTTGGGCAGAACGCTCGTGAGAATCGGCCGGCGTTGGGCAGCCCCGGGGACCGGCCTGGTCCCCGGGGCCGAGGGCCCTTTCTCGCTCGGGGCCCGGCGCGGCCCCCCGGAAAACGCGCCGAGAGGACGAGGACCCGCCGGCGGCCCCGGCGCCGGGGAGCCCGCCCGGAGCAGAGTTGAGGGAGGGCCTGGGCCCCGGCGTCGTGCTCCGACTTTGGGGGTGGCTGGGGCGCCCCGGGCTGCCCTTCCCCCTGCGGGGGAACGGAGGTTTCTCTCGCCCCGAGGCGTGGACGCGGCTGTGAAGGGCACCGTCGGCGCTGGGGCGGTCGGGGGCCTCGGGGCGCGGGACTCAGGGTTGCCCATGGGGAGGCCCCGGGGCACAGGACCCCGGATTCGGAAGGCTGAGGAGGCAGGCGAGGGTTGCAGCCCGGTCCTCGGGGCCCGCCCGGCCCCACCGGCCCGCGCCAGGGAGGGGAGTCCCTGGCGCTGTGGAGTGGGAGGCTTTGGCGTGGCCCGTGTCCGACTCGCGGGATGCTTTCCGGCGGGGTGCGGATGCGTCCAGGTGGGATCCCGGGCCAGGCGTGGGGGCCTTCCACCCAGAAAATGTCCCATCCACCCAGAAAATGTCCCAGATGACACGGACCACCGGTACATTTCTGTTTTGTGTCTATGGGGTGTGCAAATGCTGGTGGTGACCCAGTATCATACAGTTTTCTCCTGCTCTCTGTTTTCTGCTCATCTCCAAATGACAGTTTCTTTTTTTTTTTTTTTTTTTTTAATTTTATTTATTTGACAGGCAGAGATCACAAGTAGGCAGAGAGGCAGGCAGAGAGAGAGAGGGAGAAGCAGGCTCCCTGCTGAGCAGAGAGCCCGATGCGGGGCTCGATCCCAGGACCCTGAGATCATGACCCGAGCTGAAGGCAGAGGCTTTAACTCACTGAGCCACCCAGGTGCCCCCCAAATGACAGTTTCAATCTAGGAAGCTGGCAAGGTGCGGGTTCGAGTCTCAGGCATCCCCACTCGGACGGGCTTAGGAGCCAGTGCTCTGGGCACAGAAACCTGTACACCTGACCTATCGTTAGGCTTAGGGCCCAGGGGCATGGCAGGCCCTATCTGACAGCACTGCGGTGTCGTCCCCTCAGGGCTGAGGTGAGGGTATGTGCCTGGCTGGTTGGCAGATCCGGCTTCATGGCTGGGTGGGCCACTAATTTTGGGGGTGGCTTTAGTGGGGCTTTGAGGTGGGATCCCCCATGGGCTGAGTCAAGGACGGTGGTCAAGCGGTATGTCCGTCTCTGGGTTTTGTTGCCATCTGGGCCATCAGAGGTGAGGGTGTCCTCTGGAATGCATGTGGGTTTCTCCTGGTCTGAGGGTTCTGGGTCGCTCCGAACGGCATGGTTTTCTCCTGGATGGTAGGCGGAGTCCTTGGTTGAGGCTCAGGGGGTCCCAATCTGGAGGGATTGTTGGCCATGTCTCTGGGCACGGAAGCCTGAAAACACAACCCAGAGTTTGGGTTAGGGCTTAGGGGGATCCAGGCCCTACCTCCTGGTGCTGAGGCTGGATCCCCAGTTGCTGAATCGAACCTGGGGGTCAGGCAGCACATCAGGGTGTGAGTTTGTGACTGTGGGGACCGTCCAATTTGGGGGTGTCCCCTGGGATGCATGTGGGTTTTTTCCATTCTGAGGGCTCTGCGCAGCTTCCAAAGGTACAGTTTCCTCCTGGGTGGCAGGTGGGTTTCTGGGGTGTGGCCCAGAGGTCCCCAATCTGGAGGGACCGTGCCAGTGTGGCTTCAGACCTGTGGAGGGTTAGGGAGCTGCCTTAGGAGTCTGTGGAAAGCCCCGCAGTGCCAGTTCACGCCACTGGAGGGAGCGGTGAGCCGTGGCGCCAGAGACCCTGGAAGACGTGGCAATGCTGCTCGTCACCACTGGAGGCAGTGGCGAGCTGCCCTGGGAAACACCCTGGAAGAGGAGTCCGTGCAGCCTGCTGGCTCTGGGGGCCGTGGGGAGGTGTTGGGTGAGAGACCCTGGATCGTGAGGCACTGCAGCTTGTTTCTCCAGGACGGAGTGCTGAGCTGTATAGTCTCTGATTCCCCAGGTTCAAGAGTGGGCATAAGAGACCCTGGAGCCGAGCCCCCACACAGCACTGTGCCCTGTTTCCCCAGGTTTGCTGGCCATCTGCTGTCAGGGTGGTTCCGGAGGGTCCGCCCAGTTGGGCTCTGGAGCCGGGGGGAACCAAACCCGACTCACGGTGCACTTGGAACCGAGGAGTCGAGTGTTTGGAAGAGCATGTTTCTTTCTCCACAAAGGACAAGGGCATTGGTCGGCTTTAGAAGGAAGTCAATGACCACTTAAGAAACAAGCATGTGTCTCTCCTTCTCCCAGGAATCGGAGCAGGTGTGCAGGCGTTAGGTGGGAGGCGCCTGCTTCTCCGCACCTGAAGACCCTTCTTCACTCTGGCTCCACGAGACCTGAACTTTGGAAATCAGCATCTGAGTCTGTCAGGCAGCTTGTCCCAGGAAGTCAGTGTTCCGAGAAAAGAGCAGGCCCATGGGGCACATCCATGCCAGGATGGGAGGTAAAACTTCTCTTTCACCCCACAACCCCTGGGCTTACGTCTTGTCTCCAGTGGAGCTCACAATTGGCACACGGAACCAGCTCTAAGATATCTAGTGTGGGTGCCAGAGTTCCTGAGATTCTCTGCAGGGAGCACCTGGCAGGGATCTCATTTTCTCTGCTTCTTTCTGGCTTACAAAGGTATTTGGAACATCTTTTTCCTAGGCAATCCCTTGGATTCTAAAGGGAAGATGAGATTGACTCGGTGTGCGTTTTGAACACAGAAATTATTCCTTCATCCAACAGTGTTTATCCCACTGGCCCTAGGCTGTGTTGGAATGGCCGGCATCGAGAGGCAGGTGGCTGTTTGTGGTCAGATAGAGACTTGGATGATGGCTTCTCCTTTGTCCAAGGGGATGGATCCTCATGGATTCGTCTTTGCATCCAAAGATTTCCAATGAGGGCAGAGGGAAAATTGAAAAGGATTCCAAGGAGCCTTGGGGCAATATCAAAGGGATGCTTGTCTTCCTAGGTTCACTCAAACGGCTATATATGGATGGACATGCTCTATGTTCTCTGCGGTTTCATGGGTGGTGAAGTCAGAAGGAGATTCTTTGGGATTTCCCTGGATCCATGCATTCCGGTGGCTTCAAGGGCCTTGGCGTCAGGAACCCTGTGAATTTCTGTGGTGAATTTCTGTGGCTGCTTGCCTGAAGCTCGGTGAGTCAGGTGATCCCACAGGTTTTCCATTTCCTCCTTAGGAAATTGCTGGCAGGGAATGTTCTGCTGAAAGCAGAACCCTCGGGGGCCCCTTTGTGGCTCAGTGGGTAAAGCCACTGCCTTTGGCTCAGGTCATGATCCCAGGGTCCTGGGATCGAATCCCGCATTGGGCTCTCTGCTCAGCGGGGAGCCGGTTCCCCCTCTCTCTCTGTCTGCCTCTCTGCCTACTTGTGATCTCTGTCTGACAAATAAATAACAAAAATCTTAAACAAAACAAAACGGGACAGGACCCCGGACTCGGAAGACTGAGGAGGCAGGCGAGGGTTGGATCCCGGGCCTCGGGGCCCGCCCGGCCCCACCGGCCCGCGCCAGGGAGGGGAGCCCCGGGCGCTAAGGAGCGGGAGGCGTCGGCGTCGCGCGCGGTGGACTCGCGGGGGGCTTTCCGGCAGGGTGCGGGCGAGACCCCGCGGGGTCCCGGGCCAGGCGCGGGGGGTGGGCCCGCAGACGGGCTGCGCCCGAAGCGAGTTCGCCGGGCATTTTCCGGCCGATTCTCACGAGCGTTCTGCCCAAACCGGGATCGGGATCGGTTTGGGCAGAACGCTCCTGAGAATCGGCCGGCGTTGGGCAGTCCCGGGGACCGGCCCGTTCCCCGGGGCCGAGGGCCCTTTCTCGCTCGGGGCCCGGCGCGGCCCCCCGGAAAACGCGCCGAGAGGACGCGGACCCGCCGGCGGCCCCGGCGCCGGGGAGCATTCCCGGAGCAGAGTTGAGGGAGGGCCTGGGGCCGGGCGTCGTGCTCCGACTTTGGGGGCAGCTGGGGCGTCCCGGGCTGCGGCTTCCCCCTGCGGGGGAACGGACGTTTCTCTCGCCCCGAGGCGTGGACGCGGCTGCGAAGGGCACCGCCGGCGCCGGGGCGGTCGAGGGCCTCGGGGCGCGGGACTCAGGGTTGCCCAGGGGGAGGTCCCGGGGCACAGGACCCCGGAATCGGAAGGCAGAGGAGGCAAGCGAGGGTTGGAGCACGGGCCTCGGGACCCGCCTGGCCCCACCGGGCCGCGCCAGGGAGGGGAGCCCCGGGCGCTGAGGAGCGGGAGGCGTCGGCGTCGCGCGCAGCGGACTCGCGAGCGGCTTTCCGGCGGGGTGCGGGCGCGACCCCGCGGGGTCCCGGGCCAGGCGCGGGGGGCGGCCCCGCAGACGGGCTGCGCCCGAAGCGCGTTCGCCGGGCGTTTTCCGGCCGATTCTCACGAGCGTTCTGCCCAAACCGGGATCGGTTTGGGCAGAACGCTCGTGAGAATCGGCCGGCGTTGGGCAGCCCCGGGGACGGGCCTGTTCCCCGGGGACGAGGGCCCTTTCTCGCTCGGGGCCCGGCGCGGCCCCCCGGAAAACGCGCCGAGAGGACGCGGACCCGCCGGCAGCCCCGGCGCCGGGGACCACTCCCGGAGCAGAGTTGAGGGAGGGCTGGGGCCGGGCGTCGTGCTCCGACTTTGGGGGCGGCTGGGGCGCCCCGGGCTGCGGCTTCCCCCTGCGGGGAAACGGAGGTTTCTCTGGCCCCGAGGCGAGGACGCGGCAGCGAAGGGCACCGCCGGCGCCGGGGCGGTCGGGGGCCTCGGGGCGCGGGACTCAGGGTTGCCCAGGGGGAGGCCCCGGGGCACAGGACCCCGGACTCCGAAGGCTGAGGAGGCAGGCGAGGGTTGGAGCCCGGGCCTCGGGGCCCGCCCGGCCCCACCGGCCCGCGCCAGGGAGGGGAGCCCCGGGCGCTGAGGAGCGGGAGGCGTCGGCGTCGCGCGCGGCGGACTCGCGGGGGGCTCTGCGGCGGGGTGCGGGCGCGACCCCGCGGGGTCCCGGGCCAGGCGCGGGGGGCGGCCCCGCAGACGGGCTGCGCCCGAAGCGAGTTCGCCGGGCGTTTTCCGGCCGATTCTCACGAGCGTTCTGCCCAAACCGGAATCGGTTTGGGCAGAACGCTCGTGAGAATCGGCCGGCGTTGGGCAGCCCCGGGGACCGGCCTGTTCCCCGGGGCCGAGGGCCATTTTTCTCGCTCGGGGCCCGGCGCGGCCCCCCGGAAAACGCGCCGAGAGGACGCGGACCCGCCGGCGGCCCCGGCGCCGGGGAGCACTCCCGGAGCAGAGTTGAGGAAGGGCCTGGGGCCGGGCGTCGTGCTCCGACTTTGGGGGCGGCTGGGGCGCCCCGGTCTGCGGCTTCCCCCTGCGGGCGAACGGAGGTTTCTCTCGCCCCGAGGCGTGGACGCGGATGCGAAGGGCACCGCCGGCGCCGGGCGGTCGGGGGCCTCGGGGCGCGGGACTCAGGGTTGCCCAGGGGGAGGCCCCGGGGCACAGGACCCCGGACTCGGAAGGCTGAGGAGGCAGGCGAGGGTTGGAGCCCGGGCCTCGGGGCCCGCCTGGCCCCACCGGCCCGTGCCAGGGAGGGGAGCCCCGGGCGCTGAGGAGCGGGAGGCGTCTGCGTCGCGCGCGGCGGACTCGCGGGGGGCTCTGCGGCGGGGTGCGGGCGGGACCCCGCGGGGTCCCGGGCCAGGCGCGGGGGGCGGCCCCGCAGACGGGCTGCGCCCGAAGCGAGTTCGCCGGGCGTTTTCCGGCCGATTCTCACGAGCGTTCTGCCCTAACCGGGATCGGTTTGGGCAGAACGCTCGTGAGAATCGGCCGGCGTTGGACAGCCCCGGCGACTGGCCTGTTCCCCGGGGCCGAGGGCCCTTTCTCGCTCGGGGCCCGGCGCGGCCCCCCGGAAAACGCGCCGAGAGGACGCGGATCCGCCGGCGGCCCCTGCGTCGGGGAGCACTCCCGGAGCAGAGTTGAGGGAGGGCCTGGGGCCGGGCGTCGTGCTCCGACTTTGGGGGCGGCTGGGGCGCCCCGGGCTGCGGCTTCCCCCTGTGGGTGAACGGAGGTTTCTCTCGCCCCGAGGCGTGGACGCGGCTGCGAAGAGCACCGCCGGCGCCGGGGCGGTCGGGGGCCTCGGGAAGCGGGACTCAGGGTTGCCCAGGGGGAGGCCCCGGGGCACAGGACCCCGGACTCGGAAGGCTGAGGAGGCAGGCGAGGGTTGGAGCCCGGGCCTTGGGGCCCACCCGGCCCCACCGGCCCGCGCCAGGGAGGGGAGCCCCGGGCGCTGAGGAGCGGGAGGCGTCGGCGTCGCGCGCGGCGAACTCGCGGGGGGCTTTCCGGCGGGGTGTGTTCGCGACCCCGCGGGGTCCCGGGCCAGGCGCGGGGGGCGGCCCCGCAGACGGGCTGCGCCCGAAGCGATTTCGCCGGGCGTTTTCCGGCCGATTCTCACGAGCGTTCTGCCCAAACCGGGATCGGTTTGGGCAGAACGCTCGTGAGAATCGGCCGGCGTTGGGCAGCCCCGGGGACCGGCCTGGTCCCCGGGGCCGAGGGCCCTTTCTCGCTCGGGGCCCGGCGCGGCCCCCCGGAAAACGCGCCGAGAGGACGCGGACCCGCCGGCGGCCCCGGCGCCGGGGAGCCCTCCCGGAGCAGAGTTGAGGGAGGGCCTGGGGCCGGGCGTCGTGCTCCGAATTTGGGGGCGGCTAGGGCGCCCCGGGCTGCGGCCTCCCCCTGCGGGGGAATGCAGGATTCTCTCGTCCCGAGGCGAGGACGTGGCTGCGGAGGGCACGTCGGGGCCGGGGCGGTCGGGGTCCTCGGGGCGCGGGACTCAGGGTTGCCCAGGGGGAGGCCCCGGGGCACAGGACCCCTGACTCGGAAGCCTGAGGAGGTGGCCGAATCTTGGAGCCCGGGCCTCGGGTACCGCCCGGCCCCACCGGCCCACGCCAGGAAGGGGAGCCCCGGGCGCTGAGGAGCGGGAGGCGTCGGCGTCGCGTGCGGCGGACTCGCGGGGGGCTTTCCGGCGGGGTGCGGGCGCGACCCCGCGGGGTCCCGGGCCAGGCGCGGGGGGCGGCCCCGCAGATGGGCTGCGCCCGAAGCGAGTTCGCCGGGCGTTTTCCGGCCGATTCTCACGAGCGTTATGCCCAAACCGGGATCGGTTTGGGCAGAACGCTCGTGAGAATCGGCCGGCGTTGGGCAGCCCCGGGGACCGGCCTGGTCCCCGGGGCCGAGGGCCCTTTCTCGCTCGGGGCCCGGCGCGGCCCCCCGGAAAACGCGCCGAGAGGACGCGGACCCGCCGGCGGCCCCGGCGCCGGGGAGCCCTCCCGGAGCAGAGTTGAGGGAGGGCCTGGGGCCGGGCGTCGTGCTCCGACTTTGGGGGCGGCTGGGGCGCCCCGGGCTGCGGCTTCCCCCTGCGGGGGAACGGAGGTTTCTATCGCCCCGAGGCGTGGACGCGGCTGCGAAGGGCACCGTCGGCGCCGGGGCGGTCGGGCGCCTCGGGGCGCGGGACTCAGGGTTGCCCAGGGGGAGGCCCCGGGGCACAGGACCCCGGACTCCGAAGGCTGAGGAGGCAGGCGAGGGTTGGAGCCCGGGCCTCGGGGCCCGCCCGGCCCCACCGGCCCGCGCCAGGGAGGGGAGCCCCGGGCGCTGAGGAGCGGGAGGCGTCGGCGTCGCGCGCGGCGGACTCGCGGGGGGCTCTGCGGCGGGGTGCGGGCGCGACCCCGCGGGGTCCCGGGCCAGGCGCGGGGGGCGGCCCCGCAGACGGGCTGCGCCCGAAGCGAGTTCGCCGGGCGTTTTCCGGCTGATTCTCACGAGCGTTCTGCCCAAACCGGAATCGGTTTGGGCAGAACGCTCGTGAGAATCGGCCGGCGTTTGGCAGCCCCGGGGACCGGCCTGTTCCCCGGGGCCGAGGGCCATTTTTCTCGCTCGGGGCCCGGCGCGGCCCCACGGAAAACGCGCCGAGAGGACGCGGACCCGCCGGCGGCCCCGGCGCCGGGGAGCACTCCCGGAGCAGAGTTGAGGAAGGGCCTGGGGCCGGGCGTCGTGCTCCGACTTTGGGGGCGGCTGGGGCGCCCCGGTCTGCGGCTTCCCCCTGCAAGGGAACGGAGGTTTCTCTCGCCCCGAGGCGTGGACGCGGATGCGAAGGGCACCGCCGGCGCCGGGCGGTCGGGAGCCTCGGGGCGCGGGACTCAGGGTTGCCCAGGGGGAGGCCCCGGGGCACAGGACCCCGGACTCGGAAGGCTGAGGAGGCAGGCGAGGGTTGGAGCCCGGGCCTCGGGGCCCGCCTGGCCCCACCGGCCCGTGCCAGGGAGGGGAGCCCCGGGCGCTGAGGAGCGGGAGGCGTCTGCGTCGCGCGCGGCGGACTCGCGGGGGGCTCTGCGGCGGGGTGCGGGCGGGACCCCGCGGGGTCCCGGGCCAGGCGCGGGGGGCGGCCCCGCAGACGGGCTGCGCTCGAAGCGAGTTCGCCGGGCGTTTTCCGGCCGATTCTCACGAGCGTTCTGCCCAAACCGGGATCGGTTTGGGCAGAACGCTCGTGAGAATCGGCCGGCGTTGGACAGCCCCGGCGACTGGCCTGTTCCCCGGGGCCGAGGGCCCTTTCTCGCTCGGGGCCCGGCGCGGCCCCCCGGAAAACGCGCCGAGAGGACGCGGATCCGCCGGCGGCCCCTGCGTCGGGGAGCACTCCCGGAGCAGAGTTGAGGGAGGGCCTGGGGCCGGGCGTCGTGCTCCGACTTTGGGGGCGGCTGGGGCGCCCCGGGCTGCGGCTTCCCCCTGTGGGTGAACGGAGGTTTCTCTCGCCCCGAGGCGTGGACGCGGCTGCGAAGGGCACCGCCGGCGCCGGGGCGGTCGGGGGCCTCGGGAAGCGGGACTCAGGGTTGCCCAGGGGGAGGCCCCGGGGCACAGGACCCCGGACTCGGAAGGCTGAGGAGGCAGGCGAGGGTTGGAGCCCGGGCCTTGGGGCCCACCCGGCCCCACCGGCCCGCGCCATGGAGGGGAGCCCCGGGCGCTGAGGAGCGGGAGGCGTCGGCGTCGCGCGCGGCGAACTCGCGGGGGGCTTTCCGGCGGGGTGTGTTCGCGACCCCGCGGGGTCCCGGGCCAGGCGCGGGGGGCGGCCCCGCAGACGGGCTGCGCCCGAAGCGATTTCGCCGGGCGTTTTCCGGCAGATTCTCACGAGCGTTCTGCCCAAACCGGGATCGGTTTGGGCAGAACGCTCGTGAGAATCGGCCGGCGTTGGGCAGCCCCGGGGACCGGCCTGGTCCCCGGGGCCGAGGGCCCTTTCTCGCTCGGGGCCCGGCGCGGCCCCCCGGAAAACGCGCCGAGAGGACGCGGACCCGCCGGCGGCCCCGGCGCCGGGGAGCCCTCCCGGAGCAGAGTTGAGGGAGGGCCTGGGGCCGGGCGTCGTGCTCCGAATTTGGGGGCGGCTAGGGCGCCCCGGGCTGCGCCTTCCCCCTGCGGGTGAACGGAGGTTTCTCTGGCCCCGAGGCGAGGACGCGGCAGCGAAGGGCACCGTCGGCGCCGGGGCGGTCGGGGGCCTCGGCGCGCGGGACTCAGGGTTGCCCAGGGGGAGGCCGCGGGGCACAGGACCCCGGAATCGGAAGCCTGTGGAGGTGGCCGAATCTTGGAGCCCGGGCCTCAGGTACCGCCGGCCCCACCGGCCCACGCCAGGAAGGGGAGCCCCGGGCGCTGAGGAGCGGGAGGCGTCGGCGTCGCGTGCGGCGGACTCGCGGGGGGCTTTCCGGCGGGGCGCGGGCGCGACCCCGCGGGGTCCCGGGCCAGGCGCGGGGTCGGCCCCGCAGACGGGCTGCGCCCGAAGCGATTTCGCCGGGCGTTTTCCGGCCGATTCTCACGAGCGTTCTGCCCAAACCGGGATCGGTTTGGGCAGAACGCTCGTGAGAATCGGCCGGCGTTGGGCAGCCCCGGGGACCGGCCTGGTCCCCGGGGCCGAGGGTCCTTTCTCGCTCGGGGCCCGGCGCGGCCCCCCGGAAAACGCGCCGAGAGGACGCGGACCCGCCGGCGGCCCCGGCGCCGGGGAGCCCTCCCGGAGCAGAGTTGAGGGAGGGCCTGGGGCCGGGCGTCGTGCTCCGAATTTGGGGGCGGCTGGGGCGCCCCGGGCTGCGGCTTCCCCCTGCGGGGGAACGGAGGTTTCTCTCGCCCCGAGGCGTGGACGCGGCTGCGGAGGGCACCGTCGGCGCCGGGGCGGTCGGGGGCCTCGGGGCGCGGGACTCAGGGTTGCCCAGGGGGAGGCCCCGGGGCACAGGACCCCGGACTCGGAAGGCTGATGGGGCAGGCGAGGGTTGGAGCCCGGGCCTCGGGGCCCGCCCGGCCCCTCCGGCCCGCGCCAGGGAGGGGAGCCCCGGGCGCTGAGGAGCGGGAGGCGTCGGCGTCGCGCGCGGCGGAGTCGCGGGGGGCTTTCCGGCGGGGCGCGGGCGCGACCCCGCGGGGTCCCGGGCCAGGCGCGGGGGGCGGCCCCGCAGACGGGCTGCGCCCGAAGCGAGTTCGCCGGGCGTTTTCCGGCCGATTCTCACGAGCGTTCTGCCCAAACCGGGATCGGTTTGGGCAGAACGCTCGTGAGAATCGGCCGGCGTTGGGCAGCCCCGGGGACCGGCCTGGTCCCCGGGGCCGAGGGCCCTTTCTCGCTCGGGGCACGGCGCGGCCCCCCGGAAAACGCGCCGAGAGGACGCGGACCCGCCCCGGCCCCGGCGCCGGGGAGCCCTCCCGGAGCAGAGTTGAGGGAGGGCCTGGGGCTGGGCGCCGTGCTCCGACTTTGGGGGCGGCTGGGGCGCCCCGGGCTGCGGCTTCCCCCTGCGGGGGAACGGAGGTTTCTCTCGCCCCGAGGCGTGGACGCGGCTGCGAAGGGCACCGTCGGCGCCGGGGCGGTCGGGGGCCTCGGGGCGCGGGACTCAGGGTTGCCCAGGGGGAGGCCCCGGGGCCCAGGACCCCGGACTCGGAAGGCTGAGGAGGCAGGCGAGGGTTGGAGCCCGGGCCTCGGGGCCCGCCCGGCCCCACCGGCCCGCGCCAGGGAGGGGAGCCCCGGTCGCTGAGGAGCGGGAGGCGTCTGCGTCGCGCGCGGCGGACTCGCGGGGGGCTCTGCGGCGGGGTGCGGGCGGGACCCCGCGGGGTCCCGGGCCAGGCGCGGGGGGCGGCCCCGCAGACGGGCTGCGCCCGAAGCGAGTTCGCCGGGCGTTTTCCGGCCGATTCTCACGAGCGTTCTGCCCAAACCGGGATCGGTTTGGGCAGAACGCTCGTGAGAATCGGCCGGCGTTGGGCAGCCCCGGGGACCGGCCTGGTCCCCGGGGCCGAGGGCCCTTTCTCGCTCGGGGCACGGCGCGGCCCCCCGGAAAACGCGCCGAGAGGACGCGGACCCGCCGGCGGCCCCGGCGCCGGGGAGCCCTCCCGGAGCAGAGTTGAGGGAGGGCCTGGGGCCGGGCGTCGTGCTCCGACTTTGGGGGCGGCTGGGGCGCCCCGGGCTGCGGCTTCCCCCTGCGGGGGAACGGAGTTTTCTCTCGCCCCGAGGCGTGGACGAGGCTGCGAAGGGCACCGTCGGCGCCGGGGCGGTCGGGGGCCTCGGGGCACGGGACTCAGTGTTGCCCAGGGGGAGGCCCCGGGGCACAGGACCCCGGACTCGGAAGGCTGAGGAGGCAGGCGAGGGTTGGAGCCCGGGCCTCGGGGCCCGCCCGGCCCCACCGGCCCGCGCCAGGGAGGGGAGCCCCGGTCGCTGAGGAGCGGGAGGCGTCGGCGTCGCGCGCGGCGGACGCGCGGGGGGCTTTGCGGCGGGGTGCGGGCGCGACCCCGCGGGGTCCCGGGCCAGGCGCGGGGGGCGGCCCCGCAGACGGGCTGCGCCCGAAGCGAGTTCGCCGGGCGTTTTCCGGCCGATTCTCACGAGCGTTCTGCCCAAACCGGAATCGGTTTGGGCAGAACGCTCGTGAGAATCGGCCGGCGTTGGGCAGCCCCGGGGACCGGCCTGTTCCCCGGGGCCGAGGGCCATTTTTCTCGCTCGGGGCCCGGCGCGGCCCCCCGGAAAACGCGCCGAGAGGACGCGGACCCGCCGGCGGCCCCGGCGCCGGGGAGCACTCCCGGAGCAGAGTTGAGGAAGGGCCTGGGGCCGGGCGTCGTGCTCCGACTTTGGGGGCGGCTGGGGCGCCCCGGACTGCGGCTTCCCCCTGCGGGGGAACGGAGGTTTCTCTCGCCCCGAGGCGTGGACGCGGATGCGAAGGGCACCGCCGGCGCCGGGCGGTCGGGGGCCTCGGGGCGCGGGACTCAGGGTTGCCCAGGGGGAGGCCCCGGGGCACAGGACCCCGGACTCGGAAGGCTGAGGAGGCAGGCGAGGGTTGGAGCCTGGGCCTCGGGGCCCGCCCGGCCCCACCGGCCCGTGCCAGGGAGGGGAGCCCCGGGCGCTTAGGAGCGGGAGGCGTCTGCGTCGCGCGCGGCGGACTCGCGGGGGGCTCTGCGGCGGGGTGCGGGCGGGACCCCGCGGGGTCCCGGGCCAGGCGCGGGGGGCGGCCCCGCAGACGGGCTGCGCCCGAAGCGAGTTCGCCGGGCGTTTTCCGGCCGATTCTCACGAGCGTTCTGCCCAAACCGGGATCGGTTTGGGCAGAACGCTCGTGAGAATCGGCCGGCGTTGGACAGCCCCGGCGACTGGCCTGTTCCCCGGGGCCGAGGGCCCTTTCTCGCTCGGGGCCCGGCGCGGCCCCCCGGAAAACGCGCCGAGAGGACGCGGATCCGCCGGCGGCCCCTGCGTCGGGGAGCACTCCCCGAGCAGACTTGAGGGAGGGCCTGGGGCCGGGCGTCGTGCTCCGACTTTGGGGACGGCTGGGGCGCCCCGGGCTGCGGCTTCCCCCTGTGGGTGAACGGAGGTTTCTCTCGCCCCGAGGCTCGGACGAGGCTCCGAAGGGCAATGTCGGCCCCGGGGCGGTCGGGGGCCTCGGGGCGCGGGATTCAGGGTTGCCCAGGGGGAGGTCCCGGGGCACGGGGCCCCGGACTCGGAAGGCCGAGGAGGCAGGCGAGGGTTGGATCCCGGGCCTCGGGGCCCGCCCGGCCCCACCGGCCCGCGCCAGGGAGGGGAGCCCCGGGCGCTGAGGAGCGGGAGGCGTTGGCGTCGCGCGCGGCGGACTCGCGGGGGGCTTTCCGGCAGGGTGCGGGCGCGACCCCGCGGAGTCCCGGGCCAGGCGCGGGGGTCGGCCCCGCAGACGGGCTGCACACGAAGCGAGTTCGCCGGGCGTTTTCCGGCCAATTCTCACGAGCGTTCTGCCCAAACCGGGATCGGTTTGGGCAGAACGCTCGTGAGAATCGGCCGGCGTTGGGCAGCCCCGGGGACCGGCCTGTTCCCCGGGGCCGAGGGCCCTTTCTCGCTCGGGGCCCGGCGCGGCCTCCCGGAAAACGCGCCGAGAGGACGCGGACCCGCCGGCGGCCCCGGCGCCGGGGAGCACTCCCGGAGCAGAGTTGAGGGAGGGCCTGGGGCCGGGCGTCGTGCTCCGACTTTGGGGGCGGCTGGGGCGCCCCGGGCTGCGCCTTCCCCCTGCGGGGGAACGGAGGTTTCTCTGGCCCCGAGTCGAGGACGCGGCAGCGAAGGGCACCGTCGGCGCCGGGGCGGTCGGGGGCCTCGGGGCGCGGGACTCAGGGTTGCCCAGGGGGAGGCCCCGGGGCACAGGACCACGGATTCCGAAGGCTGAGGAGGCAGGCGAGGGTTGGAGCCCGGGCCTCGGGGCCCGCCCGGCCCCACCGGCCCGCGCCAGGGAGGGGAGCCCCGGGCGCTGAGGAGCGGGAGGCGTCGGCGTCGCGCGCGGCGGACTCGCGGGGGGCTTTGCGGCGGGGTGCGAGCGGGACCCCGCGGGGTCCCGGGCCAGGCGCGGGGGGTGGCCCCGCAGACGGGCTGCGCCCGAAGCGAGTTCGCCGGGCGTTTTCCGGCCAATTCTCACGAGCGTTCTGCCCAAACCAGGATCGGTTTGGGCAGAACGCTCGTGAGAATCGGCCGGCGTTGGGCAGCCCCAGGGACTGGCCTGTTCCCCGAGGCCGAGGGCCCTTTCTCGCTCGGGGCCCGGCGCGGCCCCCCGGAAAACGCGCCGAGAGGACGCGGACCCGCCGGCGGCCCCGGCGCCGGGGAGCACTCCCGGAGCAGAGTTGAGGGAGGGCCTGGGGCCGGGCGTCGTGCTCCGACTTTGGGGGCGGCTGGGGCGCCCCGGGCTGCGCCTTCACCCTGCGGGGGAACGGAGGTTTCTCTGGCCCCGAGGCGAGGACGCAGCAGCGAAGGGCACCGCCGGCGCCGGGGCGGTCGGGGGCCTCGGGGCGCGGGACTCAGGGTTGCCCAGGGGGAGGCCCCGGGGCACAGGACCCCGGACTCCGAAGGCTGAGGAGGCAGGCGAGGGTTGGAGCCCGGGCCTCGGGGCCCGCCCGGCCCCTCCGGCCCGCGCCAGGGAAGGGAGCCCCGGGCGCTGAGGAGCAGGAGGCGTCGGCGTCGCGCGCGGCGACTCGCGGGGGGCTCTGCGGCGGGGTGCGGGCGGGACACCGCGGGGTTCCGGGCCAGGCGCGGGGGGCGGCCCCGCAGACGAGCTGCGCCCGAAGCGAGTTCGCCGGGCGTTTTCCGGCCGATTCTCACGAGCGTTCTGCCCAAACCGGGATCGGTTTGGGCAGAACGCTCGTGAGAATCGGCCGGCGTTGGGCAGCCCCGGTGACCGGCCTGTTCCCCGGGGCCAAGGGCCCTTTCTGGCTCGGGGCCCGGCGCGGCCCCCCGGAAAACGCGCCGAGAGGACGCGGACCCGACGGCGGACCCGGCGACGGGGAGCACTCCCGGAGCAGAGTTGAGGGAGGGCCTGGGGCCGGGCGTCGTGCTCCGACTTTGGGGGCGGCCTGGGCGCCCCGGGCTGCGGCTTCCCCCTGCGGGTGAACGGAGGTTTCTCTCGCCCCGAGGCGTGAAGGCGGCTGCGAAGGGCACCGCCGGCGCCGGGGCGGTCGGGGGCCTCGGGGCGCGGGACTCAGGGTTGCCCAGGGGGAGGCCCCGGGGCACAGGACCCCGGACACAGAAGGTTGAGGAGGCAGGCGAGGGTTGGAGCCCGGGCCTCGGGGCCCGCCCGGCCCCACCGGCCCGCACCAGGGAGGGAGCCCCGGGCGCTGAGGAGCAGGAGGCGTCGGCGTCGCGCGCGGCGGACTCGCGGGGGGCTCTGCGGCGGGGTGCGGGCGCGACACCGCGGGGTCCCGGGCCAGGCGCGTGGTGCGGCCCCGCAGACGGGCTGCGCCCGACGCGAGTTCGCCGGTCGTTTTCCGGCCGATTCTCACGAGCGTTCTGCCCAAACCGGGATCGGTTTGGGCAGAACGCTCGTGAGAATCGGCCGGCGTTGGGCAGCCCCGGGGACCGGCCTTTTCCCCGGGGCCGAGGGCCCTTTCTCGCTTGGGGCCCGGCGCGGCCCCCCGGAAAACGCGCCGAGAGGACGCGGACCCGCCGGCGGCCCCGGCGCCGGGGAGCCCTCCCGGAGCAGAGTTGAGGGAGGGCCTGGGGCCGGGCGTCGTGCTCCGACTTTGGGGGCGGCTGGGGCGCCCCGGGCTGCGACTTCCCCCTGCGGGGCAACGGAGGTTTCTCTCGCCCCGAGGCGTGGACGCGGCTGCGAAGGGCACCGTCGGCGCCGGGGCGGTCGGGGGCCTCGGGGCGCGGGACTCAGGGTTGCCCAGGGGGAGGCCCCGGGGCCCAGGACCCCGGACTCGGAAGGCTGAGGAGGCAGGCGAGGGTTGGAGCCCGGGCCTCGGGGCCCGCCCGGCCGCACCGGCCCGCGCCAGGTAGGGGAGCCCTGGCGCTGAGGAGCGGGAGGCATCGGCGTCCCGCGCGGCGGACTCGCGGCGGGCTCTGCGGCGGGGTGCAGGCGGGACCCCGCGGGGTCCCGGGCCAGGCGCGGGGGGCGGCCCCGCAGACGGGCTGCGCCCGAAGCGAGTTTGCCGGGCGTTTTCCGGCCGATTCTCACGAGCGTTCTGCCCAAACCGATCCCGGTTTGGGCAGAACGCTCGTGAGAATCGGCCGCCGTTGGGCAGCCCCGGGGACCGGCCTGTTCCCCGGGGCCGAGAGCCCTTTCTCGCTCGGGGCCCGGCGCGGCCCCCCGGAAAACGCGCCGAGAGGACGCGGACCCGCCGGTGGCCCCAGCGCCGGGAGCACTCCCGGAGCAGAGTTGAGGGAGGGCCTGGGGCCGGACGTCGTGCTCTGACCTTGGGGGCGGCTGGGGCGCCCCGGGCTGCGCCTTACCCCTGCGGGGGAACAGAGGTTTCTCTGGCCCCGAGGCGAGGACGCGGCAGCGAAGGGCACCGTCGGCGCCAGGGCGGTCGGGGGCCTCGGGGCGCGGGACTCAGGGTTGCCCAGGGGGAGGCCCCGGGGCACAGGACCCCGGACTCCGAAGGCTGAGGAGGCAGGCGAGGGTTGGAGCCCGGGCATCGGGGCCCGCCCGGCCCCACCGGCCCGCGCCAGGGAGGGGAGCCCCGGGCGCTGAGGAGCGGGTGGCGTCGGCGTCGCTCGCGGCAGACTCGCGGGGGGCTTTCCGGCGGGGTGTGTTCGCTACCCCGCGGGGTCCCGGGCCAGGCGCGGGGGGCGGCCCCGCAGACGGGCTGCGCCCGAAGCGAGTTCGCCGGGCGTTTTCCGGCCGATTCTCACGAGCGTTCTGCCCAAACCGGGATCGGTTTGGGCAGAACGCTCGTGAGAATCGGCCGGCGTTGGGCAGCCCCAGGGACTGGCCTGTTCCCCGGGGCCGAGGGCCCTTTCTCGCTCGGGGCCCGGCGCGGCCCCCCGGAAAACGCGCCGAGAGGACGCGGACCCGCCGGCGGCCCCGGCGCCGGGGAGCACTCCCGGAGCAGAGTTGAGGAAGGGCCTGGGGCCGGGCGTCGTGCTCCGACTTTGGGGGCGGCTGGGGCGCCCCGGACTGCGGCTTCCCCCTGCGGGGGAACGGAGGTTTCTCTCGCCCCGAGGCGTGGACGCGGCTGCGAAGGGCACCGTCGGCGCCGGGGCGGTCGGGGGCCTCGGGGCGCGGGACTCAGGGTTGCCCAGGGGGAGGCCCCGGGGCACAGGACCCCGGACTCGGAAGGCTGAGGAGGCAGGCGAGGGTTGGAGCCCGGGCCTCGGGGCCCGCCTGACCCCACCGGCCCGCGCCAGGGAGGGGAGCCCCGGGCGCTGAGGAGCGGGAGGCGTCTGCGTCGCGCGCGGCGGACTCGCGGGGGGCTCTGCGGCGGGGTGTGGGCGGGACCCCGCGGGGTCCCGGGCCAGGCGCGGGGGGCGGCCCCGCAGACGGGCTGCGCCCGAAGCGAGTTCGCCGGGCGTTTTCCGGCCGATTCTCACGAGCGTTCTGCCGAAACCGGGATCGGTTTGGGCAGAACGCTCGTGAGAATCGGCCGGCGTTGGACAGCCCCGGCGACTGGCCTGTTCCCCGGGGCCGAGGGCCCTTTCTCGCTCGGGGCCCGGCGCGGCCCCCCGGAAAACGCGCCGAGAGGACGCGGATCCGCCGGCGGCCCCGGCGTCGGGGAGCACTCCCGGAGCAGAGTTGAGGGAGGGCCTGGGGCCGGGCGTCGTGCTCCGACTTTGGGGGCGGCTGGGGCGCCCCGGGCTGCGGCTTCCCCCTGTGGGTGAACGGAGGTTTCTCTCGCCCCGAGGCGTGGACGCGGCTGCGAAGGGCACCGCCGGCGCCGGGGCGGTCGGGGGCCTCGGGAAGCGGGACTCAGGGTTGCCCAGGGGGAGGCCCCGGGGCACAGGACCCCGGACACAGAAGGTTGAGGAGGCAGGCGAGGGTTGGAGCCCGGGCCTCGGGGCCCGCCTGGCCCCACCGGCCCGCGCCAGGAAGGGAGCCCCGGGCGCTGAGGAGCGGGAGGCGTCGGCGTCGCGCGCGGCGGACTCGCGGGGGGCTCTGCGGCGGGGTGCGGGCGGGACCCCGCGGGGTCCCGGGCCAGGCGCGGGGGGCGGCCCCGCAGACGGGCTGCGCCCGAAGCGAGTTTGCCGGGCGTTTTCCGGCCGATTCTCACGAGCGTTCTGCCCAAACCGATCCCGGTTTGGGCAGAACGCTCGAGAGAATCGGCCGCCGTTGGGCAGCCCCGGGGACCGGCCTGGTCCCCGGGGCCGAGGGCCCTTTCTCGCTCGGGGCCCGGCGCGGCCCCCCGGAAAACGCGCCGAGAGGACGCGGACCCGCCGGTGGCCCCAGCGCCGGGAGCACTCCCGGAGCAGAGTTGAGGGAGGGCCTGGGGCCGGGCGTCGTGCTCTGACCTTGGGGGCGGCTGGGGCGCCCCGGGCTGCGCCTTACCCCTGCGGGGGAACAGAGGTTTCTCTGGCCCCGAGGCGAGGACGCGGCAGCGAAGGGCACCGTCGGCGCCAGGGCGGTCGGGGGCCTCGGGGCGCGGGACTCAGGGTTGCCCAGGGGGAGGCCCCGGGGCACAGGACCCCGGACTCCGAAGGCTGAGGAGGCAGGCGAGGGTTGGAGCCCGGGCATCGGGGCCCGCCCGGCCCCACCGGCCCGCACCAGGGAGGGGAGCCCCGGGCGCTGAGGAGCGGGTGGCGTCGGCGTCGCTCGCGGCAGACTCGCGGGGGGCTTTCCGGCGGGGTGTGTTCGCTACCCCGCGGGGTCCCGGGCCAGGCGCGGGGGGCGGCCCCGCAGACGGGCTGCGCCCGAAGCGAGTTCGCCGGGCGTTTTCCGGCCGATTCTCACGAGCGTTCTGCCCAAACCGGGATCGGTTTGGGCAGAACGCTCGTGAGAATCGGCCGGCGTTGGGCAGCCCCAGGGACTGGCCTGTTCCCCGGGGCCGAGGGCCCTTTCTCGCTCGGGGCCCGGCGCGGCCCCCCGGAAAACGCGCCGAGAGGACGCGGACCCGCCGGCGGCCCCGGCGCCGGGGAGCACTCCCGGAGCAGAGTTGAGGAAGGGCCTGGGGCCGGGCGTCGTGCTCCGACTTTGGGGGCGGCTGGGGCGCCCCGGACTGCGGCTTCCCCCTGCGGGGGAACGGAGGTTTCTCTCGCCCCGAGGCGTGGACGCGGCTGCGAAGGGCACCGTCGGCGCCGGGGCGGTCGGGGGCCTCGGGGCGCGGGACTCAGGGTTGCCCAGGGGGAGGCCCCGGGGCACAGGACCCCGGACTCGGAAGGCTGAGGAGGCAGGCGAGGGTTGGAGCCCGGGCCTCGGGGCCCGCCTGACCCCACCGGCCCGCGCCAGGGAGGGGAGCCCCGGGCGCTGAGGAGCGGGAGGCGTCTGCGTCGCGCGCGGCGGACTCGCGGGGGGCTCTGCGGCGGGGTGCGGGCGGGACCCCGCGGGGTCCCGGGCCAGGCGCGGGGGGCGGCCCCGCAGACGGGCTGCGCCCGAAGCGAGTTCGCCGGGCGTTTTCCGGCCGATTCTCACTTGCGTTCTGCCGAAACCGGGATCGGTTTGGGCAGAACGCTCGTGAGAATCGGCCGGCGTTGGACAGCCCCGGCGACTGGCCTGTTCCCCGGGGCCGAGGGCCCTTTCTCGCTCGGGGCCCGGCGCGGCCCCCCGGAAAACGCGCCGAGAGGACGCGGACCCGCCGGTGGCCCCAGCGCCGGGAGCACTCCCGGAGCAGAGTTGAGGGAGGGCCTGGGGCCGGGCGTCGTGCTCTGACCTTGGGGGCGGCTGGGGCGCCCCGGGCTGCGCCTTACCCCTGCGGGGGAACAGAGGTTTCTATGGCCCCGAGGCGAGGACGCGGCAGCGAAGGGCACCGTCGGCGCCAGGGCGGTCGGGGGCCTCGGGGCGCGGGACTCAGGGTTGCCCAGGGGGAGGCCCCGGGGCACAGGACCCCGGACTCCGAAGGCTGAGGAGGCAGGCGAGGGTTGGAGCCCGGGCATCGGGGCCCGCCCGGCCCCACCGGCCCGCGCCAGGGAGGGGAGCCCCGGGCGCTGAGGAGCGGGTGGCGTCGGCGTCGCTCGCGGCAGACTCGCGGGGGGCTTTCCGGCGGGGTGTGTTCGCTACCCCGCGGGGTCCCGGGCCAGGCGCGGGGGGCGGCCCCGCAGACGGGCTGCGCCCGAAGCGAGTTCGCCGGGCGTTTTCCGGCCGATTCTCACGAGCGTTCTGCCCAAACCGGGATCGGTTTGGGCAGAACGCTCGTGAGAATCGGCCGCCGTTGGGCAGCCCCGGGGACCGGCCTGTTCCCCGGGGCCGAGGGCCCTTTCTCGCTCGGGGCCCGGCGCGGCCCCCCGGAAAACGCGCCGAGAGGACGCGGACCCGCCGGTGGCCCCAGCGCCGGGAGCACTCCCGGAGCAGAGTTGAGGGAGGGCCTGGGGCCGGGCGTCGTGCTCTGACCTTGGGGGCGGCTGGGGCGCCCCGGGCTGCGCCTTACCCCTGCGGGGAAACAGAGGTTTCTCTGGCCCCGAGGCGAGGACGCGGCAGCGAAGGGCACCGTCGGCGCCAGGGCGGTCGGGGGCCTCGGGGCGCGGGACTCAGGGTTGCCCAGGGGGAGGCCCCGGGGCACAGGACCCCGGACTCCGAAGGCTGAGGAGGCAGGCGAGGGTTGGAGCCCGGGCATCGGGGCCCGCCCGGCCCCACCGGCCCGCGCCAGGGAGGGGAGCCCCGGGCGCTGAGGAGCGGGTGGCGTCGGCGTCGCTCGCGGCAGACTCGCGGGGGGCTTTCCGGCGGGGTGTGTTCGCTACCCCGCGGGGTCCCGGGCCAGGCGCGGGGGGCGGCCCCGCAGACGGACTGCGCCCGAAGCGAGTTCGCCGGGCGTTTTCCGGCCGATTCTCACGAGCGTTCTGCCCAAACCGGGATCGGTTTGGGCAGAACGCTCGTGAGAATCGGCCGGCGTTGGGCAGCCCCAGGGACTGGCCTGTTCCCCGGGGCCGAGGGCCCTTTCTCGCTCGGGGCCCGGCGCGGCCCCCCGGAAAACGCTCCGAGAGGACGCGGACCCGCCGGCGGCCCCGGCGCCGGGGAGCACTCCCGGAGCAGAGTTGAGGAAGGGCCTGGGGCCGGGCGTCGTGCTCCGACTTTGGGGGCGGCTGGGGCGCCCCGGACTGCGGCTTCCCCCTGCGGGGGAACGGAGGTTTCTCTCGCCCCGAGGCGTGGACGCGGCTGCGAAGGGCACCGTCGGCGCCGGGGCGGTCGGGGGCCTCGGGGCGCGGGACTCAGGGTTGCCCAGGGGGAGGCCCCGGGGCACAGGACCCCGGACTCGGAAGGCTGAGGAGGCAGGCGAGGGTTGGAGCCCGGGCCTCGGGGCCCGCCTGACCCCACCGGCCCGCGCCAGGGAGGGGAGCCCCGGGCGCTGAGGAGCGGGAGGCGTCTGCGTCGCGCGCGGCGGACTCGCGGGGGGCTCTGCGGCGGGGTGCGGGCGGGACCCCGCGGGGTCCCGGGCCAGGCGCGGGGGGCGGCCCCGCAGACGGGCTGCGCCCGAAGCGAGTTCGCCGGGCGTTTTCCGGCCGATTCTCACGAGCGTTCTGCCGAAACCGGGATCGGTTTGGGCAGAACGCTCGTGAGAATCGGCCGGCGTTGGACAGCCCCGGCGACTGGCCTGTTCCCCGGGGCCGAGGGCCCTTTCTCGCTCGGGGCCCGGCGCGGCCCCCCGGAAAACGCGCCGAGAGGACGCGGATCCGCCGGCGGCCCCGGCGTCGGGGAGCACTCCCGGAGCAGAGTTGAGGGAGGGCCTGGGGCCGGGCGTCGTGCTCCGACTTTGGGGGCGGCTGGGGCGCCCCGGGCTGCGGCTTCCCCCTGTGGGTGAACGGAGGTTTCTCTCGCCCCGAGGCGTGGACGCGGCTGCGAAGGGCACCGCCGGCCGGGGCGGTCGGGGGCCTCGGGAAGCGGGACTCAGGGTTGCCCAGGGGGAGGCCCCGGGGCACAGGACCCCGGACACAGAAGGTTGAGGAGGCAGGCGAGGGTTGGAGCCCGGGCCTCGGGGCCCGCCCGGCCCCACCGGCCCGCGCCAGGAAGGGAGCCCCGGGCGCTGAGGAGCGGGAGGCGTCGGCGTCGCGCGCGGCAGACTCGCGGGGGGCTCTGCGGCGGGGTGCGGGCGGGACACCGCGGGGTCCCGGGCCAGGCGCGGGGGGCGGCCCCGCAGACGGGCTGCGCCCGAAGCGAGTTCGCCGGGCGTTCTCCGGCCGATTCTCACGAGCGTTCTGCCCAAACCGGGATCGGTTTGGGCAGAACGCTCGTGAGAATCGGCCGGCGTTGGGCAGCCCCGGGGACCGGCCTCTTCCCCGGGGCCGAGGGCCCTTTCTCGCTCGGGGCCCGGCGCAGCCCCCTGGAAAACGCGCCGAGAGGACGCGGACCCTCCGGCTGCCCTGGCGCCGGGGAGCACTCCCGGAGCAGAGTTGAGGGAGGGCCTGGGGCCGGGCGTCGTGCTCCGACTTTGGGGGCGGCTGGGGCGCGCCGGGCTGCGCCTTCCCCCTGCGGGGGAACGGAGGTTTCTCTGGCCCCGAGGCGAGGACGCGGCAGCGAAGGGCACCGTCGGCGCCGGGGCAGTTGGGGGCCCCGAGGCGCGGGACTCAGGGTTGCCCAGGGGGAGGCCCCGGGGCACAGGACCCCGGATTCCGAAGGCTGAGGAGGCAGGTGAGGGTTGGAGCCCGGGCCTCGGGGCCCGCCCGGCCCCACCGGCCCGCGCCAGGGAGGGGAGCCCTGGCGCTGAGGAGCGGGAGGCGTCGGCGTCGCGCGCGGCGGACTCGCGGGGGGCTCTGCGGCGGGGTGCGGGCGGGACCCCGCGGAGTCCCGGGCCAGGCGCGGGGGGCGGCCCCGCAGACGGGCTGCGCCCGAAGCGAATTCGCCGGGCGTTTTCCGGCCGATTCTCACGAGCGTTCTGCCCAAACCGGGATCGGTTTGGGCAGAACGCTCGTGAGAATCGGCCGGCGTTGGGCAGCCCCGGGGACCGGCCTGGTCCCCGGGGCCGAGGGCCCTTTCTCGCTCGGGGCCCGGCGCGGCCCCCCGGAAAACGCGCCGAGAGGACGAGGACCCGCCGGCGGCCCCGGCGCCGGGGAGCCCGCCCGGAGCAGAGTTGAGGGAGGGCCTGGGCCCCGGCGTCGTGCTCCGACTTTGGGGGTGGCTGGGGCGCCCCGGGCTGCCCTTCCCCCTGCGGGGGAACGGAGGTTTCTCTCGCCCCGAGGCGTGGACGCGGCTGTGAAGGGCACCGTCGGCGCTGGGGCGGTCGGGGGCCTCGGGGCGCGGGACTCATGGTTGCCCATGGGGAGGCCCCGGGGCACAGGACCCCGGATTCGGAAGGCTGAGGAGGCAGGCGAGGGTTGCAGCCCGGTCCTCGGGGCCCGCCCGGCCCCACCGGCCCGCGCCAGGGAGGGGAGTCCCTGGCGCTGTGGAGTGGGAGGCTTTGGCGTGGCCCGTGTCCGACTCGCGGGATGCTTTCCGGCGGGGTGCGGATGCGTCCAGGTGGGATCCCGGGCCAGGCGTGGGGGCCTTCCACCCAGAAAATGTCCCATCCACCCAGAAAATGTCCCAGATGACACGGACCACCGGTACATTTCTGTTTTGTGTCTATGGGGTGTGCAAATGCTGGTGGTGACCCAGTATCATACAGTTTTCTCCTGCTCTCTGTTTTCTGCTCATCTCCAAATGACAGTTTCTTTTTTTTTTTTTTTTTTTTTTTTAATTTTATTTATTTGACAGGCAGAGATCACAAGTAGGCAGAGAGGCAGGCAGAGAGAGAGAGGGAGAAGCAGGCTCCCTGCTGAGCAGAGAGCCCGATGCGGGGCTCGATCCCAGGACCCTGAGATCATGACCCGAGCTGAAGGCAGAGGCTTTAACTCACTGAGCCACCCAGGTGCCCCCCAAATGACAGTTTCAATCTAGGAAGCTGGCAAGGTGCGGGTTCGAGTCTCAGGCATCCCCACTCGGACGGGCTTAGGAGCCAGTGCTCTGGGCACAGAAACCTGTACACCTGACCTATCGTTAGGCTTAGGGCCCAGGGGCATGGCAGGCCCTATCTGACAGCACTGCGGTGTCGTCCCCTCAGGGCTGAGGTGAGGGTATGTGCCTGGCTGGTTGGCAGATCCGGCTTCATGGCTGGGTGGGCCACTAATTTTGGGGGTGGCTTTAGTGGGGCTTTGAGGTGGGATCCCCCATGGGCTGAGTCAAGGACGGTGGTCAAGCGGTATGTCCGTCTCTGGGTTTTGTTGCCATGTGGGCCATCAGAGGTGAGGGTGTCCTCTGGAATGCATGTGGGTTTCTCCTGGTCTGAGGGTTCTGGGTCGCTCCGAACGGCATGGTTTTCTCCTGGATGGTAGGCGGAGTCCTTGGTTGAGGCTCAGGGGGTCCCAATCTGGAGGGATTGTTGGCCATGTCTCTGGGCACGGAAGCCTGAAAACACAACCCAGAGTTTGGGTTAGGGCTTAGGGGGATCCAGGCCCTACCTCCTGGTGCTGAGGCTGGATCCCCAGTTGCTGAATCGAACCTGGGGGTCAGGCAGCACATCAGGGTGTGAGTTTGTGACTGTGGGGACCGTCCAATTTGGGGGTGTCCCCTGGGATGCATGTGGGTTTTTTCCATTCTGAGGGCTCTGCGCAGCTTCCAAAGGTACAGTTTCCTCCTGGGTGGCAGGTGGGTTTCTGGGGTGTGGCCCAGAGGTCCCCAATCTGGAGGGACCGTGCCAGTGTGGCTTCAGACCTGTGGAGGGTTAGGGAGCTGCCTTAGGAGTCTGTGGAAAGCCCCGCAGTGCCAGTTCACGCCACTGGAGGGAGCGGTGAGCCGTGGCGCCAGAGACCCTGGAAGACGTGGCAATGCTGCTCGTCACCACTGGAGGCAGTGGCGAGCTGCCCTGGGAAACACCCTGGAAGAGGAGTCCGTGCAGCCTGCTGGCTCTGGGGGCCGTGGGGAGGTGTTGGGTGAGAGACCCTGGATCGTGAGGCACTGCAGCTTGTTTCTCCAGGACGGAGTGCTGAGCTGTATAGTCTCTGATTCCCCAGGTTCAAGAGTGGGCATAAGAGACCCTGGAGCCGAGCCCCCACACAGCACTGTGCCCTGTTTCCCCAGGTTTGCTGGCCATCTGCTGTCAGGGTGGTTCCGGAGGGTCCGCCCAGTTGGGCTCTGGAGCCGGGGGGAACCAAACCCGACTCACGGTGCACTTGGAACCGAGGAGTCGAGTGTTTGGAAGAGCATGTTTCTTTCTCCACAAAGGACAAGGGCATTGGTCGGCTTTAGAAGGAAGTCAATGACCACTTAAGAAACAAGCATGTGTCTCTCCTTCTCCCAGGAATCGGAGCAGGTGTGCAGGCGTTAGGTGGGAGGCGCCTGCTTCTCCGCACCTGAAGACCCTTCTTCACTCTGGCTCCACGAGACCTGAACTTTGGAAATCAGCATCTGAGTCTGTCAGGCAGCTTGTCCCAGGAAGTCAGTGTTCCGAGAAAAGAGCAGGCCCATGGGGCACATCCATGCCAGGATGGGAGGTAAAACTTCTCTTTCACCCCACAACCCCTGGGCTTACGTCTTGTCTCCAGTGGAGCTCACAATTGGCACACGGAACCAGCTCTAAGATATCTAGTGTGGGTGCCAGAGTTCCTGAGATTCTCTGCAGGGAGCACCTGGCAGGGATCTCA
This sequence comes from Martes martes, assembly GCF_963455335.1. NCBI lineage: Eukaryota > Metazoa > Chordata > Mammalia > Carnivora > Mustelidae > Martes > Martes martes. Next base: position 233,002 of record NW_027666501.1, read on the forward strand.
TTTTCTCTGCTTCTTTCTGGCTTACAAAGGTATTTGGAACATCTTTTTCCTAGGCAATCCCTTGGATTCTAAAGGGAAGATGAGATTGACTCGGTGTGCGTTTTGAACACAGAAATTATTCCTTCATCCAACAGTGTTTATCCCACTGGCCCTAGGCTGTGTTGGAATGGCCGGCATCGAGAGGCAGGTGGCTGTTTGTGGTCAGATAGAGACTTGGATGATGGCTTCTCCTTTGTCCAAGGGGATGGATCCTCATGGATTCGTCTTTGCATCCAAAGATTTCCAATGAGGGCAGAGGGAAAATTGAAAAGGATTCCAAGGAGCCTTGGGGCAATATCAAAGGGATGCTTGTCTTCCTAGGTTCACTCAAACGGCTATATATGGATGGACATGCTCTATGTTCTCTGCGGTTTCATGGGTGGTGAAGTCAGAAGGAGATTCTTTGGGATTTCCCTGGATCCATGCATTCCGGTGGCTTCAAGGGCCTTGGCGTCAGGAACCCTGTGAATTTCTGTGGTGAATTTCTGTGGCTGCTGGCCTGAAGCTCGGTGAGTCAGGTGATCCCACAGGTTTTCCATTTCCTCCTTAGGAAATTGCTGGCAGGGAATGTTCTGCTGAAAGCAGAACCCTCGGGGGCCCCTTTGTGGCTCAGTGGGTAAAGCCACTGCCTTTGGCTCAGGTCATGATCCCAGGGTCCTGGGATCGAATCCCGCATTGGGCTCTCTGCTCAGCGGGGAGCCGGTTCCCCCTCTCTCTCTGTCTGCCTCTCTGCCTACTTGTGATCTCTGTCTGACAAATAAATAACAAAAATCTTAAACAAAACAAAACGGGACAGGACCCCGGACTCGGAAGACTGAGGAGGCAGGCGAGGGTTGGAGCCCGGGCCTCGGGGCCCGCCCGGCCCCACCGGCCCGCGCCAGGGAGGGGAGCCCCGGGCGCTAAGGAGCGGGAGGCGTCGGCGTCGCGCGCGGTGGACTCGCGGGGGGCTTTCCGGCAGGGTGCGGGCGAGACCCCGCGGGGTCCCGGGCCAGGCGCGGGGGGTGGGCCCGCAGACGGGCTGCACCCGAAGCGAGTTCGCCGGGCATTTTCCGGCCGATTCTCACGAGCGTTCTGCCCAAACCGGGATCGGGATCGGTTTGGGCAGAACGCTCCTGAGAATCGGCCGGCGTTGGGCAGTCCCGGGGACCGGCCCGTTCCCCGGGGCCGAGGGCCCTTTCTCGCTCGGGGCCCGGCGCGGCCCCCCGGAAAACGCGCCGAGAGGACGCGGACCCGCCGGCGGCCCCGGCGCCGGGGAGCATTCCCGGAGCAGAGTTGAGGGAGGGCCTGGGGCCGGGCGACGTACTCCGACTTTGGGGCCGCCTGGGGCGCCCTGGGCTGCGGCCTGCCCCAGCGGGGGATCGGAGGTTTCTCTCGCCCCGAGGCTCGGACGAGGCTCCGAAGGGCAATGTCGGCCCCGGGGCGGTCGGGGGCCTCGGGGCGCGGGACTCAGGGTTGCCCAGGGGGAGGTCCCGGGGCACGGGGCCCCGGACTCGGAAGGCCGAGGAGGCAGGCGAGGGTTGGATCCCGGGCCTCGGGGCCCGCCCGGCCCCACCGGCCCGCGCCAGGGAGGGGAGCCCCGGGCGCTGAGGAGCGGGAGGCGTTGGCGTCGCGCGCGGCGGACTCGCGGGGGGCTTTCCGGCAGGGTGCGGGCGCGACCCCGCGGAGTCCCGGGCCAGGCGCGGGGGGCGGCCCCGCAGACGGGCTGCACACGAAGCGAGTTCGCCGGGCGTTTTCCGGCCAATTCTCACGAGCGTTCTGCCCAAACCGGGATCGGTTTGGGCAGAACGCTCGTGAGAATCGGCCGGCGTTGGGCAGCCCCGGGGACCGGCCTGTTCCCCGGGGCCGAGGGCCCTTTCTCGCTCGGGGCCCGGCGCGGCCTCCCGGAAAACGCGCCGAGAGGACGCGGACCCGCCGGCGGCCCCGGCGCCGGGGAGCACTCCCGGAGCAGAGTTGAGGGAGGGCCTGGGGCCGGGCGTCGTGCTCCGACTTTGGGGGCGGCTGGGGCTCCCCGGGCTGCGCCTTCCCCCTGCGGGGGAACGGAGGTTTCTCTGGCCCCGAGGCGAGGACGCGGCAGCGAAGGGCACCGTCGGCGCCGGGGCGGTCGGGGGCCTCGGGGCGCGGGACTCAGGGTTGCCCAGGGGGAGGCCCCGGGGCACAGGACCACGGATTCCGAAGGCTGAGGAGGCAGGCGAGGGTTTGAGCCCGGGCCTCGGGGCCCGCCCGGCCCCACCGGCCCGCGCCAGGGAGGGGAGCCCCGGGCGCTGAGGAGCGGGAGGCGTCGGCGTCGCGCGCGGCGGACTCGCGGGGGGCTTTGCTGCGGGGTGTGAGCGGGACCCCGCGGGGTCCCGGGCCAGGCGCGGGGGGTGGCCCCGCAGACGGGCTGCGCCCGAAGCGAGTTCGCCGGGCATTTTCCGGCCGATTCTCACGAGCGTTCTGCCCAAACCGGGATCGGTTTGGGCAGAAGGCTCGTGAGAATCGGCCGGCGTTGGGCAGCCCCGGGGACCGGCCTGTTCCCCGGGGCCGAGGGCCCTTTCTCGCTCGGGGCCCGGCGCGGCCTCCCGGAAAACGCGCCGAGAGGACGCGGACCCGCCGGCGGCCCCGGCGCCGGGGAGCACTCCCGGAGCAGAGTTGAGGGAGGGCCTGGGGCCGGGCGTCGTGCTCCGACTTTGGGGGCGGCTGGGGCGCCCCGGGCTGCGCCTTCCCCCTGCGGGGGAACGGAGGTTTCTCTGGCCCCGAGGCGAGGACGCGGCAGCGAAGGGCACCGTCGGCGCCGGGGCGGTCGGGGGCCTCGGGGCGCGGGACTCAGGGTTGCCCAGGGGGAGGCCCCGGGGCACAGGACCACGGATTCCGAAGGCTGAGGAGGCAGGCGAGGGTTTGAGCCCGGGCCTCGGGGCCCGCCCGGCCCCACCGGCCCGCGCCAGGGAGGGGAGCCCCGGGCGCTGAGGAGCGGGAGGCGTCGGCGTCGCGCGCGGCGGACTCGCGGGGGGCTTTGCGGCGGGGTGCGAGCGGGACCCCGCGGGGTCCCGGGCCAGGCGCGGGGGGTGGCCCCGCAGACGGGCTGCGCCCGAAGCGAGTTCGCCGGGCATTTTCCGGCCGATTCTCACGAGCGTTCTGCCCAAACCGGGATCGGTTTGGGCAGAAGGCTCGTGAGAATCGGCCGGCGTTGGGCAGCCCCGGGGACCGGCCTGTTCCCCGGGGCCGAGGGCCCTTTCTCGCTCGGGGCCCGGCGCGGCCTCCCGGAAAACGCGCCGAGAGGACGCGGACCCGCCGGCGGCCCCGGCGCCGGGGAGCACTCCCGGAGCAGAGTTGAGGGAGGGCCTGGGGCCGGGCGTCGTGCTCCGACTTTGGGGGCGGCTGGGGCGCCCCGGGCTGCGCCTTCCCCCTGCGGGGGAACGGAGGTTTCTCTGGCCCCGAGGCGAGGACGCGGCAGCGAAGGGCACCGTCGGCGCCGGGGCGGTCGGGGGCCTCGGGGCGCGGGACTCAGGGTTGCCCAGGGGGAGGCCCCGGGGCACAGGACCACGGATTCCGAAGGCTGAGGAGGCAGGCGAGGGTTGGAGCCCGGGCCTCGGGGCCCGCCCGGCCCCACCGGCCCGCGCCAGGGAGGGGAGCCCCGGGCGCTGAGGAGCGGGAGGCGTCGGCGTCGCGCGCGGCGGACTCGCGGGGGGCTTTGCGGCGGGGTGCGAGCGGGACCCCGCGGGGTCCCGGGCCAGGCGCGGGGGGTGGCCCCGCAGACGGGCTGCGCCCGAAGCGAGTTCGCCGGGCGTTTTCCGGCCGATTCTCACGAGCGTTCTGCCCAAACCAGGATCGGTTTGGGCAGAACGCTCGTGAGAATCGGCCGGCGTTGGGCAGCCCCAGGGACTGGCCTGTTCCCCGAGGCCGAGGGCCCTTTCTCGCTCGGGGCCCGGCGCGGCCCCCCGGAAAACGCGCCGAGAGGACGCGGACCCGCCGGCGGCCCCGGCGCCGGGGAGCACTCCCGGAGCAGAGTTGAGGGAGGGCCTGGGGCCGGGCGTCGTGCTCCGACTTTGGGGGCGGCTGGGGCGCCCCGGGCTGCGCCTTCACCCTGCGGGGGAACGGAGGTTTCTCTGGCCCCGAGGCGAGGACGCAGCAGCGAAGGGCACCGCCGGCGCCGGGGCGGTCGGGGGCCTCGGGGCGCGGGACTCAGGGTTGCCCAGGGGGAGGCCCCGGGGCACAGGACCCCGGACTCCGAAGGCTGAGGAGGCAGGCGAGGGTTGGAGCCCGGGCCTCGGGGCCCGCCCGGCCCCTCCGGCCCGCGCCAGGGAAGGGAGCCCCGGGCGCTGAGGAGCGGGAGGCGTCGGCGTCGCGCGCGGCGACTCGCGGGGGGCTCTGCGGCGGGGTGCGGGCGGGACACCGCGGGGTTCCGGGCCAGGCGCGGGGGGCGGCCCCGCAGACGAGCTGCGCCCGAAGCGAGTTCGCCGGGCGTTTTCCGGCCGATTCTCACGAGCGTTCTGCCCAAACCGGGATCGGTTTGGGCAGAACGCTCGTGAGAATCGGCTGGCGTTGGGCAGCCCCGGTGACCGGCCTGTTCCCCGGGGCCAAGGGCCCTTTCTGGCTCGGGGCCCGGCGCGGCCCCCCGGAAAACGCGCCGAGAGGACGCGGACCCGACGGCGGACCCGGCGACGGGGAGCACTCCCGGAGCAGAGTTGAGGGAGGGCCTGGGGCCGGGCGTCGTGCTCCGACTTTGGGGGCGGCCTGGGCGCCCCGGGCTGCGGCTTCCCCCTGCGGGGGAACGGAGGTTTCTCTCGCCCCGAGGCGTGAAGGCGGCTGCGAAGGGCACCGCCGGCGCCGGGGCGGTCGGGAGCCTCGGGGCGCGGGACTCAGGGTTGCCCAGGGGGAGGCCCCGGGGCACAGGACCCCGGACACAGAAGGTTGAGGAGGCAGGCGAGGGTTGGAGCCCGGGCCTCGGGGCCCGCCCGGCCCCACCGGCCCGCACCAGGGAGGGAGCCCCGGGCGCTGAGGAGCAGGAGGCGTCGGCGTCGCGCGCGGCGGACTCGCGTGGGGCTCTGCGGCGGGGTGCGGGCGCGACACCGCGGGGTCCCGGGCCAGGCGCGTGGTGCGGCCCCGCAGACGGGCTGCGCCCGACGCGAGTTCGCCGGTCGTTTTCCGGCCGATTCTCACGAGCGTTCTGCCCAAACCGGGATCGGTTTGGGCAGAACGCTCGTGAGAATCGGCCGTCGTTGGACAGCCCCGGCGACTGGCCTGTTCCCCGGGGCCGAGGGCCCTTACTCGCTCGGGGCCCGGCGCGGCCCCCCGGAAAACGCGCCGAGATGACGCGGATCCGCCGGCGGCCCCTGCGTCGGGGAGCACTCCCGGAGCAGAGTTGAGGGAGGGCCTGGGGCCGGGCGTCGTGCTCCGACTTTGGGGGCGGCTGGGGCGCCCCGGGCTGCGGCTTCCCCCTGTGGGTGAACGGAGGTTTCTCTCGCCCCGAGGCATGGACGCGGCTGCGAAGGGCACCGCCGGCGCCGGGGCGGTCGGGGGCCTCGGGAAGCGGGACTCAGGGTTGCCCAGGGGGAGGCCCCGGGGCACAGGACCCCGGACTCGGAAGGCTGAGGAGGCAGGCGAGGGTTGGAGCCCGGGCCTTGGGACCCACCCGGCCCCACCGGCCCGCGCCAGGGAGGGGAGCCCCGGGCGCTGAGGAGCGGGAGGCGTCAGTGTCGCGCGCGGCGGACTCGCGGGGGGCTTTCCGGCGGGGTGTGTTCGCGACCCCGCGGGGTCCCGGGCCAGGCGCGGGGGGCGGCCCCGCAGACGGGCTGCGCCCGAAGCGAGTTTGCCGGGCGTTTTCCGGCCGATTCTCACGAGCGTTCTGCCCAAACCGGGATCGGTTTGGGCAGAACGCTCGTGAGAATCGGCCGGCGTTGGGCAGCCCCGGGGACCGGCCTGTTCCCCGGGGCCGAGGGCCCTTTCTCGCTCGGGGCACGGCGCGGCCCCCCGGAAAACGCGCCGAGAGGACGCGGACCCGCCGGCGGCCCCGGCGCCGGGGAGCACTCCCGGAGCAGAGTTGAGGGAGGGCCTGCGGCCGGGCGTCGTACTCCGACTTTGGGGACGCCTAGGGCGCCCTGGGCTGCGGCCTGCCCCAGCGGGGGAACGGAGGTTTCTCTCGCCCCGAGGCTCGGACGAGGCTCCGAAGGGCAATGTCGGCCCCGGGGCGGTCGGGGGCCTCGGGGCGCGGGACTCAGGGTTGCCCAGGGGGAGGTCCCGGGGCACGGGGCCCCGGACTCGGAAGGCCGAGGAGGCAGGCGAGGGTTGGATCCCGGGCCTCGGGGCCCGCCCGGCCCCACCGGCCCGCGCCAGGGAGGGGAGCCCCGGGCGCTGAGGAGCGGGAGGCGTTGGCATCGCGCGCGGCGGACTCGCGGGGGGCTTTCCGGCAGGGTGCGGGCGCGACCCCGCGGAGTCCCGGGCCAGGCGCGGGGGGCGGCCCCGCAGACGGGCTGCACACGAAGCGAGTTCGCCGGGCGTTTTCCGGCCAATTCTCACGAGCGTTCTGCCCAAACCGGGATCGGTTTGGGCAGAACCCTCGTGAGAAACGGCCAGCGTTGGGCAGCCCCGGGGACCGGCCTGTTCCCCGGGGCCAAGGGCCCTTTCTGGCTCGGGGCCCGGCGCGGCCCCCCGGAAAACGCGCCGAGAGGAGGCGGACCCGACGGCGGACCCGGCGACGGGGAGCACTCCCGGAGCAGAGTTGAGGGAGGGCCTGGGGCCGGGCGTCGTGCTCCGACTTTGGGGGCGGCCTGGGCGCCCCAGGCTGCGGCTTCCAACTGCGGGGGAAAGGAGGTTTCTCTCGCCCCGAGGCGTGAAGGCGGCTGCGAAGGGCACCGCCGGCGCCGGGCCGGTCGGGGGCCTCGGGGCGCGGGACTCAGGGTTGCCCAGGGGGAGGCCCCGGGGCACAGGACCCCGGACTCGGAAGGCTGAGGAGGCAGGCGAGGGTTGGAGCCCGGGCCTCGGGGCCCGCCCGGCCCCACCGGCCCGCGCCAGGGAGGGAGCCCCGGGCGCTGAGGAGCGGGAGGCGTCTGCGTCGCGCGCGGCGGACTCGCGGCGGGCTCTGCGGCGGGGTGCAGGCGGGACCCCGCGGGGTCCCGGGCCAGGCGCGGGGGGCGGCCCCGCAGACGGGCTGCGCCCGAAGCGAGTTTGCCGGGCGTTTTCCGGCCGATTCTCACGAGCGTTCTGCCCAAACCGATCCCGGTTTGGGCAGAACGCTCGTGAGAATCGGCCGCCGTTGGGCAGCCCCGGGGACCGGCCTGTTCCCCGGGGCCGAGGGCCCTTTCTCGCTCGGGGCCCGGCGCGGCCCCCCGGAAAACGCGCCGAGAGGACGCGGACCCGCCGGTGGCCCCAGCGCCGGGAGCACTCCCGGAGCAGAGTTGAGGGAGGGCCTGGGGCCGGGCGTCGTGCTCTGACCTTGGGGGCGGCTGGGGCGCCCCGGGCTGCGCCTTACCCCTGCGGGGGAACAGAGGTTTCTCTGGCCCCGAGGCGAGGACGCGGCAGCGAAGGGCACCGTCGGCGCCAGGGCGGTCGGGGGCCTCGGGGCGCGGGACTCAGGGTTGCCCAGGGGGAGGCCCCGGGGCACAGGACCCCGGACTCCGAAGGCTGAGGAGGCAGGCGAGGGTTGGAGCCCGGGCATCGGGGCCCGCCCGGCCCCACCGGCCCGCGCCAGGGAGGGGAGCCCCGGGCGCTGAGGAGCGGGTGGCGTCGGCGTCGCTCGCGGCAGACTCGCGGGGGGCTTTCCGGCGGGGTGTGTTCGCTACCCCGCGGGGTCCCGGGCCAGGCGCGGGGGGCGGCCCCGCAGACGGGCTGCGCCCGAAGCGAGTTCGCCGGGCGTTTTCCGGCCGATTCTCACGAGCGTTCTGCCCAAACCGGGATCGGTTTGGGCAGAACGCTCGTGAGAATCGGCCGGCGTTGGGCAGCCCCAGGGACTGGCCTGTTCCCCGGGGCCGAGGGCCCTTTCTCGCTCGGGGCCCGGCGCGGCCCCCCGGAAAACGCGCCGAGAGGACGCGGACCCGCCGGCGGCCCCGGCGCCGGGGAGCACTCCCGGAGCAGAGTTGAGGAAGGGCCTGGGGCCGGGCGTCGTGCTCCGACTTTGGGGGCGGCTGGGGCGCCCCGGACTGCGGCTTCCCCCTGCGGGGGAACGGAGGTTTCTCTCGCCCCGAGGCGTGGACGCGGCTGCGAAGGGCACCGTCGGCGCCGGGGCGGTCGGGGGCCTCGGGGCGCGGGACTCAGGGTTGCCCAGGGGGAGGCCCCGGGGCACAGGACCCCGGACTCGGAAGGCTGAGGAGGCAGGCGAGGGTTGGAGCCCGGGCCTCGGGGCCCGCCTGACCCCACCGGCCCGCGCCAGGGAGGGGAGCCCCGGGCGCTGAGGAGCGGGAGGCGTCTGCGTCGCGCGCGGCGGACTCGCGGGGGGCTCTGCGGCGGGGTGCGGGCGGGACCCCGCGGGGTCCCGGGCCAGGCGCGGGGGGCGGCCCCGCAGACGGGCTGCGCCCGAAGCGAGTTCGCCGGGCGTTTTCCGGCCGATTCTCACGAGCGTTCTGCCGAAACCGGGATCGGTTTGGGCAGAACGCTCGTGAGAATCGGCCGGCGTTGGACAGCCCCGGCGACTGGCCTGTTCCCCGGGGCCGAGGGCCCTTTCTCGCTCGGGGCCCGGCGCGGCCCCCCGGAAAACGCGCCGTGAGGACGCGGATCCGCCGGCGGCCCCGGCGTCGGGGAGCACTCCCGGAGCAGAGTTGAGGGAGGGCCTGGGGCCGGGCGTCGTGCTCCGACTTTGGGGGCGGCTGGGGCGCCCCGGGCTGCGGCTTCCCCCTGTGGGTGAACGGAGGTTTCTCTCGCCCCGAGGCGTGGACGCGGCTGCGAAGGGCACCGCCGGCCGGGGCGGTCGGGGGCCTCGGGAAGCGGGACTCAGGGTTGCCCAGGGGGAGGCCCCGGGGCACAGGACCCCGGACACAGAAGGTTGAGGAGGCAGGCGAGGGTTGGAGCCCGGGCCTCGGGGCCCGCCTGGCCCCACCGGCCCGCGCCAGGAAGGGAGCCCCGGGCGCTGAGGAGCGGGAGGCGTCGGCGTCGCGCGCGGCGGACTCGCGGGGGGCTCTGCGGCGGGGTGCGGGCGCAACCCCGCGGGGTCCCGGGCCAGGCGCGTGGTGCGGCACCGCAGACGGGCTGCGCCCGACGCGAGTTCGCCGGGCGTTTTCCGGCCGATTCTCACGAGCGTTCTGCCCAAACCGGGATTGGTTTGGGCAGAACGCTCGTGAGAATCGGCCGGCGTTGGGCAGCCCCGGGGACTGGCCAGTTCCCCGGGGCCGAGGGCCCTTTCTCGCTCGGGGCCCGGCGCGGCCCCCCGGAAAACGCGCCGAGAGGACGCGGACCCGCCGGCGGCCCCGGCGCCGGGGAGCACTCCCGGAGCAGAGTTGAGGGAGGGCCTGGGGCCGGGCGTCGTGCTCCGACTTTGGGGGCGGCTGGGGCGCCCCGGGCTGCGCCTTCCCCCTGCGGGGGAACGGAGGTTTCTCTCGCCCCGAGGCGTGGACGTGGCTGCGAAGGGCACCGCCGGCGCGGGGGCGGTCGGGGGCCTCGGGGCGCGGGACTCAGTGTTGCCCAGGGGGAGGCCCCGGGGCACAGGACCCCGGACTCGGAAGGCTGAGGAGGCAGGCGAGGGTTGGAGCCCGGGCCTCGGGGCCCGCCCGGCCCCTCCGGACCGCGCCAGGGAGTGGAGCCCCGGGCGCTGAGGAGCGGGAGGCGTCGGCGTCGCGCGCGGCGGACTCGCGGGGGGCTCTGCGGCGGGGTGCGGGCGGGACCCCGCGGGGTCCCGGGCCAGGCGCGGGGGGCGGCCCCGCAGACGGGCTGCGCCCGAAGCGAGTTCGCCGGGCGTTTTCCGGCCGATTCTCACGAGCGTTCTGCCCAAACCGGGATCGGTTTGGGCAGAACGCTCCTGAGAATCGGCCGGCGTTGGGCAGCCCCAGGGACTGGCCTCTTCCCCGAGGCCGAGGGCCCTTTCTCGCTCGGGGCCCGGCGCGGCCCCCCGGAAAACGCGCCGAGAGGACGGGGACCTGCCGTCGGCCCCGGCGCCGGGGAGCACTCCCGGAGCAGAGTTGAGGGAGGGCCTGGGGCCGGGCGTCGTGCTCCGACTTTGGGGGCGGCTGGGGCGCGCCGGGCTGCGCCTTCCCCCTCGGGTGAACGGAGGTTTCTCTGGCCACGAGGCGAGGACGCGGCAGCGAAGGGCACCGTCGGCGCCGGGGCGGTCGGGGGCCTCGGGGCGTGGGACTCAGGGTTGCCCAGGGGGAGGCCCCGGGGCACAGGACCCCGGACTCCGAAGGCTGAGGAGGCAGGCGAGGGTTGGAGCCCGGGCCTCGGGGCCCGCCCGGCCGCACCGGCCCGCGCCAGGTAGGGGAGCCCTGGCGCTGAGGAGCGGGAGGCGTCGGCGTCCCGCGCGGCGGACTCGCGGCGCGCTCTGCGGCGGGGTGCGGGAGCGACCCCTCGGGGTCCCGGGCCAGGCGCGGGGGGCGGCCCCGCAGACGGGCTGCGCCCGAAGCGAGTTCGCCGGGCGTTTTCCGGCCGATTCTCACGAGCGTTCTGCCCAAACCGGGATCGGTTTGGGCAGAACGCTCGTGAGAATCGGCCGGCGTTGGGCAGCCCCGGGGACCGGCCTCTTCCCCGGGGCCGAGGGCCCTTTCTCGCTCGGGGCCCGGCGCGGCCCCCCGGCAAACGCGCCGAGAGGACGCGGACCCGCCGGCGGCCCCGGCGCCCTGGAGCACTCCCGGAGCAGAGTTGAGGAAGGGCCTGGGGCCGGGCGTCGTGCTCCGACTTTGGGGGCGGCTGTGGCGCGCCGGGCTGCGCCTTCCCCCTGCGGGTGAACGGAGGTTTCTCTGGCCCCGAGGCGAGGACGCGGCAGCGAAGGGCACCGTCGGCGCCGGGGCGGTCGGGGGCCTCGGGGCGCGGGACTCAGGGTTGCCCAGGGGGAGGCCCCGGGGCACAGGACCCCGGATTCCGAAGGCTGAGGAGGCAGGCGAGGGTTGGACCCGGGCCTCGGGGCCCGCCCGGCCCCACCGGCCCGCGCCAGGGAGGGGAGCCCTGGCGCTGAGGAGCGGGAGGCGTCGGCGTCGCGCGCGGCGGACTCGCGGGGGGCTCTGCGGCGGGGTGCGGGCGGGACCCCGCGGAGTCCCGGGCCAGGCGCGGGGGGCGGCCCCGCAGACGGGCTGCGCCCGAAGCGAATTCGCCGGGCGTTTTCCGGCCGATTCTCACGAGCGTTCTGCCCAAACCGGGATCGGTTTGGGCAGAACGCTCGTGAGAATCGGCCGGCGTTGGGCAGCCCCGGCGACTGGCCTGTTCCCCGGGGCCGAGGGCCCTTTCTCGCTCGGGGCCCGGCGCGGCCCCCCGGAAAACGCGCCGAGAGGACGCGGATCCGCCGGCGGCCCCGGCGTCGGGGAGCACTCCCGGAGCAGAGTTGAGGGAGGGCCTGGGGCCGGGCGTCGTGCTCCGACTTTGGGGGCGGCTGGGGCGCCCCGGGCTGCGGCTTCCCCCTGTGGGTGAACGGAGGTTTCTCTCGCCCCGAGGCGTGGACGCGGCTGCGAAGGGCACCGTCGGCGCCGGGGCGGTCGGGGGCCTCGGGAAGCGGGACTCAGGGTTGCCCAGGGGGAGGCCCCGGGGCACAGGACCCCGGACACAGAAGGTTGAGGAGGCAGGCGAGGGTTGGAGCCCGGGCCTCGGGGCCCGCCCGGCCCCACCGGCCCGCGCCAGGAAGGGAGCCCCGGGCGCTGAGGAGCGGGAGGCGTCGGCGTCGCGCGCGGCAGACTCGCGGGGGGCTCTGCGGCGGGGTGCGGGCGGGACACCGCGGGGTCCCGGGCCAGGCGCGGGGGGCGGCCCCGCAGACGGGCTGCGCCCGAAGCGAGTTCGCCGGGCGTTCTCCGGCCGATTCTCACGAGCGTTCTGCCCAAACCGGGATCGGTTTGGGCAGAACGCTCGTGAGAATCGGCCGGCGTTGGGCAGCCCCGGGGACCGGCCTCTTCCCCGGGGCCGAGGGCCCTTTCTCGCTCGGGGCCCGGCGCGGCCCCCTGGAAAACGCGCCGAGAGGACGCGGACCCTCCGGCTGCCCTGGCGCCGGGGAGCACTCCCGGAGCAGAGTTGAGGGAGGGCCTGGGGCCGGGCGTCGTGCTCCGACTTTGGGGGCGGCTGGGGCGCGCCGGGCTGCGCCTTCCCCCTGCGGGGGAACGGAGGTTTCTCTGGCCCCAAGGCGAGGACGCGGCAGCGAAGGGCACCGTCGGCGCCGGGGCAGTTGGGGGCCTCGGGGCGCGGGACACAGGGTTGCCCAGGGGGAGGCCCCGGGGCACAGGACCCCGGATTCCGAAGGCTGAGGAGGCAGGTGAGGGTTGGAGCCCGGGCCTCGGGGCCCGCCCGGCCCCACCGGCCCGCGCCAGGGAGGGGAGCCCTGGCGCTGAGGAGCGGGAGGCGTCGGCGTCGCGCGCGGCGGACTCGCGGGGGGCTCTGCGGCGGGGTGCGGGCGGGACCCCGCGGAGTCCCGGGCCAGGCGCGGGGGGCGGCCCCGCAGACGGGCTGCGCCCGAAGCGAATTCGCCGGGCGTTTTCCGGCCGATTCTCACGAGCGTTCTGCCCAAACCGGGATCGGTTTGGGCAGAACGCTCGTGAGAATCGGCCGGCGTTGGGCAGCCCCGGGGACCGGCCTGGTCCCCGGGGCCGAGGGCCCTTTCTCGCTCGGGGCCCGGCGTGGCCCCCCGGAAAACGCGCCGAGAGGACGAGGACCCGCCGGCGGCCCCGGCGCCGGGGAGCCCGCCCGGAGCAGAGTTGAGGGAGGGCCTGGGCCCCGGCGTCGTGCTCCGACTTTGGGGGTGGCTGGGGCGCCCCGGGCTGCCCTTCCCCCTGCGGGGGAACGGAGGTTTCTCTCGCCCCGAGGCGTGGACGCGGCTGTGAAGGGCACCGTCGGCGCTGGGGCGGTCGGGGGCCTCGGGGCGCGGGACTCAGGGTTGCCCATGGGGAGGCCCCGGGGCACAGGACCCCGGATTCGGAAGGCTGAGGAGGCAGGCGAGGGTTGCAGCCCGGTCCTCGGGGCCCGCCCGGCCCCACCGGCCCGCGCCAGGGAGGGGAGTCCCTGGCGCTGTGGAGTGGGAGGCTTTGGCGTGGCCCGTGTCCGACTCGCGGGATGCTTTCCGGCGGGGTGCGGATGCGTCCAGGTGGGATCCCGGGCCAGGCGTGGGGGCCTTCCACCCAGAAAATGTCCCATCCACCCAGAAAATGTCCCAGATGACACGGACCACCGGTACATTTCTGTTTTGTGTCTATGGGGTGTGCAAATGCTGGTGGTGACCCAGTATCATACAGTTTTCTCCTGCTCTCTGTTTTCTGCTCATCTCCAAATGACAGTTTCTTTTTTTTTTTTTTTTTTTTTTTTAATTTTATTTATTTGACAGGCAGAGATCACAAGTAGGCAGAGAGGCAGGCAGAGAGAGAGAGGGAGAAGCAGGCTCCCTGCTGAGCAGAGAGCCCGATGCGGGGCTCGATCCCAGGTCCCTGAGATCATGACCCGAGCTGAAGGCAGAGGCTTTAACTCACTGAGCCACCCAGGTGCCCCCCAAATGACAGTTTCAATCTAGGAAGCTGGCAAGGTGCGGGTTCGAGTCTCAGGCATCCCCACTCGGACGGGCTTAGGAGCCAGTGCTCTGGGCACAGAAACCTGTACACCTGACCTATCGTTAGGCTTAGGGCCCAGGGGCATGGCAGGCCCTATCTGACAGCACTGCGGTGTCGTCCCCTCAGGGCTGAGGTGAGGGTATGTGCCTGGCTGGTTGGCAGATCCGGCTTCATGGCTGGGTGGGCCACTAATTTTGGGGGTGGCTTTAGTGGGGCTTTGAGGTGGGATCCCCCATGGGCTGAGTCAAGGACGGTGGTCAAGCGGTATGTCCGTCTCTGGGTTTTGTTGCCATGTGGGCCATCAGAGGTGAGGGTGTCCTCTGGAATGCATGTGGGTTTCTCCTGGTCTGAGGGTTCTGGGTCGCTCCGAACGGCATGGTTTTCTCCTGGATGGTAGGCGGAGTCCTTGGTTGAGGCTCAGGGGGTCCCAATCTGGAGGGATTGTTGGCCATGTCTCTGGGCACGGAAGCCTGAAAACACAACCCAGAGTTTGGGTTAGGGCTTAGGGGGATCCAGGCCCTACCTCCTGGTGCTGAGGCTGGATCCCCAGTTGCTGAATCGAACCTGGGGGTCAGGCAGCACATCAGGGTGTGAGTTTGTGACTGTGGGGACCGTCCAATTTGGGGGTGTCCCCTGGGATGCATGTGGGTTTTTTCCATTCTGAGGGCTCTGCGCAGCTTCCAAAGGTACAGTTTCCTCCTGGGTGGCAGGTGGGTTTCTGGGGTGTGGCCCAGAGGTCCCCAATCTGGAGGGACCGTGCCAGTGTGGCTTCAGACCTGTGGAGGGTTAGGGAGCTGCCTTAGGAGTCTGTGGAAAGCCCCGCAGTGCCAGTTCACGCCACTGGAGGGAGCGGTGAGCCGTGGCGCCAGAGACCCTGGAAGACGTGGCAATGCTGCTCGTCACCACTGGAGGCAGTGGCGAGCTGCCCTGGGAAACACCCTGGAAGAGGAGTCCGTGCAGCCTGCTGGCTCTGGGGGCCGTGGGGAGGTGTTGGGTGAGAGACCCTGGATCGTGAGGCACTGCAGCTTGTTTCTCCAGGACGGAGTGCTGAGCTGTATAGTCTCTGATTCCCCAGGTTCAAGAGTGGGCATAAGAGACCCTGGAGCCGAGCCCCCACACAGCACTGTGCCCTGTTTCCCCAGGTTTGCTGGCCATCTGCTGTCAGGGTGGTTCCGGAGGGTCCGCCCAGTTGGGCTCTGGAGCCGGGGGGAACCAAACCCGACTCACGGTGCACTTGGAACCGAGGAGTCGAGTGTTTGGAAGAGCATGTTTCTTTCTCCACAAAGGACAAGGGCATTGGTCGGCTTTAGAAGGAAGTCAATGACCACTTAAGAAACAAGCATGTGTCTCTCCTTCTCCCAGGAATCGGAGCAGGTGTGCAGGCGTTAGGTGGGAGGCGCCTGCTTCTCCGCACCTGAAGACCCTTCTTCACTCTGGCTCCACGAGACCTGAACTTTGGAAATCAGCATCTGAGTCTGTCAGGCAGCTTGTCCCAGGAAGTCAGTGTTCCGAGAAAAGAGCAGGCCCATGGGGCACATCCATGCCAGGATGGGAGGTAAAACTTCTCTTTCACCCCACAACCCCTGGGCTTACGTCTTGTCTCCAGTGGAGCTCACAATTGGCACACGGAACCAGCTCTAAGATATCTAGTGTGGGTGCCAGAGTTCCTGAGATTCTCTGCAGGGAGCACCTGGCAGGGATCTCATTTTCTCTGCTTCTTTCTGGCTTACAAAGGTATTTGGAACATCTTTTTCCTAGGCAATCCCTTGGATTCTAAAGGGAAGATGAGATTGACTCGGTGTGCGTTTTGAACACAGAAATTATTCCTTCATCCAACAGTGTTTATCCCACTGGCCCTAGGCTGTGTTGGAATGGCCGGCATCGAGAGGCAGGTGGCTGTTTGTGGTCAGATAGAGACTTGGATGATGGCTTCTCCTTTGTCCAAGGGGATGGATCCTCATGGATTCGTCTTTGCATCCAAAGATTTCCAATGAGGGCAGAGGGAAAATTGAAAAGGATTCCAAGGAGCCTTGGGGCAATATCAAAGGGATGCTTGTCTTCCTAGGTTCACTCAAACGGCTATATATGGATGGACATGCTCTATGTTCTCTGCGGTTTCATGGGTGGTGAAGTCAGAAGGAGATTCTTTGGGATTTCCCTGGATCCATGCATTCCGGTGGCTTCAAGGGCCTTGGCGTCAGGAACCCTGTGAATTTCTGTGGTGAATTTCTGTGGCTGCTTGCCTGAAGCTCGGTGAGTCAGGTGATCCCACAGGTTTTCCATTTCCTCCTTAGGAAATTGCTGGCAGGGAATGTTCTGCTGAAAGCAGAACCCTCGGGGGCCCCTTTGTGGCTCAGTGGGTAAAGCCACTGCCTTTGGCTCAGGTCATGATCCCAGGGTCCTGGGATCGAATCCCGCATTGGGCTCTCTGCTCAGCGGGGAGCCGGTTCCCCCTCTCTCTCTGTCTGCCTCTCTGCCTACTTGTGATCTCTGTCTGACAAATAAATAACAAAAATCTTAAACAAAACAAAACGGGACAGGACCCCGGACTCGGAAGACTGAGGAGGCAGGCGAGGGTTGGAGCCCGGGCCTCGGGGCCAGCCCGGCCCCACCGGCCCGCGCCAGGGAGGGGAGCCCCGGGCGCTAAGGAGCGGGAGGCGTCGGCGTCGCGCGCGGTGGACTCGCGGGGGGCTTTCCGGCAGGGTGCGGGCGCGACCCCGCGGGGTCCCGGGCCAGGCGCGGGGGGTGGGCCCGCAGACGGGCTGCGCCCGAAGCGAGTTCGCCGGGCATTTTCCGGCCGATTCTCACGAGCGTTCTGCCCAAACCGGGATCGGGATCGGTTTGGGCAGAACGCTCGTGAGAATCGGCCGGCGTTGGGCAGCCCCAGGGACTGGCCTGTTCCCCGGGGCCGAGGGCCCTTTCTCGCTCGGGGCCCGGCGCGGCCCCCCGGAAAACGCGCCGAGAGGACGCGGATCCGCCGGCGGCCCCTGCGTCGGGGAGCACTCCCGGAGCAGAGTTGAGGGAGGGCCTGGGGCCGGGCGTCGTGCTCCGACTTTGGGGGCGGCTGGGGCGCCCCGGGCTGCGGCTTCCCCCTGTGGGTGAACGGAGGTTTGTCTCGCCCCGAGGCATGTACGCGGCTGCGAAGGGCACCGCCGGCGCCGGGGCGGTCGGGGGCCTCGGGGCGCGGGACTCAGGGTTGCCCAGGGGGAGGCCCCGGGGCACAGGACCCCGGACTCGGAAGGCTGAGGAGGCAGGCGAGGGTTGGAGCCCGGGCCTTGGGGCCCACCCGGCCCCACCGGCCCGCGCCAGGGAGGGGAGCCCCGGGCGCTGAGGAGCGGGAGGCGTCGGCGTCGCGCGCGGCGGACTCGCGGGGGGCTTTCCGGCGGGGTGTGTTCGCGACCCCGCGGGGTCCCGGGCCAGGCGCGGGGGGCGGCCCCGCAGACGGGCTGCGCCCGAAGCGAGTTTGCCGGGCGTTTTCCGGCCGATTCTCACGAGCGTTCTGCCCAAACCGGGATCGGTTTGGGCAGAACGCTCGTGAGAATCGGCCGGCGTTGGGCAGCCCCGGGGACCGGCCTGTTCCCCGGGGCCGAGGGCCCTTTCTCGCTCGGGGCCCGGCGCGGCCCCCCGGAAAACGCGCCGAGAGGACGCGGACCCGCCGGCGGCCCCGGCGCCGGGGAGCACTCCCGGAGCAGAGTTGAGGGAGGGCCTGCGGCCGGGCGTCGTACTCCGACTTTGGGGCCGCCTGGGGCGCCCTGGGCTGCAGCCTGCCCCAGCGGGGGAACGGAGGTTTCTCTCGCCCCGAGGCTCGGACGAGGCTCCGAAGGGCAATGTCGGCCCCGGGGCGGTCGGGGGCCTCGGGGCGCGGGACTCAGGGTTGCCCAGGGGGAGGCCCCGGGGCCCAGGACCCCGGACTCGGAAGGCTGAGGAGGCAGGCGAGGGTTGGAGCCCGGGCCTCGGGGCCCGCCCGGCCCCACCGGCCCGCGCCAGGGAGGGGAGCCCCGGGCGCTGAGGAGCGGGAGGTGTCGGCGTCGCGAGCGGCGGACTCGCGGGGGGCTTTCCGGCGGGGCGCGGGCGCGACCCCGCGGGGTCCCGGGCCAGGCGCGGGGGGCGGCCCCGCAGACGGGCTGCGCCCGAAGCGAGTTCGCCGGGCGTTTTCCGGCCGATTCTCACGAGCGTTCTGCCCAAACCGGGATCGGTTTGGGCAGAACGCTCGTGAGAATCGGCCGGCGTTGAGCAGCCCCGGGGACCGGCCTGGTCCCCGGGCCGAGGGCCCTTTCTCGCTCGGGGCCTGGCGCGGCCCCCCGGAAAACGCGCCGAGAGGACGCGGACCCGCCGGCGGCCCCGGCGCCGGGGAGCCCTCCCGGAGCAGAGTTGAGGGAGGGCCTGGGGCCGGGCGTCGTGCTCCGACTTTGGGGGCGGCTGGGGCGCCCCGGGCTGCGGCTTCCCCCTGCGGGGGAACGGAGGTTTCTCTCGCCCCGAGGCGTGGACGCGGCTGCGAAGGGCACCGTCGGCGCCGGGGCGGTCGGGGGCCTCGGGGCGCGGGACTCAGGGTTGCCCAGGGGGAGGCCCCGGGGCCCAGGACCCCGGACTCGGAAGGCTGAGGAGGCAGGCGAGGGTTGGAGCCCGGGCCTCGGGGCCCGCCCGGCCCCACCGTCCCGCGCCAGGGAGGGGAGCCCCGGGCGCTGAGGAGCGGGAGGCGTCGGCGTCGCGCGCGGCGGAGTCGCGGGGGGCTTTCCGGCGGGGCGCGGGCGCGACCCCGCGGGGTCCCGGGCCAGGCGCGGGGGGCGGCCCCGCAGACGGGCTGCGCCCGAAGCGAGTTCGCCGGGCGTTTTCCGGACGATTCTCACGAGCGTTCTGCCCAAACCGGGATCGGTTTGGGCAGAACGCTCGTGAGAATCGGCCGGCGTTGGGCAGCCCCGGGGACCGGCCTGGTCCCCGGGGCCGAGGGCCCTTTCTCGCTCGGGGCACGGCGCGGCCCCCCGGAAAACGCGCCGAGAGGACGCGGACCCGCCGGCGGCCCCGGCGCCGGGGAGCCCTCCCGGAGCAGAGTTGAGGGAGGGCCTGGGGCCGGGCGTCGTGCTCCGACTTTGGGGGCGGCTGGGGCGCCCCGGGCTGCGGCTTCCCCCTGCGGGGGAACGGAGTTTTCTCTCGCCCCGAGGCGTGGACGCGGCTGCGAAGGGCACCGTCGGCGCCGGGGCGGTCGGGGGCCTCGGGGCACGGGACTCAGTGTTGCCCAGGGAGAGGCCCCGGGGCACAGGACCCCGGACTCGGAAGGCTGAGGAGGCAGGCGAGGGTTGGAGCCCGGGCCTCGGGGCCCGCCCGGCCCCACCGGCCCGCGCCAGGGAGGGGAGCCCCGGTCGCTGAGGAGCGGGAGGCGTCGGCGTCGCGCGCGGCGGACGCGCGGGGGGCTTTGCGGCGGGGTGCGGGCGCGACCCCGCGGGGTCCCGGGCCAGGCGCGGGGGGCGGCCCCGCAGACGGGCTGCGCCCGAAGCGAGTTCGCCGGGCGTTTTCCGGCCGATTCTCACGAGCGTTCTGCCCAAACCGGAATCGGTTTGGGCAGAATGCTCGTGAGAATCGGCCGGCGTTGGGCAGCCCCGGGGACCGGCATGTTCCCCGGGGCCGAGGGCCATTTTTCTCGCTCGGGGCCCGGCGCGGCCCCCCGGAAAACGCGCCGAGAGGACGCGGACCCGCCGGCGGCCCCGGCGCCGGGGAGCTCTCCCGGAGCAGAGTTGAGGAAGGGCCTGGGGCCGGGCGTCGTGCTCCGACTTTGGGGGCGGCTGGGGCGCCCCGGACTGCGGCTTCCCCCTGCGGGGGAACGGAGGTTTCTCTCGCCCCGAGGCGTGGACGCGGTTTCGAAGGGCACCGCCGGCGCCGGGCGGTCGGGGGCCTCGGGGCGCGCGACTCAGGGTTGCCCAGGGGGAGGCCCCGGGGCACAGGACCCCGGACTCGGAAGGCTGAGGAGGCAGGCGAGGGTTGGAGCCCGGGCCTCGGGGCCCGCCCGGCCCCACCGGCCCGTGCCAGGGAGGGGAGCCCCGGGCGCTTAGGAGCGGGAGGCGTCTGCGTCGCGCGCGGCGGACTCGCGGGGGGCTCTGCGGCGGGGTGCGGGCGGGACCCCGCGGGGTCCCGGGCCAGGCGCGGGGGGCGGCCCCGCAGACGGGCTGCGCCCGAAGCGAGTTCGCCGGGCGTTTTCCGGCCGATTCTCACGAGCGTTCTGCCCAAACCGGGATCGGTTTGGGCAGAACGCTCGTGAGAATCGGCCGGCGTTGGACAGCCCCGGCGACTGGCCTGTTCCCCGGGGCCGAGGGCCCTTTCTCGCTCGGGGCCCGGCGCGGCCCCCCGGAAAACGCGCCGAGAGGACGCGGATCCGCCGGCGGCCCCTGCGTCGGGGAGCACTCCCCGAGCAGAGTTGAGGGAGGGCCTGGGGCCGGGCGTCGTGCTCCGACTTTGGGGGCGGCTGGGGCGCCCCGGGCTGCGGCTTCCCCCTGTGGGTGAACGGAGGTTTCTCTCGCCCCGAGGCTCGGACGAGGCTCCGAAGGGCAATGTCGGCCCCGGGGCGGTCGGGGGCCTCGGGGCGCGGGACTCAGGGTTGCCCAGGGGGAGGTCCCGGGGCACGGGGCCCCGGACTCGGAAGGCCGAGGAGGCAGGCGAGGGTTGGATCCCGGGCCTCGGGGCCCGCCCGGCCCCACCGGCCCGCGCCAGGGAGGGGAGCCCCGGGCGCTGAGGAGCGGGAGGCGTTGGCGTCGCGCGCGGCGGACTCGCGGGGGGCTTTCCGGCAGGGTGCGGGCGCGACCCCGCGGAGTCCCGGGCCAGGCGCGGGGGGCGGCCCCGCAGACGGGCTGCACACGAAGCGAGTTCGCCGGGTGTTTTCCGGCCAATTCTTACGAGCGTTCTGCCCAAACCGGGATCGGTTTGGGCAGAACCCTCGTGAGAAACGGCCAGCGTTGGGCAGCCCCGGGGACCGGCCTGTTCCCCGGGGCCAAGGGCCCTTTCTGGCTCGGGGCCCGGCGCGGCCGCCCGGAAAACGCGCCGAGAGGAGGCGGACCCGACGGCGGACCCGGCGACGGGGAGCACTCCCGGAGCAGAGTTGAGGGAGGGCCTGGGGCCGGGCGTCGTGCTCCGACTTTGGGGGCGGCCTGGGCGCCCCAGGCTGCGGCTTCCCCCTGCGGGGGAATGGAGGTTTCTCTCGCCCCGAGGCGTGAAGGCGGCTGCGAAGGGCACCGCCGGCGCCGGGGCGGTCGGGGGCCTCGGGGCGCGGGACTCAGGGTTGCCCAGGGGGAGGCCCCGGGGCACAGGACCCCGGACTCGGAAGGCTGAGGAGGCAGGCGAGGGTTGGAGCCCGGGCCTCGGGGCCCGCCCGGCCCCACCGGCCCGCGCCAGGAAGGGAGCCCCGGGCGCTGAGGAGCGGGAGGCATCGGCGTCGCGCGCGGCGGACTCGCGGGGGGCTCTGCGGCGGGGTGCGGGCGCGACCCCGCGG
Source organism: Martes martes (assembly GCF_963455335.1). Classification (NCBI taxonomy): domain Eukaryota; kingdom Metazoa; phylum Chordata; class Mammalia; order Carnivora; family Mustelidae; genus Martes; species Martes martes. The sequence goes on from NW_027666501.1 coordinate 254,143, forward strand.
GGTCCCGGGACAGGCGCGTGGTGCGGCACCGCAGACGGGCTGCGCCCGACGCGAGTTCGCCCGGCGTTTTCCGGCCGATTCTCACGAGCGTTCTGCCCAAACCGGGATCGGTTTGGGCAGAACGCTCGTGAGAATCGGCCGGCGTTGGGCAGCCCCGGGGACCGGCCTTTTCCCCGGGGCCGAGGGCCCTTTCTCGCTTGGGGCCCGGCGCGGCCCCCCGGAAAACGCGCCGAGAGGACGCGGACCCGCCGGCGGCCCCGGCGCCGGGGAGCCCTCCCGGAGCAGAGTTGAGGGAGGGCCTGGGGCCGGGCGTCGTGCTCCGACTTTGGGGGCGGCTGGGGCGCCCCGGGCTGCGACTTCCCCCTGCGGGGGAACGGAGGTTTCTCTCGCCCCGAGGCGTGGACGCGGCTGCGAAGGGCACCGTCGGCGCCGGGGCGGTCGGGGGCCTCGGGGCGCGGGACTCAGGGTTGCCCAGGGGGAGGCCCCGGGGCCCAGGACCCCGGACGCGGAAGGCTGAGGAGGCAGGCGAGGGTTGGAGCCCGGGCCTCGGGGCCCGCCCGGCCCCACCGGCCCGCGCCAGGGAGGGGAGCCCCGGGCGCTGAGGAGCGGGAGGCGTCGGCGTCGCGCGCGGCGGACTCGCGGGGGGCTTTCCGGCGGGGCGCGGGCGCGACCCCGCGGGGTCCCGGGCCAGGCGCGGGGGGCGGCCCCGCAGACGGGCTGCGCCCGAAGCGAGTTCGCCGGGCGTTTTCCGGCCGATTCGCACGAGCGTTCTGCCCAAACCGGGATCGGTTTGGGCAGAACGCTCGTGAGAATCGGCCGGCGTTGGGCAGCCCGGGGACCGGCCTGGTCCCCGGGGCCGAGGGCCCTTTCTCGCTCGGGGCCCGGCGCGGCCCCCCGGAAAACGCGCCGAGAGGACGCGGACCCGCCGGCGGCCCCGGCGCCGGGGAGCCCTCCCGGAGCAGAGTTGAGGGAGGGCCTGGGGCCGGGCGTCGTGCTCCGACTTTGGGGGCGGCTGGGGCGCCCCGGGCTGCGGCTTCCCCCTGCGGGGGAACGGAGGTTTCTCTCGCCCCGAGGCGTGGACGCGGCTGCGAAGGGCACCGTCGGCGCCGGGGCGGTCGGGGGCCTTGGGGCGCGGGACTCAGGGTTGCCCAGGGGGAGGCCCCGGGGCCCAGGACCCCGGACTCGGAAGGCTGAGGAGGCAGGCGAGGGTTGGAGCCCGGGCCTCGGGGCCCGCCCGGCCGCACCGGCCCGCGCCAGGTAGGGGAGCCCTGGCGCTGAGGAGCGGGAGGCATCGGCGTCCCGCGCGGCGGACTCGCGGCGGGCTCTGCGGCGGGGTGCGGGCGGGACCCCGCGGGGTCCCGGGCCAGGCGCGGGGGGCGGCCCCGCAGACGGGCTGCGCCCGAAGCGAGTTTGCCGGGCGTTTTCCGGCCGATTCTCACGAGCGTTCTGCCCAAACCGATCCCGGTTTGGGCAGAACGCTCGTGAGAATCGGCCGCCGTTGGGCAGCCCCGGGGACCGGCCTGTTCCCCGGGGCCGAGGGCCCTTTCTCGCTCGGGGCCCGGCGCGGCCCCCCGGAAAACGCGCCGAGAGGACGCGGACCCGCCGGTGGCCCCAGCGCCGGGAGCACTCCCGGAGCAGAGTTGAGGGAGGGCCTGGGGCCGGGCGTCGTGCTCTGACCTTGGGGGCGGCTGGGGCGCCCCGGGCTGCGCCTTACCCCTGCGGGGGAACAGAGGTTTCTCTGGCCCCGAGGCGAGGACACGGCAGCGAAGGGCACCGTCGGCGCCAGGGCGGTCGGGGGCCTCGGGGCGCGGGACTCAGGGTTGCCCAGGGGGAGGCCCCGGGGCACAGGACCCCGGACTCCGAAGGCTGAGGAGGCAGGCGAGGGTTGGAGCCCGGGCATCGGGGCCCGCCCGGCCCCACCGGCCCGCGCCAGGGAGGGGAGCCCCGGGCGCTGAGGAGCGGGTGGCGTCGGCGTCGCTCGCGGCAGACTCGCGGGGGGCTTTCCGGCGGGGTGTGTTCGCTACCCCGCGGGGTCCCGGGCCAGGCGCGGGGGGCGGCCCCGCAGACGGGCTGCGCCCGAAGCGAGTTCGCCGGGCGTTTTCCGGCCGATTCTCACGAGCGTTCTGCCCAAACCGGGATCGGTTTGGGCAGAACGCTCGTGAGAATCGGCCGGCGTTGGGCAGCCCCAGGGACTGGCCTGTTCCCCGGGGCCGAGGGCCCTTTCTCGCTCGGGGCCCGGCGCGGCCCCCTGGAAAACGCGCCGAGAGGACGCGGACCCGCCGGCGGCCCCGGCGCCGGGGAGCACTCCCGGAGCAGAGTTGAGGAAGGGCCTGGGGCCGGGCGTCGTGCTCCGACTTTGGGGGCGGCTGGGGCGCCCCGGACTGCGGCTTCCCCCTGCGGGTAACGGAGGTTTCTCTCGCCCCGAGGCGTGGACGCGGCTGCGAAGGGCACCGTCGGCGCCGGGGCGGTCGGGGGCCTCGGGGCGCGGGACTCAGGGTTGCCCAGGGGGAGGCCCCGGGGCACAGGACCCCGGACTCGGAAGGCTGAGGAGGCAGGCGAGGGTTGGAGCCCGGGCCTCGGGGCCCGCCTGACCCCACCGGCCCGCGCCAGGGAGGGGAGCCCCGGGCGCTGAGGAGCGGGAGGCGTCTGCGTCGCGCGCGGCGGACTCGCGGGGGGCTCTGCGGCGGGGTGTGGGCGGGACCCCGCGGGGTCCCGGGCCAGGCGCGGGGGGCGGCCCCGCAGACGGGCTGCGCCCGAAGCGAGTTCGCCGGGCGTTTTCCGGCCGATTCTCACGAGCGTTCTGCCGAAACCGGGATCGGTTTGGGCAGAACGCTCGTGAGAATCGGCCGGCGTTGGACAGCCCCGGCGACTGGCCTGTTCCCCGGGGCCGAGGGCCCTTTCTCGCTCGGGGCCCGGCGCGGCCCCCCGGAAAACGCGCCGAGAGGACGCGGATCCGCCGGCGGCCCCGGCGTCGGGGAGCACTCCCGGAGCAGAGTTGAGGGAGGGCCTGGGGCCGGGCGTCGTGCTCCGACTTTGGGGGCGGCTGGGGCGCCCCGGGCTGCGGCTTCCCCCTGTGGGTGAACGGAGGTTTCTCTCGCCCCGAGGCGTGGACGCGGCTGCGAAGGGCACCGCCGGCGCCGGGGCGGTCGGGGGCCTCGGGAAGCGGGACTCAGGGTTGCCCAGGGGGAGGCCCCGGGGCACAGGACCCCGGACACAGAAGGTTGAGGAGGCAGGCGAGGGTTGGAGCCCGGGCCTCGGGGCCCGCCTGGCCCCACCGGCCCGCGCCAGGAAGGGAGCCCCGGGCGCTGAGGAGCGGGAGGCGTCGGCGTCGCGCGCGGCGGACTCGCGGGGGGCTCTGCGGCGGGGTGCGGGCGGGACCCCGCGGGGTCCCGGGCCAAGCGCGTGGGGCGGCACCGCAGACGGGCTGCGCCCGACGCGAGTTCGCCGGGCGTTTTCCGGCCGATTCTCACGAGCGTTCTGCCCAAACCGGGATCGGTTTGGGCAGAACGCTCGTGAGAATCGGCCGGCGTTGGGCAGCCCCGGGGACCGGCCTGTTCCCCGGGGCCGAGGGCCCTTTCTCGCTCGGGGGCCGGCGCGGCCCCCCGGAAAACGCGCCGAGAGGACGCGGACCCGCCGGCGGCCCCGGGGCCGGGGAGCACTCCCGGAGCAGAGTTGAGGGAGGGCCTGGGACGGGCGTCGTGCTCCGACTTTGGGGGCAGCTGGGGCGCCCCGGGCTGCGCCTTCCCCCTGCGGGGGAACGGAGGTTTCTCTGGCCCCGAGGCGAGGACGCGGCAGCGAAGGGCACCGCCGGTGCCGGGGCGGTCAGGGGCCTCGGGGCGCGGGACTCAGGGTTGCCCAGGGGGAGGCCCCGGGGCACAGGACCCCGGACTCCGAAGGCTGAGGAGGCAGGCGAGGGTTGGAGCCCGGGCCTCGGGGCCCGCCCGGCCCCTCCGGCCCGCGCCAGGGAGGGGAGCCCCGGGCGCTGAGGATCGGGAGGCGTCGGCGTCGCGCGCGGCGGACTCGCGGGGTGCTTTGCGGCAGGGTGCGGGCGGGACCCCGCGGGGTCCCGGGCCAGGCGCGGGGGGTGGCCCCGCAGACGGGCTGCGCCCGAAGCGAGTTCGCCGGGCGTTTTCCGGCCGATTCTCACGAGCGTTCTGCCCAAACCGGGATCGGTTTGGGCAGAACGCTCGTGAGAATCGGCCGGCGTTGGGCAGCCCCAGGGACTGGCCTGTTCCCCGAGGCCGAGGGCCCTTTCTCGCTCGGGGCCCGGCGCGGCCCCCCGGAAAACGCGCCGAGAGGACGGGGACCCGCCGGCGGCCCCGGCGCCGGGGAGCACTCCCGGAGCAGAGTTGAGGGAGGGCCTGGGGCCGGGCGTCGTGCTCCGACTTTGGGGGCGGCTGGGGCGCGCCGGGCTGCGCGTTCCCCCTGCGGGGGAACGGAGGTTTCTCTGGCCCCGAGGCGAGGACGCGGCAGCGAAGGGCACCGCCGGCGCCGGGGCGGTCAGGGGCCTCGGGGCGCGGGACTCAGGGTTGCCCAGGGGGAGGCCCCGGGGCACAGGACCCCGGACTCGGAAGGCTGAGGAGGCAGGCGAGGGTTGGAACCCGGGCCTCGGGGCCCGCCCGGCCCCAACGGCCCGCGCCAGGGAGGGGAGGCCCGGGCGCTGAGGAGCGGGAGGCGTCGGCGTCGCGCGCGGCGGACTCGCGGGGGGCTCTGAGGCTGGGTGCGGGCGCGACCCCGCGGGGTCCCGGGCCAGGCGCGGGGGGCGGCCCCGCAGACGGGCTGCGCCCGAAGCGGGTTCGCCGGGCGTTTTCCGGCCGATTCTCACGAGCGTTCTGCCCAAACCGGAATCGGTTTGGGCAGAACGCTCGTGAGAATCGGCCGGCGGTGGGCAGCCCCGGGGACCGGCCTGTTCCCCGGGGCCGAGGGCCATTTTTCTCGCTCGGGGCCCGGCGCGGCCCCCCGGAAAACGCGCCGAGAGGACGCGGACCCGCGGGCGGCCCCGGCGCCGGGGAGCACTCCCGGAGCAGAGTTGAGGAAGGGCCTGGGGCCGGGCGTCGTGCTCCGTCTTTGGGGGCGGCTGGGGCGCCCCGGACTGCGGCTTCCCCCTGCGGGGGAACGGAGGTTTCTCTCGCCCCGAGGCGTGGACGCGGCTGCGAAGGGCACCGTCGGCGCCGGGGCGGTCGGGGGCCTCGGGGCGCGGGACTCATGGTTGCCCAGGGGGAGGCCCCGGGGCACAGGACCCCGGACTCGGAAGGCTGAGGAGGCAGGCGAGGGTTGGAGCCCGGGCCTCGGGGCCCGCCTGACCCCACCGGCCCGCGCCAGGGAGGGGAGCCCCGGGCGCTGAGGAGCGGGAGGCGTCTGCGTCGCGCGCGGCGGACTCGCGGGGGGCTCTGCGGCGGGGTGCGGGCGGGACCCCGCGGGGTCCCGGGCCAGGCGCGGGGGGCGGCCCCGCAGACGGGCTGCGCCCGAAGCGAGTTCGCCGGGCGTTTTCCGGCCGATTCTCACGAGCGTTCTGCCGAAACCGGGATCGGTTTGGGCAGAACGCTCGTGAGAATCGGCCGGCGTTGGGCAGCCCCAGGGACTGGCCTCTTCCCCGAGGCCGAGGGCCCTTTCTCGCTCGGGGCCCGGCGCGGCCCCCCGGAAAACGCGCCGAGAGGACGGGGACCTGCCGGCGGCCCCGGCGCCGGGGAGCACTCCCGGAGCAGAGTTGAGGGAGGGCCTGCGGCCCGGCGTCGTACTCCGACTTTGGGGACGCCTGGGGCGCCCTGGGCTGCGGCCTGCCCCAGCGGGGGAACGGAGGTTTCTCTCGCCCCGAGGCTCGGACGAGGCTCCGAAGGGCAATGTCGGCCCCGGGGCGGTCGGGGGCCTCGGGGCGCGGGACTCAGGGTTGCCCAGGGGGAGGTCCCGGGGCACGGGGCCCCGGACTCGGAAGGCCGAGGAGGCAGGCGAGGGTTGGATCCCGGGCCTCGGGGCCCGCCCGGCCCCACCGGCCCGCGCCAGGGAGGGGAGCCCCGGGCGCTGAGGAGCGGGAGGCGTTGGCGTCGCGCGCGGCGGACTCGCGGGGGGCTTTCCGGCAGGGTGCGGGCGCGACCCCGCGGAGTCCCGGGCCAGGCGCGGGGGGCGGCCCCGCAGACGGGCTGCACACGAAGCGAGTTCGCCGGGCGTTTTCCGGCCAATTCTTACGAGCGTTCTGCCCAAACCGGGATCGGTTTGGGCAGAACCCTCGTGAGAAACGGCCAGCGTTGGGCAGCCCCGGGGACCGGCCTGTTCCCCGGGGCCAAGGGCCCTTTCTGGCTCGGGGCCCGGCGCGGCCGCCCGGAAAACGCGCCGAGAGGAGGCGGACCCGACGGCGGACCCGGCGACGGGGAGCACTCCCGGAGCAGAGTTGAGGGAGGGCCTGGGGCCGGGCGTCGTGCTCCGACTTTGGGGGCGGCCTGGGCGCCCCAGGCTGCGGCTTCCCCCTGCGGGGGAATGGAGGTTTCTCTCGCCCCGAGGCGTGAAGGCGGCTGCGAAGGGCACCGCCGGCGCCGGGGCGGTCGGGGGCCTCGGGGCGCGGGACTCAGGGTTGCCCAGGGGGAGGCCCCGGGGCACAGGACCCCGGACTCGGAAGGCTGAGGAGGCAGGCGAGGGTTGGAGCCCGGGCCTCGGGGCCCGCCCGGCCCCACCGGCCCGCGCCAGGAAGGGAGCCCCGGGCGCTGAGGAGCGGGAGGCATCGGCGTCGCGCGCGGCGGACTCGCGGGGGGCTCTGCAGCGGGGTGCGGGCGCGACCCCGCGGGGTCCCGGGACAGGCGCGTGGTGCGGCACCGCAGACGGGCTGCGCCCGACGCGAGTTCGCCCGGCGTTTTCCGGCCGATTCTCACGAGCGTTCTGCCCAAACCGGGATCGGTTTGGGCAGAACGCTCGTGAGAATCGGCCGGCGTTGGGCAGCCCCGGGGACCGGCCTTTTCCCCGGGGCCGAGGGCCCTTTCTCGCTCGGGGCCCGGCGCGGCCCCCCGGAAAACGCGCCGAGAGGACGCGGACCCGCCGGCGGCCCCGGCGCCGGGGAGCCCTCCCGGAGCAGAGTTGAGGGAGGGCCTGGGGCCGGGCGTCGTGCTCCGACTTTGGGGGCGGCTGGGGCGCCCCGGGCTGCGACTTCCCCCTGCGGGGGAACGGAGGTTTCTCTCGCCCCGAGGCGTGGACGCGGCTGCGAAGGGCACCGTCGGCGCCGGGGCGGTCGGGGGCCTCGGGGCGCGGGACTCAGGGTTGCCCAGGGGGAGGCCCCGGGGCCCAGGACCCCGGACGCGGAAGGCTGAGGAGGCAGGCGAGGGTTGGAGCCCGGGCCTCGGGGCCCGCCCGGCCCCACCGGCCCGCGCCAGGGAGGGGAGCCCCGGGCGCTGAGGAGCGGGAGGCGTCGGCGTCGCGCGCGGCGGACTCGCGGGGGGCTTTCCGGCGGGGCGCGGGCGCGACCCCGCGGGGTCCCGGGCCAGGCGCGGGGGGCGGCCCCGCAGACGGGCTGCGCCCGAAGCGAGTTCGCCGGGCGTTTTCCGGCCGATTCGCACGAGCGTTCTGCCCAAACCGGGATCGGTTTGGGCAGAACGCTCGTGAGAATCGGCCGGCGTTGGGCAGCCCCGGGGACCGGCCTGGTCCCCGGGGCCGAGGGCCCTTTCTCGCTCGGGGCCCGGCGCGGCCCCCCGGAAAACGCGCCGAGAGGACGCGGACCCGCCGGCGGCCCCGGCGCCGGGGAGCCCTCCCGGAGCAGAGTTGAGGGAGGGCCTGGGGCCGGGCGTCGTGCTCCGACTTTGGGGGCGGCTGGGGCGCCCCGGGCTGCGGCTTCCCCCTGCGGGGGAACGGAGGTTTCTCTCGCCCCGAGGCGTGGACGCGGCTGCGAAGGGCACCGTCGGCGCCGGGGCGGTCGGGGGCCTTGGGGCGCGGGACTCAGGGTTGCCCAGGGGGAGGCCCCGGGGCCCAGGACCCCGGACTCGGAAGGCTGAGGAGGCAGGCGAGGGTTGGAGCCCGGGCCTCGGGGCCCGCCCGGCCGCACCGGCCCGCGCCAGGTAGGGGAGCCCTGGCGCTGAGGAGCGGGAGGCATCGGCGTCCCGCGCGGCGGACTCGCGGCGGGCTCTGCGGCGGGGTGCGGGCTGGACCCCGCGGGGTCCCGGGCCAGGCGCGGGGGGCGGCCCCGCAGACGGGCTGCGCCCGAAGCGAGTTTGCCGGGCGTTTTCCGGCCGATTCTCACGAGCGTTCTGCCCAAACTGATCCCGGTTTGGGCAGAACGCTCGTGAGAATCGGCCGCCGTTGGGCAGCCCCGGGGACCGGCCTGTTCCCCGGGGCCGAGGGCCCTTTCTCGCTCGGGGCCCGGCGCGGCCCCCCGGAAAACGCGCCGAGAGGACGCGGACCCGCCGGTGGCCCCAGCGCCGGGAGCACTCCCGGAGCAGAGTTGAGGGAGGGCCTGGGGCCGGGCGTCGTGCTCTGACCTTGGGGGCGGCTGGGGCGCCCCGGGCTGCGCCTTACCCCTGCGGGGGAACAGAGGTTTCTCTGGCCCCGAGGCGAGGACGCGGCAGCGAAGGGCACCGCCGGCGCCGGGGCGGTCGGGGGCCTCGGGGCGCGGGACTCAGGGTTGCCCAGGGGGAGGCCCCGGGGCACAGGACCCCGGACTCCGAAGGCTGAGGAGGCAGGCGAGGGTTGGAGCCCGGGCCTCGGGGCCCGCCCGGCCCCACCGGCCCGCGCCAGGGAGGGGAGCCCCGGGCGCTGAGGAGCGGGAGGCGTCGGCGTCGCGCGCGGCGGACTCGCGGGGGGCTCTGCGGCGGGGTGCGGGCGCGACCCCGCGGGGTCCCGGGCCAGGCGCGGGGGGCGGCCCCGCAGACGGGCTGCGCCCGAAGCGAGTTCGCCGGGCGTTTTCCGGCCGATTCTCACGAGCGTTCTGCCCAAACCGGAATCGGTTTGGGCAGAACGCTCGTGAGAATCGGCCGGCGTTGGGCAGCCCCGGGGACCGGCCTGTTCCCCGGGGCCGAGGGCCATTTTTCTCGCTCGGGGCCCGGCGCGGCCCCCCGGAAAACGCGCCGAGAGGACGCGGACCCGCCGGCGGCCCCGGCGCCGGGGAGCACTCCCGGAGCAGAGTTGAGGAAGGGCCTGGGGCCGGGCGTCGTGCTCCGACTTTGGGGGCGGCTGGGGCGCCCCGGTCTGCGGCTTCCCCCTGCGGGGGAACGGAGGTTTCTCTCGCCCCGAGGCGTGGACGCGGATGCGAAGGGCACCGCCGGCGCCGGGCGGTCGGGGGCCTCGGGGCGCGGGACTCAGGGTTGCCCAGGGGGAGGCCCCGGGGCACAGGACCCCGGACTCGGAAGGCTGAGGAGGCAGGCGAGGGTTGGAGCCCGGGCCTCGGGGCCCGCCTGGCCCCACCGGCCCGTGCCAGGGAGGGGAGCCCCGGGCGCTGAGGAGCGGGAGGCGTCTGCGTCGCGCGCGGCGGACTCGCGGGGGGCTCTGCGGCGGGGTGCGGGCGGGACCCCGCGGGGTCCCGGGCCAGGCGCGGGGGGCGGCCCCGCAGACGGGCTGCGCCCGAAGCGAGTTCGCCGGGCGTTTTCCGGCCGATTCTCACGAGCGTTCTGCCCTAACCGGGATCGGTTTGGGCAGAACGCTCGTGAGAATCGGCCGGCGTTGGACAGCCCCGGCGACTGGCCTGTTCCCCGGGGCCGAGGGCCCTTTCTCGCTCGGGGCCCGGCGCGGCCCCCCGGAAAACGCGCCGAGAGGACGCGGATCCGCCGGCGGCCCCTGCGTCGGGGAGCACTCCCGGAGCAGAGTTGAGGGAGGGCCTGGGGCCGGGCGTCGTGCTCCGACTTTGGGGGCGGCTGGGGCGCCCCGGGCTGCGGCTTCCCCCTGTGGGTGAACGGAGGTTTCTCTCGCCCCGAGGCGTGGACGCGGCTGCGAAGAGCACCGCCGGCGCCGGGGCGGTCGGGGGCCTCGGGAAGCGGGACTCAGGGTTGCCCAGGGGGAGGCCCCGGGGCACAGGACCCCGGACTCGGAAGGCTGAGGAGGCAGGCGAGGGTTGGAGCCCGGGCCTTGGGGCCCACCCGGCCCCACCGGCCCGCGCCAGGGAGGGGAGCCCCGGGCGCTGAGGAGCGGGAGGCGTCGGCGTCGCGCGCGGCGAACTCGCGGGGGGCTTTCCGGCGGGGTGTGTTCGCGACCCCGCGGGGTCCCGGGCCAGGCGCGGGGGGCGGCCCCGCAGACGGGCTGCGCCCGAAGCGATTTCGCCGGGCGTTTTCCGGCCGATTCTCACGAGCGTTCTGCCCAAACCGGGATCGGTTTGGGCAGAACGCTCGTGAGAATCGGCCGGCGTTGGGCAGCCCCGGGGACCGGCCTGGTCCCCGGGGCCGAGGGCCCTTTCTCGCTCGGGGCCCGGCGCGGCCCCCCGGAAAACGCGCCGAGAGGACGCGGACCCGCCGGCGGCCCCGGCGCCGGGGAGCCCTCCCGGAGCAGAGTTGAGGGAGGGCCTGGGGCCGGGCGTCGTGCTCCGAATTTGGGGGCGGCTAGGGCGCCCCGGGCTGCGGCCTCCCCCTGCGGGGGAATGCAGGATTCTCTCGTCCCGAGGCGAGGACGTGGCTGCGGAGGGCACGTCGGGGCCGGGGCGGTCGGGGTCCTCGGGGCGCGGGACTCAGGGTTGCCCAGGGGGAGGCCCCGGGGCACAGGACCCCTGACTCGGAAGCCTGAGGAGGTGGCCGAATCTTGGAGCCCGGGCCTCGGGTACCGCCCGGCCCCACCGGCCCACGCCAGGAAGGGGAGCCCCGGGCGCTGAGGAGCGGGAGGCGTCGGCGTCGCGTGCGGCGGACTCGCGGGGGGCTTTCCGGCGGGGTGCGGGCGCGACCCCGCGGGGTCCCGGGCCAGGCGCGGGGGGCGGCCCCGCAGATGGGCTGCGCCCGAAGCGAGTTCGCCGGGCGTTTTCCGGCCGATTCTCACGAGCGTTATGCCCAAACCGGGATCGGTTTGGGCAGAACGCTCGTGAGAATCGGCCGGCGTTGGGCAGCCCCGGGGACCGGCCTGGTCCCCGGGGCCGAGGGCCCTTTCTCGCTCGGGGCCCGGCGCGGCCCCCCGGAAAACGCGCCGAGAGGACGCGGACCCGCCGGCGGCCCCGGCGCCGGGGAGCCCTCCCGGAGCAGAGTTGAGGGAGGGCCTGGGGCCGGGCGTCGTGCTCCGACTTTGGGGGCGGCTGGGGCGCCCCGGGCTGCGGCTTCCCCCTGCGGGGGAACGGAGGTTTCTATCGCCCCGAGGCGTGGACGCGGCTGCGAAGGGCACCGTCGGCGCCGGGGCGGTCGGGCGCCTCGGGGCGCGGGACTCAGGGTTGCCCAGGGGGAGGCCCCGGGGCACAGGACCCCGGACTCGGAAGGCTGAGGAGGCAGGCGAGGGTTGGAGCCCGGGCCTCGGGGCCCGCCCGGCCCCACCGGCCCGCGCCAGGGAGGGGAGCCCCGGGCGCTGAGGAGCGGGAGGCGTCGGCGTCGCGCGCGGCGGACTCGCGGGGGGCTCTGCGGCGGGGTGCGGGCGCGACCCCGCGGGGTCCCGGGCCAGGCGCGGGGGGCGGCCCCGCAGACGGGCTGCGCCCGAAGCGAGTTCGCCGGGCGTTTTCCGGCTGATTCTCACGAGCGTTCTGCCCAAACCGGAATCGGTTTGGGCAGAACGCTCGTGAGAATCGGCCGGCGTTTGGCAGCCCCGGGGACCGGCCTGTTCCCCGGGGCCGAGGGCCATTTTTCTCGCTCGGGGCCCGGCGCGGCCCCACGGAAAACGCGCCGAGAGGACGCGGACCCGCCGGCGGCCCCGGCGCCGGGGAGCACTCCCGGAGCAGAGTTGAGGAAGGGCCTGGGGCCGGGCGTCGTGCTCCGACTTTGGGGGCGGCTGGGGCGCCCCGGTCTGCGGCTTCCCCCTGCAAGGGAACGGAGGTTTCTCTCGCCCCGAGGCGTGGACGCGGATGCGAAGGGCACCGCCGGCGCCGGGCGGTCGGGAGCCTCGGGGCGCGGGACTCAGGGTTGCCCAGGGGGAGGCCCCGGGGCACAGGACCCCGGACTCGGAAGGCTGAGGAGGCAGGCGAGGGTTGGAGCCCGGGCCTCGGGGCCCGCCTGGCCCCACCGGCCCGTGCCAGGGAGGGGAGCCCCGGGCGCTGAGGAGCGGGAGGCGTCTGCGTCGCGCGCGGCGGACTCGCGGGGGGCTCTGCGGCGGGGTGCGGGCGGGACCCCGCGGGGTCCCGGGCCAGGCGCGGGGGGCGGCCCCGCAGACGGGCTGCGCTCGAAGCGAGTTCGCCGGGCGTTTTCCGGCCGATTCTCACGAGCGTTCTGCCCAAACCGGGATCGGTTTGGGCAGAACGCTCGTGAGAATCGGCCGGCGTTGGACAGCCCCGGCGACTGGCCTGTTCCCCGGGGCCGAGGGCCCTTTCTCGCTCGGGGCCCGGCGCGGCCCCCCGGAAAACGCGCCGAGAGGACGCGGATCCGCCGGCGGCCCCTGCGTCGGGGAGCACTCCCGGAGCAGAGTTGAGGGAGGGCCTGGGGCCGGGCGTCGTGCTCCGACTTTGGGGGCGGCTGGGGCGCCCCGGGCTGCGGCTTCCCCCTGTGGGTGAACGGAGGTTTCTCTCGCCCCGAGGCGTGGACGCGGCTGCGAAGGGCACCGCCGGCGCCGGGGCGGTCGGGGGCCTCGGGAAGCGGGACTCAGGGTTGCCCAGGGGGAGGCCCCGGGGCACAGGACCCCGGACTCGGAAGGCTGAGGAGGCAGGCGAGGGTTGGAGCCCGGGCCTTGGGGCCCACCCGGCCCCACCGGCCCGCGCCATGGAGGGGAGCCCCGGGCGCTGAGGAGCGGGAGGCGTCGGCGTCGCGCGCGGCGAACTCGCGGTGGGCTTTCCGGCGGGGTGTGTTCGCGACCCCGCGGGGTCCCGGGCCAGGCGCGGGGGGCGGCCCCGCAGACGGGCTGCGCCCGAAGCGATTTCGCCGGGCGTTTTCCGGCCGATTCTCACGAGCGTTCTGCCCAAACCGGGATCGGTTTGGGCAGAACGCTCGTGAGAATCGGCCCGCGTTGGGCAGCCCCGGGGACCGGCCTGGTCCCCGGGGCCGAGGGCCCTTTCTCGCTCGGGGCCCGGCGCGGCCCCCCGGAAAACGCGCCGAGAGGACGCGGACCCGCCGGCGGCCCCGGCGCCGGGGAGCCCTCCCGGAGCAGAGTTGAGGGAGGGCCTGGGGCCGGGCGTCGTGCTCCGAATTTGGGGGCGGCTAGGGCGCCCCGGGCTGCGCCTTCCCCCTGCGGGTGAACGGAGGTTTCTCTGGCCCCGAGGCGAGGACGCGGCAGCGAAGGGCACCGTCGGCGCCGGGGCGGTCGGGGGCCTCGGCGCGCGGGACTCAGGGTTGCCCAGGGGGAGGCCGCGGGGCACAGGACCCCGGAATCGGAAGCCTGTGGAGGTGGCCGAATCTTGGAGCCCGGGCCTCAGGTACCGCCCGGCCCCACCGGCCCACGCCAGGAAGGGGAGCCCCGGGCGCTGAGGAGCGGGAGGCGTCGGCGTCGCGTGCGGCGGACTCGCGGGGGGCTTTCCGGCGGGGCGCGGGCGCGACCCCGCGGGGTCCCGGGCCAGGCGCGGGGTCGGCCCCGCAGACGGGCTGCGCCCGAAGCGATTTCGCCGGGCGTTTTCCGGCCGATTCTCACGAGCGTTCTGCCCAAACCGGGATCGGTTTGGGCAGAACGCTCGTGAGAATCGGCCGGCGTTGGGCAGCCCCGGGGACCGGCCTGGTCCCCGGGGCCGAGGGTCCTTTCTCGCTCGGGGCCCGGCGCGGCCCCCCGGAAAACGCGCCGAGAGGACGCGGACCCGCCGGCGGCCCCGGCGCCGGGGAGCCCTCCCGGAGCAGAGTTGAGGGAGGGCCTGGGGCCGGGCGTCGTGCTCCGAATTTGGGGGCGGCTGGGGCGCCCCGGGCTGCGGCTTCCCCCTGCGGGGGAACGGAGGTTTCTCTCGCCCCGAGGCGTGGACGCGGCTGCGGAGGGCACCGTCGGCGCCGGGGCGGTCGGGGGCCTCGGGGCGCGGGACTCAGGGTTGCCCAGGGGGAGGCCCCGGGGCACAGGACCCCGGACTCGGAAGGCTGATGGGGCAGGCGAGGGTTGGAGCCCGGGCCTCGGGGCCCGCCCGGCCCCTCCGGCCCGCGCCAGGGAGGGGAGCCCCGGGCGCTGAGGAGCGGGAGGCGTCGGCGTCGCGCGCGGCGGAGTCGCGGGGGGCTTTCCGGCGGGGCGCGGGCGCGACCCCGCGGGGTCCCGGGCCAGGCGCGGGGGGCGGCCCCGCAGACGGGCTGCGCCCGAAGCGAGTTCGCCGGGCGTTTTCCGGCCGATTCTCACGAGCGTTCTGCCCAAACCGGGATCGGTTTGGGCAGAACGCTCGTGAGAATCGGCCGGCGTTGGGCAGCCCCGGGGACCGGCCTGGTCCCCGGGGCCGAGGGCCCTTTCTCGCTCGGGGCACGGCGCGGCCCCCCGGAAAACGCGCCGAGAGGACGCGGACCCGCCCCGGCCCCGGCGCCGGGGAGCCCTCCCGGAGCAGAGTTGAGGGAGGGCCTGGGGCTGGGCGCCGTGCTCCGACTTTGGGGGCGGCTGGGGCGCCCCGGGCTGCGGCTTCCCCCTGCGGGGGAACGGAGGTTTCTCTCGCCCCGAGGCGTGGACGCGGCTGCGAAGGGCACCGTCGGCGCCGGGGCGGTCGGGGGCCTCGGGGCGCGGGACTCAGGGTTGCCCAGGGGGAGGCCCCGGGGCCCAGGACCCCGGACTCGGAAGGCTGAGGAGGCAGGCGAGGGTTGGAGCCCGGGCCTCGGGGCCCGCCCGGCCCCACCGGCCCGCGCCAGGGAGGGGAGCCCCGGTCGCTGAGGAGCGGGAGGCGTCTGCGTCGCGCGCGGCGGACTCGCGGTGGGCTCTGCGGCGGGGTGCGGGCGGGACCCCGCGGGGTCCCGGGCCAGGCGCGGGGGGCGGCCCCGCAGACGGGCTGCGCCCGAAGCGAGTTCGCCGGGCGTTTTCCGGCCGATTCTCACGAGCGTTCTGCCCAAACCGGGATCGGTTTGGGCAGAACGCTCGTGAGAATCGGCCGGCGTTGGGCAGCCCCGGGGACCGGCCTGGTCCCCGGGGCCGAGGGCCCTTTCTCGCTCGGGGCACGGCGCGGCCCCCCGGAAAACGCGCCGAGAGGACGCGGACCCGCCGGCGGCCCCGGCGCCGGGGAGCCCTCCCGGAGCAGAGTTGAGGGAGGGCCTGGGGCCGGGCGTCGTGCTCCGACTTTGGGGGCGGCTGGGGCGCCCCGGGCTGCGGCTTCCCCCTGCGGGGGAACGGAGTTTTCTCTCGCCCCGAGGCGTGGACGAGGCTGCGAAGGGCACCGTCGGCGCCGGGGCGGTCGGGGGCCTCGGGGCACGGGACTCAGTGTTGCCCAGGGGGAGGCCCCGGGGCACAGGACCCCGGACTCGGAAGGCTGAGGAGGCAGGCGAGGGTTGGAGCCCGGGCCTCGGGGCCCGCCCGGCCCCACCGGCCCGCGCCAGGGAGGGGAGCCCCGGTCGCTGAGGAGCGGGAGGCGTCGGCGTCGCGCGCGGCGGACGCGCGGGGGGCTTTGCGGCGGGGTGCGGGCGCGACCCCGCGGGGTCCCGGGCCAGGCGCGGGGGGCGGCCCCGCAGACGGGCTGCGCCCGAAGCGAGTTCGCCGGGCGTTTTCCGGCCGATTCTCACGAGCGTTCTGCCCAAACCGGAATCGGTTTGGGCAGAACGCTCGTGAGAATCGGCCGGCGTTGGGCAGCCCCGGGGACCGGCCTGTTCCCCGGGGCCGAGGGCCATTTTTCTCGCTCGGGGCCCGGCGCGGCCCCCCGGAAAACGCGCCGAGAGGACGCGGACCCGCCGGCGGCCCCGGCGCCGGGGAGCACTCCCGGAGCAGAGTTGAGGAAGGGCCTGGGGCCGGGCGTCGTGCTCCGACTTTGGGGGCGGCTGGAGCGCCCCGGACTGCGGCTTCCCCCTGCGGGGGAACGGAGGTTTCTCTCGCCCCGAGGCGTGGACGCGGATGCGAAGGGCACCGCCGGCGCCGGGCGGTCGGGGGCCTCGGGGCGCGGGACTCAGGGTTGCCCAGGGGGAGGCCCCGGGGCACAGGACCCCGGACTCGGAAGGCTGAGGAGGCAGGCGAGGGTTGGAGCCTGGGCCTCGGGGCCCGCCCGGCCCCACCGGCCCGTGCCAGGGAGGGGAGCCCCGGGCGCTTAGGAGCGGGAGGCGTCTGCGTCGCGCGCGGCGGACTCGCGGGGGGCTCTGCGGCGGGGTGCGGGCGGGACCCCGCGGGGTCCCGGGCCAGGCGCGGGGGGCGGCCCCGCAGACGGGCTGCGCCCGAAGCGAGTTCGCCGGGCGTTTTCCGGCCGATTCTCACGAGCGTTCTGCCCAAACCGGGATCGGTTTGGGCAGAACGCTCGTGAGAATCGGCCGGCGTTGGACAGCCCCGGCGACTGGCCTGTTCCCCGGGGCCGAGGGCCCTTTCTCGCTCGGGGCCCGGCGCGGCCCCCCGGAAAACGCGCCGAGAGGACGCGGATCCGCCGGCGGCCCCTGCGTCGGGGAGCACTCCCCGAGCAGACTTGAGGGAGGGCCTGGGGCCGGGCGTCGTGCTCCGACTTTGGGGGCGGCTGGGGCGCCCCGGGCTGCGGCTTCCCCCTGTGGGTGAACGGAGGTTTCTCTCGCCCCGAGGCTCGGACGAGGCTCCGAAGGGCAATGTCGGCCCCGGGGCGGTCGGGGGCCTCGGGGCGCGGGACTCAGGGTTGCCCAGGGGGAGGTCCCGGGGCACGGGGCCCCGGACTCGGAAGGCCGAGGAGGCAGGCGAGGGTTGGATCCCGGGCCTCGGGGCCCGCCCGGCCCCACCGGCCCGCGCCAGGGAGGGGAGCCCCGGGCGCTGAGGAGCGGGAGGCGTTGGCGTCGCGCGCGGCGGACTCGCGGGGGGCTTTCCGGCAGGGTGCGGGCGCGACCCCGCGGAGTCCCGGGCCAGGCGCGGGGGTCGGCCCCGCAGACGGGCTGCACACGAAGCGAGTTCGCCGGGCGTTTTCCGGCCAATTCTCACGAGCGTTCTGCCCAAACCGGGATCGGTTTGGGCAGAACGCTCGTGAGAATCGGCCGGCGTTGGGCAGCCCCGGGGACCGGCCTGTTCCCCGGGGCCGAGGGCCCTTTCTCGCTCGGGGCCCGGCGCGGCCTCCCGGAAAACGCGCCGAGAGGACGCGGACCCGCCGGCGGCCCCGGCGCCGGGGAGCACTCCCGGAGCAGAGTTGAGGGAGGGCCTGGGGCCGGGCGTCGTGCTCCGACTTTGGGGGCGGCTGGGGCGCCCCGGGCTGCGCCTTCCCCCTGCGGGGGAACGGAGGTTTCTCTGGCCCCGAGTCGAGGACGCGGCAGCGAAGGGCACCGTCGGCGCCGGGGCGGTCGGGGGCCTCGGGGCGCGGGACTCAGGGTTGCCCAGGGGGAGGCCCCGGGGCACAGGACCACGGATTCCGAAGGCTGAGGAGGCAGGCGAGGGTTGGAGCCCGGGCCTCGGGGCCCGCCCGGCCCCACCGGCCCGCGCCAGGGAGGGGAGCCCCGGGCGCTGAGGAGCGGGAGGCGTCGGCGTCGCGCGCGGCGGACTCGCGGGGGGCTTTGCGGCGGGGTGCGAGCGGGACCCCGCGGGGTCCCGGGCCAGGCGCGGGGGGTGGCCCCGCAGACGGGCTGCGCCCGAAGCGAGTTCGCCGGGCGTTTTCCGGCCAATTCTCACGAGCGTTCTGCCCAAACCAGGATCGGTTTGGGCAGAACGCTCGTGAGAATCGGCCGGCGTTGGGCAGCCCCAGGGACTGGCCTGTTCCCCGAGGCCGAGGGCCCTTTCTCGCTCGGGGCCCGGCGCGGCCCCCCGGAAAACGCGCCGAGAGGACGCGGACCCGCCGGCGGCCCCGGCGCCGGGGAGCACTCCCGGAGCAGAGTTGAGGGAGGGCCTGGGGCCGGGCGTCGTGCTCCGACTTTGGGGGCGGCTGGGGCGCCCCGGGCTGCGCCTTCACCCTGCGGGGGAACGGAGGTTTCTCTGGCCCCGAGGCGAGGACGCAGCAGCGAAGGGCACCGCCGGCGCCGGGGCGGTCGGGGGCCTCGGGGCGCGGGACTCAGGGTTGCCCAGGGGGAGGCCCCGGGGCACAGGACCCCGGACTCCGAAGGCTGAGGAGGCAGGCGAGGGTTGGAGCCCGGGCCTCGGGGCCCGCCCGGCCCCTCCGGCCCGCGCCAGGGAAGGGAGCCCCGGGCGCTGAGGAGCAGGAGGCGTCGGCGTCGCGCGCGGCGACTCGCGGGGGGCTCTGCGGCGGGGTGCGGGCGGGACACCGCGGGGTTCCGGGCCAGGCGCGGGGGGCGGCCCCGCAGACGAGCTGCGCCCGAAGCGAGTTCGCCGGGCGTTTTCCGGCCGATTCTCACGAGCGTTCTGCCCAAACCGGGATCGGTTTGGGCAGAACGCTCGTGAGAATCGGCCGGCGTTGGGCAGCCCCGGTGACCGGCCTGTTCCCCGGGGCCAAGGGCCCTTTCTGGCTCGGGGCCCGGCGCGGCCCCCCGGAAAACGCGCCGAGAGGACGCGGACCCGACGGCGGACCCGGCGACGGGGAGCACTCCCGGAGCAGAGTTGAGGGAGGGCCTGGGGCCGGGCGTCGTGCTCCGACTTTGGGGGCGGCCTGGGCGCCCCGGGCTGCGGCTTCCCCCTGCGGGTGAACGGAGGTTTCTCTCGCCCCGAGGCGTGAAGGCGGCTGCGAAGGGCACCGCCGGCGCCGGGGCGGTCGGGGGCCTCGGGGCGCGGGACTCAGGGTTGCCCAGGGGGAGGCCCCGGGGCACAGGACCCCGGACACAGAAGGTTGAGGAGGCAGGCGAGGGTTGGAGCCCGGGCCTCGGGGCCCGCCCGGCCCCACCGGCCCGCACCAGGGAGGGAGCCCCGGGCGCTGAGGAGCAGGAGGCGTCGGCGTCGCGCGCGGCGGACTCGCGGGGGGCTCTGCGGCGGGGTGCGGGCGCGACACCGCGGGGTCCCGGGCCAGGCGCGTGGTGCGGCCCCGCAGACGGGCTGCGCCCGACGCGAGTTCGCCGGTCGTTTTCCGGCCGATTCTCACGAGCGTTCTGCCCAAACCGGGATCGGTTTGGGCAGAACGCTCGTGAGAATCGGCCGGCGTTGGGCAGCCCCGGGGACCGGCCTTTTCCCCGGGGCCGAGGGCCCTTTCTCGCTTGGGGCCCGGCGCGGCCCCCCGGAAAACGCGCCGAGAGGACGCGGACCCGCCGGCGGCCCCGGCGCCGGGGAGCCCTCCCGGAGCAGAGTTGAGGGAGGGCCTGGGGCCGGGCGTCGTGCTCCGACTTTGGGGGCGGCTGGGGCGCCCCGGGCTGCGACTTCCCCCTGCGGGGCAACGGAGGTTTCTCTCGCCCCGAGGCGTGGACGCGGCTGCGAAGGGCACCGTCGGCGCCGGGGCGGTCGGGGGCCTCGGGGCGCGGGACTCAGGGTTGCCCAGGGGGAGGCCCCGGGGCACAGGACCCCGGACTCGGAAGGCTGAGGAGGCAGGCGAGGGTTGGAGCCCGGGCCTCGGGGCCCGCCCGGCCCCACCGGCCCGCGCCAGGGAGGGGAGCCCCGGGCGCTGAGGAGCGGGAGGCGTCGGCGTCGCGCGCGGCGGACTCGCGGGGGGCTTTCCGGCGGGGCGCGGGCGCGACCCCGCGGGGTCCCGGGCCAGGCGCGGGGGGCGGCCCCGCAGACGGGCTGCGCCCGAAGCGAGTTCGCCGGGCGTTTTCCGGCCGATTCTCACGAGCGTTATGCCCAAACCGGGATCGGTTTGGGCAGAACGCTCGTGAGAATCGGCCGGCGTTGGGCAGCCCCGGGGACCGGCCTGGTCCCCGGGGCCGAGGGCCCTTTCTCGCTCGGGGCCCGGCGCGGCCCCCCGGAAAACGCGCCGAGAGGACGCGGACCCGCCGGCGGCCCCGGCGCCGGGGAGCCCTCCCGGAGCAGAGTTGAGGGAGGGCCTGGGGCCGGGCGTCGTGCTCCGACTTTGGGGGCGGCTGGGGCGCCCCGGGCTGCGGCTTCCCCCTGCGGGGGAACGGAGGTTTCTATCGCCCCGAGGCGTGGACGCGGCTGCGAAGGGCACCGTCGGCGCCGGGGCGGTCGGGCGCCTCGGGGCGCGGGACTCAGGGTTGCCCAGGGGGAGGCCCCGGGGCACAGGACCCCGGACTCGGAAGGCTGAGGAGGCAGGCGAGGGTTGGAGCCCGGGCCTCGGGGCCCGCCCGGCCCCACCGGCCCGCGCCAGGGAGGGGAGCCCCGGGCGCTGAGGAGCGGGAGGCGTCGGCGTCGCGCGCGGCGGACTCGCGGGGGGCTCTGCGGCGGGGTGCGGGCGCGACCCCGCGGGGTCCCGGGCCAGGCGCGGGGGGCGGCCCCGCAGACGGGCTGCGCCCGAAGCGAGTTCGCCGGGCGTTTTCCGGCTGATTCTCACGAGCGTTCTGCCCAAACCGGAATCGGTTTGGGCAGAACGCTCGTGAGAATCGGCCGGCGTTTGGCAGCCCCGGGGACCGGCCTGTTCCCCGGGGCCGAGGGCCATTTTTCTCGCTCGGGGCCCGGCGCGGCCCCACGGAAAACGCGCCGAGAGGACGCGGACCCGCCGGCGGCCCCGGCGCCGGGGAGCACTCCCGGAGCAGAGTTGAGGAAGGGCCTGGGGCCGGGCGTCGTGCTCCGACTTTGGGGGCGGCTGGGGCGCCCCGGTCTGCGGCTTCCCCCTGCAAGGGAACGGAGGTTTCTCTCGCCCCGAGGCGTGGACGCGGATGCGAAGGGCACCGCCGGCGCCGGGCGGTCGGGAGCCTCGGGGCGCGGGACTCAGGGTTGCCCAGGGGGAGGCCCCGGGGCACAGGACCCCGGACTCGGAAGGCTGAGGAGGCAGGCGAGGGTTGGAGCCCGGGCCTCGGGGCCCGCCTGGCCCCACCGGCCCGTGCCAGGGAGGGGAGCCCCGGGCGCTGAGGAGCGGGAGGCGTCTGCGTCGCGCGCGGCGGACTCGCGGGGGGCTCTGCGGCGGGGTGCGGGCGGGACCCCGCGGGGTCCCGGGCCAGGCGCGGGGGGCGGCCCCGCAGACGGGCTGCGCTCGAAGCGAGTTCGCCGGGCGTTTTCCGGCCGATTCTCACGAGCGTTCTGCCCAAACCGGGATCGGTTTGGGCAGAACGCTCGTGAGAATCGGCCGGCGTTGGACAGCCCCGGCGACTGGCCTGTTCCCCGGGGCCGAGGGCCCTTTCTCGCTCGGGGCCCGGCGCGGCCCCCCGGAAAACGCGCCGAGAGGACGCGGATCCGCCGGCGGCCCCTGCGTCGGGGAGCACTCCCGGAGCAGAGTTGAGGGAGGGCCTGGGGCCGGGCGTCGTGCTCCGACTTTGGGGGCGGCTGGGGCGCCCCGGGCTGCGGCTTCCCCCTGTGGGTGAACGGAGGTTTCTCTCGCCCCGAGGCGTGGACGCGGCTGCGAAGGGCACCGCCGGCGCCGGGGCGGTCGGGGGCCTCGGGAAGCGGGACTCAGGGTTGCCCAGGGGGAGGCCCCGGGGCACAGGACCCCGGACTCGGAAGGCTGAGGAGGCAGGCGAGGGTTGGAGCCCGGGCCTTGGGGCCCACCCGGCCCCACCGGCCCGCGCCATGGAGGGGAGCCCCGGGCGCTGAGGAGCGGGAGGCGTCGGCGTCGCGCGCGGCGAACTCGCGGTGGGCTTTCCGGCGGGGTGTGTTCGCGACCCCGCGGGGTCCCGGGCCAGGCGCGGGGGGCGGCCCCGCAGACGGGCTGCGCCCGAAGCGATTTCGCCGGGCGTTTTCCGGCCGATTCTCACGAGCGTTCTGCCCAAACCGGGATCGGTTTGGGCAGAACGCTCGTGAGAATCGGCCCGCGTTGGGCAGCCCCGGGGACCGGCCTGGTCCCCGGGGCCGAGGGCCCTTTCTCGCTCGGGGCCCGGCGCGGCCCCCCGGAAAACGCGCCGAGAGGACGCGGACCCGCCGGCGGCCCCGGCGCCGGGGAGCCCTCCCGGAGCAGAGTTGAGGGAGGGCCTGGGGCCGGGCGTCGTGCTCCGAATTTGGGGGCGGCTAGGGCGCCCCGGGCTGCGCCTTCCCCCTGCGGGTGAACGGAGGTTTCTCTGGCCCCGAGGCGAGGACGCGGCAGCGAAGGGCACCGTCGGCGCCGGGGCGGTCGGGGGCCTCGGCGCGCGGGACTCAGGGTTGCCCAGGGGGAGGCCGCGGGGCACAGGACCCCGGAATCGGAAGCCTGTGGAGGTGGCCGAATCTTGGAGCCCGGGCCTCAGGTACCGCCCGGCCCCACCGGCCCACGCCAGGAAGGGGAGCCCCGGGCGCTGAGGAGCGGGAGGCGTCGGCGTCGCGTGCGGCGGACTCGCGGGGGGCTTTCCGGCGGGGCGCGGGCGCGACCCCGCGGGGTCCCGGGCCAGGCGCGGGGTCGGCCCCGCAGACGGGCTGCGCCCGAAGCGATTTCGCCGGGCGTTTTCCGGCCGATTCTCACGAGCGTTCTGCCCAAACCGGGATCGGTTTGGGCAGAACGCTCGTGAGAATCGGCCGGCGTTGGGCAGCCCCGGGGACCGGCCTGGTCCCCGGGGCCGAGGGTCCTTTCTCGCTCGGGGCCCGGCGCGGCCCCCCGGAAAACGCGCCGAGAGGACGCGGACCCGCCGGCGGCCCCGGCGCCGGGGAGCCCTCCCGGAGCAGAGTTGAGGGAGGGCCTGGGGCCGGGCGTCGTGCTCCGAATTTGGGGGCGGCTGGGGCGCCCCGGGCTGCGGCTTCCCCCTGCGGGGGAACGGAGGTTTCTCTCGCCCCGAGGCGTGGACGCGGCTGCGGAGGGCACCGTCGGCGCCGGGGCGGTCGGGGGCCTCGGGGCGCGGGACTCAGGGTTGCCCAGGGGGAGGCCCCGGGGCACAGGACCCCGGACTCGGAAGGCTGATGGGGCAGGCGAGGGTTGGAGCCCGGGCCTCGGGGCCCGCCCGGCCCCTCCGGCCCGCGCCAGGGAGGGGAGCCCCGGGCGCTGAGGAGCGGGAGGCGTCGGCGTCGCGCGCGGCGGAGTCGCGGGGGGCTTTCCGGCGGGGCGCGGGCGCGACCCCGCGGGGTCCCGGGCCAGGCGCGGGGGGCGGCCCCGCAGACGGGCTGCGCCCGAAGCGAGTTCGCCGGGCGTTTTCCGGCCGATTCTCACGAGCGTTCTGCCCAAACCGGGATCGGTTTGGGCAGAACGCTCGTGAGAATCGGCCGGCGTTGGGCAGCCCCGGGGACCGGCCTGGTCCCCGGGGCCGAGGGCCCTTTCTCGCTCGGGGCACGGCGCGGCCCCCCGGAAAACGCGCCGAGAGGACGCGGACCCGCCCCGGCCCCGGCGCCGGGGAGCCCTCCCGGAGCAGAGTTGAGGGAGGGCCTGGGGCTGGGCGCCGTGCTCCGACTTTGGGGGCGGCTGGGGCGCCCCGGGCTGCGGCTTCCCCCTGCGGGGGAACGGAGGTTTCTCTCGCCCCGAGGCGTGGACGCGGCTGCGAAGGGCACCGTCGGCGCCGGGGCGGTCGGGGGCCTCGGGGCGCGGGACTCAGGGTTGCCCAGGGGGAGGCCCCGGGGCCCAGGACCCCGGACTCGGAAGGCTGAGGAGGCAGGCGAGGGTTGGAGCCCGGGCCTCGGGGCCCGCCCGGCCCCACCGGCCCGCGCCAGGGAGGGGAGCCCCGGTCGCTGAGGAGCGGGAGGCGTCTGCGTCGCGCGCGGCGGACTCGCGGTGGGCTCTGCGGCGGGGTGCGGGCGGGACCCCGCGGGGTCCCGGGCCAGGCGCGGGGGGCGGCCCCGCAGACGGGCTGCGCCCGAAGCGAGTTCGCCGGGCGTTTTCCGGCCGATTCTCACGAGCGTTCTGCCCAAACCGGGATCGGTTTGGGCAGAACGCTCGTGAGAATCGGCCGGCGTTGGGCAGCCCCGGGGACCGGCCTGGTCCCCGGGGCCGAGGGCCCTTTCTCGCTCGGGGCACGGCGCGGCCCCCCGGAAAACGCGCCGAGAGGACGCGGACCCGCCGGCGGCCCCGGCGCCGGGGAGCCCTCCCGGAGCAGAGTTGAGGGAGGGCCTGGGGCCGGGCGTCGTGCTCCGACTTTGGGGGCGGCTGGGGCGCCCCGGGCTGCGGCTTCCCCCTGCGGGGGAACGGAGTTTTCTCTCGCCCCGAGGCGTGGACGAGGCTGCGAAGGGCACCGTCGGCGCCGGGGCGGTCGGGGGCCTCGGGGCACGGGACTCAGTGTTGCCCAGGGGGAGGCCCCGGGGCACAGGACCCCGGACTCGGAAGGCTGAGGAGGCAGGCGAGGGTTGGAGCCCGGGCCTCGGGGCCCGCCCGGCCCCACCGGCCCGCGCCAGGGAGGGGAGCCCCGGTCGCTGAGGAGCGGGAGGCGTCGGCGTCGCGCGCGGCGGACGCGCGGGGGGCTTTGCGGCGGGGTGCGGGCGCGACCCCGCGGGGTCCCGGGCCAGGCGCGGGGGGCGGCCCCGCAGACGGGCTGCGCCCGAAGCGAGTTCGCCGGGCGTTTTCCGGCCGATTCTCACGAGCGTTCTGCCCAAACCGGAATCGGTTTGGGCAGAACGCTCGTGAGAATCGGCCGGCGTTGGGCAGCCCCGGGGACCGGCCTGTTCCCCGGGGCCGAGGGCCATTTTTCTCGCTCGGGGCCCGGCGCGGCCCCCCGGAAAACGCGCCGAGAGGACGCGGACCCGCCGGCGGCCCCGGCGCCGGGGAGCACTCCCGGAGCAGAGTTGAGGAAGGGCCTGGGGCCGGGCGTCGTGCTCCGACTTTGGGGGCGGCTGGAGCGCCCCGGACTGCGGCTTCCCCCTGCGGGGGAACGGAGGTTTCTCTCGCCCCGAGGCGTGGACGCGGATGCGAAGGGCACCGCCGGCGCCGGGCGGTCGGGGGCCTCGGGGCGCGGGACTCAGGGTTGCCCAGGGGGAGGCCCCGGGGCACAGGACCCCGGACTCGGAAGGCTGAGGAGGCAGGCGAGGGTTGGAGCCTGGGCCTCGGGGCCCGCCCGGCCCCACCGGCCCGTGCCAGGGAGGGGAGCCCCGGGCGCTTAGGAGCGGGAGGCGTCTGCGTCGCGCGCGGCGGACTCGCGGGGGGCTCTGCGGCGGGGTGCGGGCGGGACCCCGCGGGGTCCCGGGCCAGGCGCGGGGGGCGGCCCCGCAGACGGGCTGCGCCCGAAGCGAGTTCGCCGGGCGTTTTCCGGCCGATTCTCACGAGCGTTCTGCCCAAACCGGGATCGGTTTGGGCAGAACGCTCGTGAGAATCGGCCGGCGTTGGACAGCCCCGGCGACTGGCCTGTTCCCCGGGGCCGAGGGCCCTTTCTCGCTCGGGGCCCGGCGCGGCCCCCCGGAAAACGCGCCGAGAGGACGCGGATCCGCCGGCGGCCCCTGCGTCGGGGAGCACTCCCCGAGCAGACTTGAGGGAGGGCCTGGGGCCGGGCGTCGTGCTCCGACTTTGGGGGCGGCTGGGGCGCCCCGGGCTGCGGCTTCCCCCTGTGGGTGAACGGAGGTTTCTCTCGCCCCGAGGCTCGGACGAGGCTCCGAAGGGCAATGTCGGCCCCGGGGCGGTCGGGGGCCTCGGGGCGCGGGACTCAGGGTTGCCCAGGGGGAGGTCCCGGGGCACGGGGCCCCGGACTCGGAAGGCCGAGGAGGCAGGCGAGGGTTGGATCCCGGGCCTCGGGGCCCGCCCGGCCCCACCGGCCCGCGCCAGGGAGGGGAGCCCCGGGCGCTGAGGAGCGGGAGGCGTTGGCGTCGCGCGCGGCGGACTCGCGGGGGGCTTTCCGGCAGGGTGCGGGCGCGACCCCGCGGAGTCCCGGGCCAGGCGCGGGGGTCGGCCCCGCAGACGGGCTGCACACGAAGCGAGTTCGCCGGGCGTTTTCCGGCCAATTCTCACGAGCGTTCTGCCCAAACCGGGATCGGTTTGGGCAGAACGCTCGTGAGAATCGGCCGGCGTTGGGCAGCCCCGGGGACCGGCCTGTTCCCCGGGGCCGAGGGCCCTTTCTCGCTCGGGGCCCGGCGCGGCCTCCCGGAAAACGCGCCGAGAGGACGCGGACCCGCCGGCGGCCCCGGCGCCGGGGAGCACTCCCGGAGCAGAGTTGAGGGAGGGCCTGGGGCCGGGCGTCGTGCTCCGACTTTGGGGGCGGCTGGGGCGCCCCGGGCTGCGCCTTCCCCCTGCGGGGGAACGGAGGTTTCTCTGGCCCCGAGTCGAGGACGCGGCAGCGAAGGGCACCGTCGGCGCCGGGGCGGTCGGGGGCCTCGGGGCGCGGGACTCAGGGTTGCCCAGGGGGAGGCCCCGGGGCACAGGACCACGGATTCCGAAGGCTGAGGAGGCAGGCGAGGGTTGGAGCCCGGGCCTCGGGGCCCGCCCGGCCCCACCGGCCCGCGCCAGGGAGGGGAGCCCCGGGCGCTGAGGAGCGGGAGGCGTCGGCGTCGCGCGCGGCGGACTCGCGGGGGGCTTTGCGGCGGGGTGCGAGCGGGACCCCGCGGGGTCCCGGGCCAGGCGCGGGGGGTGGCCCCGCAGACGGGCTGCGCCCGAAGCGAGTTCGCCGGGCGTTTTCCGGCCAATTCTCACGAGCGTTCTGCCCAAACCAGGATCGGTTTGGGCAGAACGCTCGTGAGAATCGGCCGGCGTTGGGCAGCCCCAGGGACTGGCCTGTTCCCCGAGGCCGAGGGCCCTTTCTCGCTCGGGGCCCGGCGCGGCCCCCCGGAAAACGCGCCGAGAGGACGCGGACCCGCCGGCGGCCCCGGCGCCGGGGAGCACTCCCGGAGCAGAGTTGAGGGAGGGCCTGGGGCCGGGCGTCGTGCTCCGACTTTGGGGGCGGCTGGGGCGCCCCGGGCTGCGCCTTCACCCTGCGGGGGAACGGAGGTTTCTCTGGCCCCGAGGCGAGGACGCAGCAGCGAAGGGCACCGCCGGCGCCGGGGCGGTCGGGGGCCTCGGGGCGCGGGACTCAGGGTTGCCCAGGGGGAGGCCCCGGGGCACAGGACCCCGGACTCCGAAGGCTGAGGAGGCAGGCGAGGGTTGGAGCCCGGGCCTCGGGGCCCGCCCGGCCCCTCCGGCCCGCGCCAGGGAAGGGAGCCCCGGGCGCTGAGGAGCAGGAGGCGTCGGCGTCGCGCGCGGCGACTCGCGGGGGGCTCTGCGGCGGGGTGCGGGCGGGACACCGCGGGGTTCCGGGCCAGGCGCGGGGGGCGGCCCCGCAGACGAGCTGCGCCCGAAGCGAGTTCGCCGGGCGTTTTCCGGCCGATTCTCACGAGCGTTCTGCCCAAACCGGGATCGGTTTGGGCAGAACGCTCGTGAGAATCGGCCGGCGTTGGGCAGCCCCGGTGACCGGCCTGTTCCCCGGGGCCAAGGGCCCTTTCTGGCTCGGGGCCCGGCGCGGCCCCCCGGAAAACGCGCCGAGAGGACGCGGACCCGACGGCGGACCCGGCGACGGGGAGCACTCCCGGAGCAGAGTTGAGGGAGGGCCTGGGGCCGGGCGTCGTGCTCCGACTTTGGGGGCGGCCTGGGCGCCCCGGGCTGCGGCTTCCCCCTGCGGGTGAACGGAGGTTTCTCTCGCCCCGAGGCGTGAAGGCGGCTGCGAAGGGCACCGCCGGCGCCGGGGCGGTCGGGGGCCTCGGGGCGCGGGACTCAGGGTTGCCCAGGGGGAGGCCCCGGGGCACAGGACCCCGGACACAGAAGGTTGAGGAGGCAGGCGAGGGTTGGAGCCCGGGCCTCGGGGCCCGCCCGGCCCCACCGGCCCGCACCAGGGAGGGAGCCCCGGGCGCTGAGGAGCAGGAGGCGTCGGCGTCGCGCGCGGCGGACTCGCGGGGGGCTCTGCGGCGGGGTGCGGGCGCGACACCGCGGGGTCCCGGGCCAGGCGCGTGGTGCGGCCCCGCAGACGGGCTGCGCCCGACGCGAGTTCGCCGGTCGTTTTCCGGCCGATTCTCACGAGCGTTCTGCCCAAACCGGGATCGGTTTGGGCAGAACGCTCGTGAGAATCGGCCGGCGTTGGGCAGCCCCGGGGACCGGCCTTTTCCCCGGGGCCGAGGGCCCTTTCTCGCTTGGGGCCCGGCGCGGCCCCCCGGAAAACGCGCCGAGAGGACGCGGACCCGCCGGCGGCCCCGGCGCCGGGGAGCCCTCCCGGAGCAGAGTTGAGGGAGGGCCTGGGGCCGGGCGTCGTGCTCCGACTTTGGGGGCGGCTGGGGCGCCCCGGGCTGCGACTTCCCCCTGCGGGGCAACGGAGGTTTCTCTCGCCCCGAGGCGTGGACGCGGCTGCGAAGGGCACCGTCGGCGCCGGGGCGGTCGGGGGCCTCGGGGCGCGGGACTCAGGGTTGCCCAGGGGGAGGCCCCGGGGCACAGGACCCCGGACTCGGAAGGCTGAGGAGGCAGGCGAGGGTTGGAGCCCGGGCCTCGGGGCCCGCCCGGCCCCACCGGCCCGCGCCAGGGAGGGGAG
Source organism: Martes martes (assembly GCF_963455335.1). NCBI lineage: Eukaryota > Metazoa > Chordata > Mammalia > Carnivora > Mustelidae > Martes > Martes martes. The sequence goes on from NW_027666501.1 coordinate 282,519, forward strand.
CCCCGGGCGCTGAGGAGCGGGAGGCGTCGGCGTCGCGCGCGGCGGACTCGCGGGGGGCTTTCCGGCGGGGCGCGGGCGCGACCCCGCGGGGTCCCGGGCCAGGCGCGGGGGGCGGCCCCGCAGACGGGCTGCGCCCGAAGCGAGTTCGCCGGGCGTTTTCCGGCCGATTCGCACGAGCGTTCTGCCCAAACCGGGATCGGTTTGGGCAGAACGCTCGTGAGAATCGGCCGGCGTTGGGCAGCCCCGGGGACCGGCCTGGTCCCCGGGGCCGAGGGCCCTTTCTCGCTCGGGGCCCGGCGCGGCCCCCCGGAAAACGCGCCGAGAGGACGCGGACCCGCCGGCGGCCCCGGCGCCGGGGAGCCCTCCCGGAGCAGAGTTGAGGGAGGGCCTGGGGCCGGGCGTCGTGCTCCGACTTTGGGGGCGGCTGGGGCGCCCCCGGCTGCGGCTTCCCCCTGCGGGGGAACGGAGGTTTCTCTCGCCCCGAGGCGTGGACGCGGCTGCGAAGGGCACCGTCGGCGCCGGGGCGGTCGGGGGCCTTGGGGCGCGGGACTCAGGGTTGCCCAGGGGGAGGCCCCGGGGCCCAGGACCCCGGACTCGGAAGGCTGAGGAGGCAGGCGAGGGTTGGAGCCCGGGCCTCGGGGCCCGCCCGGCCGCACCGGCCCGCGCCAGGTAGGGGAGCCCTGGCGCTGAGGAGCGGGAGGCATCGGCGTCCCGCGCGGCGGACTCGCGGCGGGCTCTGCGGCGGGGTGCAGGCGGGACCCCGCGGGGTCCCGGGCCAGGCGCGGGGGGCGGCCCCGCAGACGGGCTGCGCCCGAAGCGAGTTTGCCGGGCGTTTTCCGGCCGATTCTCACGAGCGTTCTGCCCAAACCGATCCCGGTTTGGGCAGAACGCTCGTGAGAATCGGCCGCCGTTGGGCAGCCCCGGGGACCGGCCTGTTCCCCGGGGCCGAGAGCCCTTTCTCGCTCGGGGCCCGGCGCGGCCCCCCGGAAAACGCGCCGAGAGGACGCGGACCCGCCGGTGGCCCCAGCGCCGGGAGCACTCCCGGAGCAGAGTTGAGGGAGGGCCTGGGGCCGGACGTCGTGCTCTGACCTTGGGGGCGGCTGGGGCGCCCCGGGCTGCGCCTTACCCCTGCGGGGGAACAGAGGTTTCTCTGGCCCCGAGGCGAGGACGCGGCAGCGAAGGGCACCGTCGGCGCCAGGGCGGTCGGGGGCCTCGGGGCGCGGGACTCAGGGTTGCCCAGGGGGAGGCCCCGGGGCACAGGACCCCGGACTCCGAAGGCTGAGGAGGCAGGCGAGGGTTGGAGCCCGGGCATCGGGGCCCGCCCGGCCCCACCGGCCCGCGCCAGGGAGGGGAGCCCCGGGCGCTGAGGAGCGGGTGGCGTCGGCGTCGCTCGCGGCAGACTCGCGGGGGGCTTTCCGGCGGGGTGTGTTCGCTACCCCGCGGGGTCCCGGGCCAGGCGCGGGGGGCGGCCCCGCAGACGGGCTGCGCCCGAAGCGAGTTCGCCGGGCGTTTTCCGGCCGATTCTCACGAGCGTTCTGCCCAAACCGATCCCGGTTTGGGCAGAACGCTCGTGAGAATCGGCCGGCGTTGGGCAGCCCCAGGGACTGGCCTGTTCCCCGGGGCCGAGGGCCCTTTCTCGCTCGGGGCCCGGCGCGGCCCCCCGGAAAGCGCGCCGAGAGGACGCGGACCCGCCGGCGGCCCCGGCGCCGGGGAGCACTCCCGGAGCAGAGTTGAGGAAGGGCCTGGGGCCGGGCGTCGTGCTCCGACTTTGGGGGCGGCTGGGGCGCCCCGGACTGCGGCTTCCCCCTGCGGGGGAACGGAGGTTTCTCTCGCCCCGAGGCGTGGACGCGGCTGCGAAGGGCACCGTCGGCGCCGGGGCGGTCGGGGGCCTCGGGGCGCGGGACTCAGGGTTGCCCAGGGGGAGGCCCCGGGGCACAGGACCCCGGACTCGGAAGGCTGAGGAGGCAGGCGAGGGTTGGAGCCCGGGCCTCGGGGCCCGCCTGACCCCACCGGCCCGCGCCAGGGAGGGGAGCCCCGGGCGCTGAGGAGCGGGAGGCGTCTGCGTCGCGCGCGGCGGACTCGCGGGGGGCTCTGCGGCGGGGTGTGGGCGGGACCCCGCGGGGTCCCGGGCCAGGCGCGGGGGGCGGCCCCGCAGACGGGCTGCGCCCGAAGCGAGTTCGCCGGGCGTTTTCCGGCCGATTCTCACGAGCGTTCTGCCGAAACCGGGATCGGTTTGGGCAGAACGCTCGTGAGAATCGGCCGGCGTTGGACAGCCCCGGCGACTGGCCTGTTCCCCGGGGCCGAGGGCCCTTTCTCGCTCGGGGCCCGGCGCGGCCCCCCGGAAAACGCGCCGAGAGGACGCGGATCCGCCGGCGGCCCCGGCGTCGGGGAGCACTCCCGGAGCAGAGTTGAGGGAGGGCCTGGGGCCGGGCGTCGTGCTCCGACTTTGGGGGCGGCTGGGGCGCCCCGGGCTGCGGCTTCCCCCTGTGGGTGAACGGAGGTTTCTCTCGCCCCGAGGCGTGGACGCGGCTGCGAAGGGCACCGCCGGCGCCGGGGCGGTCGGGGGCCTCGGGAAGCGGGACTCAGGGTTGCCCAGGGGGAGGCCCCGGGGCACAGGACCCCGGACACAGAAGGTTGAGGAGGCAGGCGAGGGTTGGAGCCCGGGCCTCGGGGCCCGCCTGGCCCCACCGGCCCGCGCCAGGAAGGGAGCCCCGGGCGCTGAGGAGCGGGAGGCGTCGGCGTCGCGCGCGGCGGACTCGCGGGGGGCTCTGCGGCGGGGTGCGGGCGGGACCCCGCGGGGTCCCGGGCCAGGCGCGGGGGGCGGCCCCGCAGACGGGCTGCGCCCGAAGCGAGTTTGCCGGGCGTTTTCCGGCCGATTCTCACGAGCGTTCTGCCCAAACCGATCCCGGTTTGGGCAGAACGCTCGAGAGAATCGGCCGCCGTTGGGCAGCCCCGGGGACCGGCCTGGTCCCCGGGGCCGAGGGCCCTTTCTCGCTCGGGGCCCGGCGCGGCCCCCCGGAAAACGCGCCGAGAGGACGCGGACCCGCCGGTGGCCCCAGCGCCGGGAGCACTCCCGGAGCAGAGTTGAGGGAGGGCCTGGGGCCGGGCGTCGTGCTCTGACCTTGGGGGCGGCTGGGGCGCCCCGGGCTGCGCCTTACCCCTGCGGGGGAACAGAGGTTTCTCTGGCCCCGAGGCGAGGACGCGGCAGCGAAGGGCACCGTCGGCGCCAGGGCGGTCGGGGGCCTCGGGGCGCGGGACTCAGGGTTGCCCAGGGGGAGGCCCCGGGGCACAGGACCCCGGACTCCGAAGGCTGAGGAGGCAGGCGAGGGTTGGAGCCCGGGCATCGGGGCCCGCCCGGCCCCACCGGCCCGCACCAGGGAGGGGAGCCCCGGGCGCTGAGGAGCGGGTGGCGTCGGCGTCGCTCGCGGCAGACTCGCGGGGGGCTTTCCGGCGGGGTGTGTTCGCTACCCCGCGGGGTCCCGGGCCAGGCGCGGGGGGCGGCCCCGCAGACGGGCTGCGCCCGAAGCGAGTTCGCCGGGCGTTTTCCGGCCGATTCTCACGAGCGTTCTGCCCAAACCGGGATCGGTTTGGGCAGAACGCTCGTGAGAATCGGCCGGCGTTGGGCAGCCCCAGGGACTGGCCTGTTCCCCGGGGCCGAGGGCCCTTTCTCGCTCGGGGCCCGGCGCGGCCCCCCGGAAAACGCGCCGAGAGGACGCGGACCCGCCGGCGGCCCCGGCGCCGGGGAGCACTCCCGGAGCAGAGTTGAGGAAGGGCCTGGGGCCGGGCGTCGTGCTCCGACTTTGGGGGCGGCTGGGGCGCCCCGGACTGCGGCTTCCCCCTGCGGGGGAACGGAGGTTTCTCTCGCCCCGAGGCGTGGACGCGGCTGCGAAGGGCACCGTCGGCGCCGGGGCGGTCGGGGGCCTCGGGGCGCGGGACTCAGGGTTGCCCAGGGGGAGGCCCCGGGGCACAGGACCCCGGACTCGGAAGGCTGAGGAGGCAGGCGAGGGTTGGAGCCCGGGCCTCGGGGCCCGCCTGACCCCACCGGCCCGCGCCAGGGAGGGGAGCCCCGGGCGCTGAGGAGCGGGAGGCGTCTGCGTCGCGCGCGGCGGACTCGCGGGGGGCTCTGCGGCGGGGTGCGGGCGGGACCCCGCGGGGTCCCGGGCCAGGCGCGGGGGGCGGCCCCGCAGACGGGCTGCGCCCGAAGCGAGTTCGCCGGGCGTTTTCCGGCCGATTCTCACTTGCGTTCTGCCGAAACCGGGATCGGTTTGGGCAGAACGCTCGTGAGAATCGGCCGGCGTTGGACAGCCCCGGCGACTGGCCTGTTCCCCGGGGCCGAGGGCCCTTTCTCGCTCGGGGCCCGGCGCGGCCCCCCGGAAAACGCGCCGAGAGGACGCGGACCCGCCGGTGGCCCCAGCGCCGGGAGCACTCCCGGAGCAGAGTTGAGGGAGGGCCTGGGGCCGGGCGTCGTGCTCTGACCTTGGGGGCGGCTGGGGCGCCCCGGGCTGCGCCTTACCCCTGCGGGGGAACAGAGGTTTCTATGGCCCCGAGGCGAGGACGCGGCAGCGAAGGGCACCGTCGGCGCCAGGGCGGTCGGGGGCCTCGGGGCGCGGGACTCAGGGTTGCCCAGGGGGAGGCCCCGGGGCACAGGACCCCGGACTCCGAAGGCTGAAGAGGCAGGCGAGGGTTGGAGCCCGGGCATCGGGGCCCGCCCGGCCCCACCGGCCCGCGCCAGGGAGGGGAGCCCCGGGCGCTGAGGAGCGGGTGGCGTCGGCGTCGCTCGCGGCAGACTCGCGGGGGGCTTTCCGGCGGGGTGTGTTCGCTACCCCGCGGGGTCCCGGGCCAGGCGCGGGGGGCGGCCCCGCAGACGGGCTGCGCCCGAAGCGAGTTCGCCGGGCGTTTTCCGGCCGATTCTCACGAGCGTTCTGCCCAAACCGGGATCGGTTTGGGCAGAACGCTCGTGAGAATCGGCCGGCGTTGGGCAGCCCCAGGGACTGGCCTGTTCCCCGGGGCCGAGGGCCCTTTCTCGCTCGGGGCCCGGCGCGGCCCCCCGGAAAACGCGCCGAGAGGACGCGGACCCGCCGGCGGCCCCGGCGCCGGGGAGCACTCCCGGAGCAGAGTTGAGGAAGGGCCTGGGGCCGGGCGTCGTGCTCCGACTTTGGGGGCGGCTGGGGCGCCCCGGACTGCGGCTTCCCCCTGCGGGGGAACGGAGGTTTCTCTCGCCCCGAGGCGTGGACGCGGCTGCGAAGGGCACCGTCGGCGCCGGGGCGGTCGGGGGCCTCGGGGCGCGGGACTCAGGGTTGCCCAGGGGGAGGCCCCGGGGCACAGGACCCCGGACTCGGAAGGCTGAGGAGGCAGGCGAGGGTTGGAGCCCGGGCCTCGGGGCCCGCCTGACCCCACCGGCCCGCGCCAGGGAGGGGAGCCCCGGGCGCTGAGGAGCGGGAGGCGTCTGCGTCGCGCGCGGCGGACTCGCGGGGGGCTCTGCGGCGGGGTGTGGGCGGGACCCCGCGGGGTCCCGGGCCAGGCGCGGGGGGCGGCCCCGCAGACGGGCTGCGCCCGAAGCGAGTTCGCCGGGCGTTTTCCGGCCGATTCTCACGAGCGTTCTGCCGAAACCGGGATCGGTTTGGGCAGAACGCTCGTGAGAATCGGCCGGCGTTGGACAGCCCCGGCGACTGGCCTGTTCCCCGGGGCCGAGGGCCCTTTCTCGCTCGGGGCCCGGCGCGGCCCCCCGGAAAACGCGCCGAGAGGACGCGGATCCGCCGGCGGCCCCGGCGTCGGGGAGCACTCCCGGAGCAGAGTTGAGGGAGGGCCTGGGGCCGGGCGTCGTGCTCCGACTTTGGGGGCGGCTGGGGCGCCCCGGGCTGCGGCTTCCCCCTGTGGGTGAACGGAGGTTTCTCTCGCCCCGAGGCGTGGACGCGGCTGCGAAGGGCACCGCCGGCGCCGGGGCGGTCGGGGGCCTCGGGAAGCGGGACTCAGGGTTGCCCAGGGGGAGGCCCCGGGGCACAGGACCCCGGACACAGAAGGTTGAGGAGGCAGGCGAGGGTTGGAGCCCGGGCCTCGGGGCCCGCCTGGCCCCACCGGCCCGCGCCAGGAAGGGAGCCCCGGGCGCTGAGGAGCGGGAGGCGTCGGCGTCGCGCGCGGCGGACTCGCGGGGGGCTCTGCGGCGGGGTGCGGGCGGGACCCCGCGGGGTCCCGGGCCAGGCGCGGGGGGCGGCCCCGCAGACGGGCTGCGCCCGAAGCGAGTTTGCCGGGCGTTTTCCGGCCGATTCTCACGAGCGTTCTGCCCAAACCGATCCCGGTTTGGGCAGAACGCTCGTGAGAATCGGCCGCCGTTGGGCAGCCCCGGGGACCGGCCTGTTCCCCGGGGCCGAGGGCCCTTTCTCGCTCGGGGCCCGGCGCGGCCCCCCGGAAAACGCGCCGAGAGGACGCGGACCCGCCGGTGGCCCCAGCGCCGGGAGCACTCCCGGAGCAGAGTTGAGGGAGGGCCTGGGGCCGGGCGTCGTGCTCTGACCTTGGGGGCGGCTGGGGCGCCCCGGGCTGCGCCTTACCCCTGCGGGGAAACAGAGGTTTCTCTGGCCCCGAGGCGAGGACGCGGCAGCGAAGGGCACCGTCGGCGCCAGGGCGGTCGGGGGCCTCGGGGCGCGGGACTCAGGGTTGCCCAGGGGGAGGCCCCGGGGCACAGGACCCCGGACTCCGAAGGCTGAGGAGGCAGGCGAGGGTTGGAGCCCGGGCATCGGGGCCCGCCCGGCCCCACCGGCCCGCGCCAGGGAGGGGAGCCCCGGGCGCTGAGGAGCGGGTGGCGTCGGCGTCGCTCGCGGCAGACTCGCGGGGGGCTTTCCGGCGGGGTGTGTTCGCTACCCCGCGGGGTCCCGGGCCAGGCGCGGGGGGCGGCCCCGCAGACGGACTGCGCCCGAAGCGAGTTCGCCGGGCGTTTTCCGGCCGATTCTCACGAGCGTTCTGCCCAAACCGGGATCGGTTTGGGCAGAACGCTCGTGAGAATCGGCCGGCGTTGGGCAGCCCCAGGGACTGGCCTGTTCCCCGGGGCCGAGGGCCCTTTCTCGCTCGGGGCCCGGCGCGGCCCCCCGGAAAACGCTCCGAGAGGACGCGGACCCGCCGGCGGCCCCGGCGCCGGGGAGCACTCCCGGAGCAGAGTTGAGGAAGGGCCTGGGGCCGGGCGTCGTGCTCCGACTTTGGGGGCGGCTGGGGCGCCCCGGACTGCGGCTTCCCCCTGCGGGGGAACGGAGGTTTCTCTCGCCCCGAGGCGTGGACGCGGCTGCGAAGGGCACCGTCGGCGCCGGGGCGGTCGGGGGCCTCGGGGCGCGGGACTCAGGGTTGCCCAGGGGGAGGCCCCGGGGCACAGGACCCCGGACTCGGAAGGCTGAGGAGGCAGGCGAGGGTTGGAGCCCGGGCCTCGGGGCCCGCCTGACCCCACCGGCCCGCGCCAGGGAGGGGAGCCCCGGGCGCTGAGGAGCGGGAGGCGTCTGCGTCGCGCGCGGCGGACTCGCGGGGGGCTCTGCGGCGGGGTGCGGGCGGGACCCCGCGGGGTCCCGGGCCAGGCGCGGGGGGCGGCCCCGCAGACGGGCTGCGCCCGAAGCGAGTTCGCCGGGCGTTTTCCGGCCGATTCTCACGAGCGTTCTGCCGAAACCGGGATCGGTTTGGGCAGAACGCTCGTGAGAATCGGCCGGCGTTGGACAGCCCCGGCGACTGGCCTGTTCCCCGGGGCCGAGGGCCCTTTCTCGCTCGGGGCCCGGCGCGGCCCCCCGGAAAACGCGCCGAGAGGACGCGGATCCGCCGGCGGCCCCGGCGTCGGGGAGCACTCCCGGAGCAGAGTTGAGGGAGGGCCTGGGGCCGGGCGTCGTGCTCCGACTTTGGGGGCGGCTGGGGCGCCCCGGGCTGCGGCTTCCCCCTGTGGGTGAACGGAGGTTTCTCTCGCCCCGAGGCGTGGACGCGGCTGCGAAGGGCACCGCCGGCCGGGGCGGTCGGGGGCCTCGGGAAGCGGGACTCAGGGTTGCCCAGGGGGAGGCCCCGGGGCACAGGACCCCGGACACAGAAGGTTGAGGAGGCAGGCGAGGGTTGGAGCCCGGGCCTCGGGGCCCGCCCGGCCCCACCGGCCCGCGCCAGGAAGGGAGCCCCGGGCGCTGAGGAGCGGGAGGCGTCGGCGTCGCGCGCGGCAGACTCGCGGGGGGCTCTGCGGCGGGGTGCGGGCGGGACACCGCGGGGTCCCGGGCCAGGCGCGGGGGGCGGCCCCGCAGACGGGCTGCGCCCGAAGCGAGTTCGCCGGGCGTTCTCCGGCCGATTCTCACGAGCGTTCTGCCCAAACCGGGATCGGTTTGGGCAGAACGCTCGTGAGAATCGGCCGGCGTTGGGCAGCCCCGGGGACCGGCCTCTTCCCCGGGGCCGAGGGCCCTTTCTCGCTCGGGGCCCGGCGCAGCCCCCTGGAAAACGCGCCGAGAGGACGCGGACCCTCCGGCTGCCCTGGCGCCGGGGAGCACTCCCGGAGCAGAGTTGAGGGAGGGCCTGGGGCCGGGCGTCGTGCTCCGACTTTGGGGGCGGCTGGGGCGCGCCGGGCTGCGCCTTCCCCCTGCGGGGGAACGGAGGTTTCTCTGGCCCCGAGGCGAGGACGCGGCAGCGAAGGGCACCGTCGGCGCCGGGGCAGTTGGGGGCCCCGAGGCGCGGGACTCAGGGTTGCCCAGGGGGAGGCCCCGGGGCACAGGACCCCGGATTCCGAAGGCTGAGGAGGCAGGTGAGGGTTGGAGCCCGGGCCTCGGGGCCCGCCCGGCCCCACCGGCCCGCGCCAGGGAGGGGAGCCCTGGCGCTGAGGAGCGGGAGGCGTCGGCGTCGCGCGCGGCGGACTCGCGGGGGGCTCTGCGGCGGGGTGCGGGCGGGACCCCGCGGAGTCCCGGGCCAGGCGCGGGGGGCGGCCCCGCAGACGGGCTGCGCCCGAAGCGAATTCGCCGGGCGTTTTCCGGCCGATTCTCACGAGCGTTCTGCCCAAACCGGGATCGGTTTGGGCAGAACGCTCGTGAGAATCGGCCGGCGTTGGGCAGCCCCGGGGACCGGCCTGGTCCCCGGGGCCGAGGGCCCTTTCTCGCTCGGGGCCCGGCGCGGCCCCCCGGAAAACGCGCCGAGAGGACGAGGACCCGCCGGCGGCCCCGGCGCCGGGGAGCCCGCCCGGAGCAGAGTTGAGGGAGGGCCTGGGCCCCGGCGTCGTGCTCCGACTTTGGGGGTGGCTGGGGCGCCCCGGGCTGCCCTTCCCCCTGCGGGGGAACGGAGGTTTCTCTCGCCCCGAGGCGTGGACGCGGCTGTGAAGGGCACCGTCGGCGCTGGGGCGGTCGGGGGCCTCGGGGCGCGGGACTCAGGGTTGCCCATGGGGAGGCCCCGGGGCACAGGACCCCGGATTCGGAAGGCTGAGGAGGCAGGCGAGGGTTGCAGCCCGGTCCTCGGGGCCCGCCCGGCCCCACCGGCCCGCGCCAGGGAGGGGAGTCCCTGGCGCTGTGGAGTGGGAGGCTTTGGCGTGGCCCGTGTCCGACTCGCGGGATGCTTTCCGGCGGGGTGCGGATGCGTCCAGGTGGGATCCCGGGCCAGGCGTGGGGGCCTTCCACCCAGAAAATGTCCCATCCACCCAGAAAATGTCCCAGATGACACGGACCACCGGTACATTTCTGTTTTGTGTCTATGGGGTGTGCAAATGCTGGTGGTGACCCAGTATCATACAGTTTTCTCCTGCTCTCTGTTTTCTGCTCATCTCCAAATGACAGTTTCTTTTTTTTTTTTTTTTTTTTTTTAATTTTATTTATTTGACAGGCAGAGATCACAAGTAGGCAGAGAGGCAGGCAGAGAGAGAGAGGGAGAAGCAGGCTCCCTGCTGAGCAGAGAGCCCGATGCGGGGCTCGATCCCAGGACCCTGAGATCATGACCCGAGCTGAAGGCAGAGGCTTTAACTCACTGAGCCACCCAGGTGCCCCCCAAATGACAGTTTCAATCTAGGAAGCTGGCAAGGTGCGGGTTCGAGTCTCAGGCATCCCCACTCGGACGGGCTTAGGAGCCAGTGCTCTGGGCACAGAAACCTGTACACCTGACCTATCGTTAGGCTTAGGGCCCAGGGGCATGGCAGGCCCTATCTGACAGCACTGCGGTGTCGTCCCCTCAGGGCTGAGGTGAGGGTATGTGCCTGGCTGGTTGGCAGATCCGGCTTCATGGCTGGGTGGGCCACTAATTTTGGGGGTGGCTTTAGTGGGGCTTTGAGGTGGGATCCCCCATGGGCTGAGTCAAGGACGGTGGTCAAGCGGTATGTCCGTCTCTGGGTTTTGTTGCCATCTGGGCCATCAGAGGTGAGGGTGTCCTCTGGAATGCATGTGGGTTTCTCCTGGTCTGAGGGTTCTGGGTCGCTCCGAACGGCATGGTTTTCTCCTGGATGGTAGGCGGAGTCCTTGGTTGAGGCTCAGGGGGTCCCAATCTGGAGGGATTGTTGGCCATGTCTCTGGGCACGGAAGCCTGAAAACACAACCCAGAGTTTGGGTTAGGGCTTAGGGGGATCCAGGCCCTACCTCCTGGTGCTGAGGCTGGATCCCCAGTTGCTGAATCGAACCTGGGGGTCAGGCAGCACATCAGGGTGTGAGTTTGTGACTGTGGGGACCGTCCAATTTGGGGGTGTCCCCTGGGATGCATGTGGGTTTTTTCCATTCTGAGGGCTCTGCGCAGCTTCCAAAGGTACAGTTTCCTCCTGGGTGGCAGGTGGGTTTCTGGGGTGTGGCCCAGAGGTCCCCAATCTGGAGGGACCGTGCCAGTGTGGCTTCAGACCTGTGGAGGGTTAGGGAGCTGCCTTAGGAGTCTGTGGAAAGCCCCGCAGTGCCAGTTCACGCCACTGGAGGGAGCGGTGAGCCGTGGCGCCAGAGACCCTGGAAGACGTGGCAATGCTGCTCGTCACCACTGGAGGCAGTGGCGAGCTGCCCTGGGAAACACCCTGGAAGAGGAGTCCGTGCAGCCTGCTGGCTCTGGGGGCCGTGGGGAGGTGTTGGGTGAGAGACCCTGGATCGTGAGGCACTGCAGCTTGTTTCTCCAGGACGGAGTGCTGAGCTGTATAGTCTCTGATTCCCCAGGTTCAAGAGTGGGCATAAGAGACCCTGGAGCCGAGCCCCCACACAGCACTGTGCCCTGTTTCCCCAGGTTTGCTGGCCATCTGCTGTCAGGGTGGTTCCGGAGGGTCCGCCCAGTTGGGCTCTGGAGCCGGGGGGAACCAAACCCGACTCACGGTGCACTTGGAACCGAGGAGTCGAGTGTTTGGAAGAGCATGTTTCTTTCTCCACAAAGGACAAGGGCATTGGTCGGCTTTAGAAGGAAGTCAATGACCACTTAAGAAACAAGCATGTGTCTCTCCTTCTCCCAGGAATCGGAGCAGGTGTGCAGGCGTTAGGTGGGAGGCGCCTGCTTCTCCGCACCTGAAGACCCTTCTTCACTCTGGCTCCACGAGACCTGAACTTTGGAAATCAGCATCTGAGTCTGTCAGGCAGCTTGTCCCAGGAAGTCAGTGTTCCGAGAAAAGAGCAGGCCCATGGGGCACATCCATGCCAGGATGGGAGGTAAAACTTCTCTTTCACCCCACAACCCCTGGGCTTACGTCTTGTCTCCAGTGGAGCTCACAATTGGCACACGGAACCAGCTCTAAGATATCTAGTGTGGGTGCCAGAGTTCCTGAGATTCTCTGCAGGGAGCACCTGGCAGGGATCTCATTTTCTCTGCTTCTTTCTGGCTTACAAAGGTATTTGGAACATCTTTTTCCTAGGCAATCCCTTGGATTCTAAAGGGAAGATGAGATTGACTCGGTGTGCGTTTTGAACACAGAAATTATTCCTTCATCCAACAGTGTTTATCCCACTGGCCCTAGGCTGTGTTGGAATGGCCGGCATCGAGAGGCAGGTGGCTGTTTGTGGTCAGATAGAGACTTGGATGATGGCTTCTCCTTTGTCCAAGGGGATGGATCCTCATGGATTCGTCTTTGCATCCAAAGATTTCCAATGAGGGCAGAGGGAAAATTGAAAAGGATTCCAAGGAGCCTTGGGGCAATATCAAAGGGATGCTTGTCTTCCTAGGTTCACTCAAACGGCTATATATGGATGGACATGCTCTATGTTCTCTGCGGTTTCATGGGTGGTGAAGTCAGAAGGAGATTCTTTGGGATTTCCCTGGATCCATGCATTCCGGTGGCTTCAAGGGCCTTGGCGTCAGGAACCCTGTGAATTTCTGTGGTGAATTTCTGTGGCTGCTGGCCTGAAGCTCGGTGAGTCAGGTGATCCCACAGGTTTTCCATTTCCTCCTTAGGAAATTGCTGGCAGGGAATGTTCTGCTGAAAGCAGAACCCTCGGGGGCCCCTTTGTGGCTCAGTGGGTAAAGCCACTGCCTTTGGCTCAGGTCATGATCCCAGGGTCCTGGGATCGAATCCCGCATTGGGCTCTCTGCTCAGCGGGGAGCCGGTTCCCCCTCTCTCTCTGTCTGCCTCTCTGCCTACTTGTGATCTCTGTCTGACAAATAAATAACAAAAATCTTAAACAAAACAAAACGGGACAGGACCCCGGACTCGGAAGACTGAGGAGGCAGGCGAGGGTTGGAGCCCGGGCCTCGGGGCCCGCCCGGCCCCACCGGCCCGCGCCAGGGAGGGGAGCCCCGGGCGCTAAGGAGCGGGAGGCGTCGGCGTCGCGCGCGGTGGACTCGCGGGGGGCTTTCCGGCAGGGTGCGGGCGAGACCCCGCGGGGTCCCGGGCCAGGCGCGGGGGGTGGGCCCGCAGACGGGCTGCACCCGAAGCGAGTTCGCCGGGCATTTTCCGGCCGATTCTCACGAGCGTTCTGCCCAAACCGGGATCGGGATCGGTTTGGGCAGAACGCTCCTGAGAATCGGCCGGCGTTGGGCAGTCCCGGGGACCGGCCCGTTCCCCGGGGCCGAGGGCCCTTTCTCGCTCGGGGCCCGGCGCGGCCCCCCGGAAAACGCGCCGAGAGGACGCGGACCCGCCGGCGGCCCCGGCGCCGGGGAGCATTCCCGGAGCAGAGTTGAGGGAGGGCCTGGGGCCGGGCGACGTACTCCGACTTTGGGGCCGCCTGGGGCGCCCTGGGCTGCGGCCTGCCCCAGCGGGGGATCGGAGGTTTCTCTCGCCCCGAGGCTCGGACGAGGCTCCGAAGGGCAATGTCGGCCCCGGGGCGGTCGGGGGCCTCGGGGCGCGGGACTCAGGGTTGCCCAGGGGGAGGTCCCGGGGCACGGGGCCCCGGACTCGGAAGGCCGAGGAGGCAGGCGAGGGTTGGATCCCGGGCCTCGGGGCCCGCCCGGCCCCACCGGCCCGCGCCAGGGAGGGGAGCCCCGGGCGCTGAGGAGCGGGAGGCGTTGGCGTCGCGCGCGGCGGACTCGCGGGGGGCTTTCCGGCAGGGTGCGGGCGCGACCCCGCGGAGTCCCGGGCCAGGCGCGGGGGGCGGCCCCGCAGACGGGCTGCACACGAAGCGAGTTCGCCGGGCGTTTTCCGGCCAATTCTCACGAGCGTTCTGCCCAAACCGGGATCGGTTTGGGCAGAACGCTCGTGAGAATCGGCCGGCGTTGGGCAGCCCCGGGGACCGGCCTGTTCCCCGGGGCCGAGGGCCCTTTCTCGCTCGGGGCCCGGCGCGGCCTCCCGGAAAACGCGCCGAGAGGACGCGGACCCGCCGGCGGCCCCGGCGCCGGGGAGCACTCCCGGAGCAGAGTTGAGGGAGGGCCTGGGGCCGGGCGTCGTGCTCCGACTTTGGGGGCGGCTGGGGCTCCCCGGGCTGCGCCTTCCCCCTGCGGGGGAACGGAGGTTTCTCTGGCCCCGAGGCGAGGACGCGGCAGCGAAGGGCACCGTCGGCGCCGGGGCGGTCGGGGGCCTCGGGGCGCGGGACTCAGGGTTGCCCAGGGGGAGGCCCCGGGGCACAGGACCACGGATTCCGAAGGCTGAGGAGGCAGGCGAGGGTTTGAGCCCGGGCCTCGGGGCCCGCCCGGCCCCACCGGCCCGCGCCAGGGAGGGGAGCCCCGGGCGCTGAGGAGCGGGAGGCGTCGGCGTCGCGCGCGGCGGACTCGCGGGGGGCTTTGCGGCGGGGTGTGAGCGGGACCCCGCGGGGTCCCGGGCCAGGCGCGGGGGGTGGCCCCGCAGACGGGCTGCGCCCGAAGCGAGTTCGCCGGGCATTTTCCGGCCGATTCTCACGAGCGTTCTGCCCAAACCGGGATCGGTTTGGGCAGAAGGCTCGTGAGAATCGGCCGGCGTTGGGCAGCCCCGGGGACCGGCCTGTTCCCCGGGGCCGAGGGCCCTTTCTCGCTCGGGGCCCGGCGCGGCCTCCCGGAAAACGCGCCGAGAGGACGCGGACCCGCCGGCGGCCCCGGCGCCGGGGAGCACTCCCGGAGCAGAGTTGAGGGAGGGCCTGGGGCCGGGCGTCGTGCTCCGACTTTGGGGGCGGCTGGGGCGCCCCGGGCTGCGCCTTCCCCCTGCGGGGGAACGGAGGTTTCTCTGGCCCCGAGGCGAGGACGCGGCAGCGAAGGGCACCGTCGGCGCCGGGGCGGTCGGGGGCCTCGGGGCGCGGGACTCAGGGTTGCCCAGGGGGAGGCCCCGGGGCACAGGACCACGGATTCCGAAGGCTGAGGAGGCAGGCGAGGGTTTGAGCCCGGGCCTCGGGGCCCGCCCGGCCCCACCGGCCCGCGCCAGGGAGGGGAGCCCCGGGCGCTGAGGAGCGGGAGGCGTCGGCGTCGCGCGCGGCGGACTCGCGGGGGGCTTTGCGGCGGGGTGCGAGCGGGACCCCGCGGGGTCCCGGGCCAGGCGCGGGGGGTGGCCCCGCAGACGGGCTGCGCCCGAAGCGAGTTCGCCGGGCATTTTCCGGCCGATTCTCACGAGCGTTCTGCCCAAACCGGGATCGGTTTGGGCAGAAGGCTCGTGAGAATCGGCCGGCGTTGGGCAGCCCCGGGGACCGGCCTGTTCCCCGGGGCCGAGGGCCCTTTCTCGCTCGGGGCCCGGCGCGGCCTCCCGGAAAACGCGCCGAGAGGACGCGGACCCGCCGGCGGCCCCGGCGCCGGGGAGCACTCCCGGAGCAGAGTTGAGGGAGGGCCTGGGGCCGGGCGTCGTGCTCCGACTTTGGGGGCGGCTGGGGCGCCCCGGGCTGCGCCTTCCCCCTGCGGGGGAACGGAGGTTTCTCTGGCCCCGAGGCGAGGACGCGGCAGCGAAGGGCACCGTCGGCGCCGGGGCGGTCGGGGGCCTCGGGGCGCGGGACTCAGGGTTGCCCAGGGGGAGGCCCCGGGGCACAGGACCACGGATTCCGAAGGCTGAGGAGGCAGGCGAGGGTTGGAGCCCGGGCCTCGGGGCCCGCCCGGCCCCACCGGCCCGCGCCAGGGAGGGGAGCCCCGGGCGCTGAGGAGCGGGAGGCGTCGGCGTCGCGCGCGGCGGACTCGCGGGGGGCTTTGCGGCGGGGTGCGAGCGGGACCCCGCGGGGTCCCGGGCCAGGCGCGGGGGGTGGCCCCGCAGACGGGCTGCGCCCGAAGCGAGTTCGCCGGGCGTTTTCCGGCCGATTCTCACGAGCGTTCTGCCCAAACCAGGATCGGTTTGGGCAGAACGCTCGTGAGAATCGGCCGGCGTTGGGCAGCCCCAGGGACTGGCCTGTTCCCCGAGGCCGAGGGCCCTTTCTCGCTCGGGGCCCGGCGCGGCCCCCCGGAAAACGCGCCGAGAGGACGCGGACCCGCCGGCGGCCCCGGCGCCGGGGAGCACTCCCGGAGCAGAGTTGAGGGAGGGCCTGGGGCCGGGCGTCGTGCTCCGACTTTGGGGGCGGCTGGGGCGCCCCGGGCTGCGCCTTCACCCTGCGGGGGAACGGAGGTTTCTCTGGCCCCGAGGCGAGGACGCAGCAGCGAAGGGCACCGCCGGCGCCGGGGCGGTCGGGGGCCTCGGGGCGCGGGACTCAGGGTTGCCCAGGGGGAGGCCCCGGGGCACAGGACCCCGGACTCCGAAGGCTGAGGAGGCAGGCGAGGGTTGGAGCCCGGGCCTCGGGGCCCGCCCGGCCCCTCCGGCCCGCGCCAGGGAAGGGAGCCCCGGGCGCTGAGGAGCGGGAGGCGTCGGCGTCGCGCGCGGCGACTCGCGGGGGGCTCTGCGGCGGGGTGCGGGCGGGACACCGCGGGGTTCCGGGCCAGGCGCGGGGGGCGGCCCCGCAGACGAGCTGCGCCCGAAGCGAGTTCGCCGGGCGTTTTCCGGCCGATTCTCACGAGCGTTCTGCCCAAACCGGGATCGGTTTGGGCAGAACGCTCGTGAGAATCGGCCGGCGTTGGGCAGCCCCGGTGACCGGCCTGTTCCCCGGGGCCAAGGGCCCTTTCTGGCTCGGGGCCCGGCGCGGCCCCCCGGAAAACGCGCCGAGAGGACGCGGACCCGACGGCGGACCCGGCGACGGGGAGCACTCCCGGAGCAGAGTTGAGGGAGGGCCTGGGGCCGGGCGTCGTGCTCCGACTTTGGGGGCGGCCTGGGCGCCCCGGGCTGCGGCTTCCCCCTGCGGGGGAACGGAGGTTTCTCTCGCCCCGAGGCGTGAAGGCGGCTGCGAAGGGCACCGCCGGCGCCGGGGCGGTCGGGAGCCTCGGGGCGCGGGACTCAGGGTTGCCCAGGGGGAGGCCCCGGGGCACAGGACCCCGGACACAGAAGGTTGAGGAGGCAGGCGAGGGTTGGAGCCCGGGCCTCGGGGCCCGCCCGGCCCCACCGGCCCGCACCAGGGAGGGAGCCCCGGGCGCTGAGGAGCAGGAGGCGTCGGCGTCGCGCGCGGCGGACTCGCGTGGGGCTCTGCGGCGGGGTGCGGGCGCGACACCGCGGGGTCCCGGGCCAGGCGCGTGGTGCGGCCCCGCAGACGGGCTGCGCCCGACGCGAGTTCGCCGGTCGTTTTCCGGCCGATTCTCACGAGCGTTCTGCCCAAACCGGGATCGGTTTGGGCAGAACGCTCGTGAGAATCGGCCGTCGTTGGACAGCCCCGGCGACTGGCCTGTTCCCCGGGGCCGAGGGCCCTTACTCGCTCGGGGCCCGGCGCGGCCCCCCGGAAAACGCGCCGAGATGACGCGGATCCGCCGGCGGCCCCTGCGTCGGGGAGCACTCCCGGAGCAGAGTTGAGGGAGGGCCTGGGGCCGGGCGTCGTGCTCCGACTTTGGGGGCGGCTGGGGCGCCCCGGGCTGCGGCTTCCCCCTGTGGGTGAACGGAGGTTTCTCTCGCCCCGAGGCATGGACGCGGCTGCGAAGGGCACCGCCGGCGCCGGGGCGGTCGGGGGCCTCGGGAAGCGGGACTCAGGGTTGCCCAGGGGGAGGCCCCGGGGCACAGGACCCCGGACTCGGAAGGCTGAGGAGGCAGGCGAGGGTTGGAGCCCGGGCCTTGGGACCCACCCGGCCCCACCGGCCCGCGCCAGGGAGGGGAGCCCCGGGCGCTGAGGAGCGGGAGGCGTCGGCGTCGCGCGCGGCGGACTCGCGGGGGGCTTTCCGGCGGGGTGTGTTCGCGACCCCGCGGGGTCCCGGGCCAGGCGCGGGGGGCGGCCCCGCAGACGGGCTGCGCCCGAAGCGAGTTTGCCGGGCGTTTTCCGGCCGATTCTCACGAGCGTTCTGCCCAAACCGGGATCGGTTTGGGCAGAACGCTCGTGAGAATCGGCCGGCGTTGGGCAGCCCCGGGGACCGGCCTGTTCCCCGGGGCCGAGGGCCCTTTCTCGCTCGGGGCACGGCGCGGCCCCCCGGAAAACGCGCCGAGAGGACGCGGACCCGCCGGCGGCCCCGGCGCCGGGGAGCACTCCCGGAGCAGAGTTGAGGGAGGGCCTGCGGCCGGGCGTCGTACTCCGACTTTGGGGACGCCTAGGGCGCCCTGGGCTGCGGCCTGCCCCAGCGGGGGAACGGAGGTTTCTCTCGCCCCGAGGCTCGGACGAGGCTCCGAAGGGCAATGTCGGCCCCGGGGCGGTCGGGGGCCTCGGGGCGCGGGACTCAGGGTTGCCCAGGGGGAGGTCCCGGGGCACGGGGCCCCGGACTCGGAAGGCCGAGGAGGCAGGCGAGGGTTGGATCCCGGGCCTCGGGGCCCGCCCGGCCCCACCGGCCCGTGCCAGGGAGGGGAGCCCCGGGCGCTTAGGAGCGGGAGGCGTCTGCGTCGCGCGCGGCGGACTCGCGGGGGGCTCTGCGGCGGGGTGCGGGCGGGACCCCGCGGGGTCCCGGGCCAGGCGCGGGGGGCGGCCCCGCAGACGGGCTGCGCCCGAAGCGAGTTCGCCGGGCGTTTTCCGGCCGATTCTCACGAGCGTTCTGCCCAAACCGGGATCGGTTTGGGCAGAACGCTCGTGAGAATCGGCCGGCGTTGGACAGCCCCGGCGACTGGCCTGTTCCCCGGGGCCGAGGGCCCTTTCTCGCTCGGGGCCCGGCGCGGCCCCCCGGAAAACGCGCCGAGAGGACGCGGATCCGCCGGCGGCCCCTGCGTCGGGGAGCACTCCCCGAGCAGACTTGAGGGAGGGCCTGGGGCCGGGCGTCGTGCTCCGACTTTGGGGGCGGCTGGGGCGCCCCGGGCTGCGGCTTCCCCCTGTGGGTGAACGGAGGTTTCTCTCGCCCCGAGGCTCGGACGAGGCTCCGAAGGGCAATGTCGGCCCCGGGGCGGTCGGGGGCCTCGGGGCGCGGGACTCAGGGTTGCCCAGGGGGAGGTCCCGGGGCACGGGGCCCCGGACTCGGAAGGCCGAGGAGGCAGGCGAGGGTTGGATCCCGGGCCTCGGGGCCCGCCCGGCCCCACCGGCCCGCGCCAGGGAGGGGAGCCCCGGGCGCTGAGGAGCGGGAGGCGTTGGCGTCGCGCGCGGCGGACTCGCGGGGGGCTTTCCGGCAGGGTGCGGGCGCGACCCCGCGGAGTCCCGGGCCAGGCGCGGGGGTCGGCCCCGCAGACGGGCTGCACACGAAGCGAGTTCGCCGGGCGTTTTCCGGCCAATTCTCACGAGCGTTCTGCCCAAACCGGGATCGGTTTGGGCAGAACGCTCGTGAGAATCGGCCGGCGTTGGGCAGCCCCGGGGACCGGCCTGTTCCCCGGGGCCGAGGGCCCTTTCTCGCTCGGGGCCCGGCGCGGCCTCCCGGAAAACGCGCCGAGAGGACGCGGACCCGCCGGCGGCCCCGGCGCCGGGGAGCACTCCCGGAGCAGAGTTGAGGGAGGGCCTGGGGCCGGGCGTCGTGCTCCGACTTTGGGGGCGGCTGGGGCGCCCCGGGCTGCGCCTTCCCCCTGCGGGGGAACGGAGGTTTCTCTGGCCCCGAGTCGAGGACGCGGCAGCGAAGGGCACCGTCGGCGCCGGGGCGGTCGGGGGCCTCGGGGCGCGGGACTCAGGGTTGCCCAGGGGGAGGCCCCGGGGCACAGGACCACGGATTCCGAAGGCTGAGGAGGCAGGCGAGGGTTGGAGCCCGGGCCTCGGGGCCCGCCCGGCCCCACCGGCCCGCGCCAGGGAGGGGAGCCCCGGGCGCTGAGGAGCGGGAGGCGTCGGCGTCGCGCGCGGCGGACTCGCGGGGGGCTTTGCGGCGGGGTGCGAGCGGGACCCCGCGGGGTCCCGGGCCAGGCGCGGGGGGTGGCCCCGCAGACGGGCTGCGCCCGAAGCGAGTTCGCCGGGCGTTTTCCGGCCAATTCTCACGAGCGTTCTGCCCAAACCAGGATCGGTTTGGGCAGAACGCTCGTGAGAATCGGCCGGCGTTGGGCAGCCCCAGGGACTGGCCTGTTCCCCGAGGCCGAGGGCCCTTTCTCGCTCGGGGCCCGGCGCGGCCCCCCGGAAAACGCGCCGAGAGGACGCGGACCCGCCGGCGGCCCCGGCGCCGGGGAGCACTCCCGGAGCAGAGTTGAGGGAGGGCCTGGGGCCGGGCGTCGTGCTCCGACTTTGGGGGCGGCTGGGGCGCCCCGGGCTGCGCCTTCACCCTGCGGGGGAACGGAGGTTTCTCTGGCCCCGAGGCGAGGACGCAGCAGCGAAGGGCACCGCCGGCGCCGGGGCGGTCGGGGGCCTCGGGGCGCGGGACTCAGGGTTGCCCAGGGGGAGGCCCCGGGGCACAGGACCCCGGACTCCGAAGGCTGAGGAGGCAGGCGAGGGTTGGAGCCCGGGCCTCGGGGCCCGCCCGGCCCCTCCGGCCCGCGCCAGGGAAGGGAGCCCCGGGCGCTGAGGAGCAGGAGGCGTCGGCGTCGCGCGCGGCGACTCGCGGGGGGCTCTGCGGCGGGGTGCGGGCGGGACACCGCGGGGTTCCGGGCCAGGCGCGGGGGGCGGCCCCGCAGACGAGCTGCGCCCGAAGCGAGTTCGCCGGGCGTTTTCCGGCCGATTCTCACGAGCGTTCTGCCCAAACCGGGATCGGTTTGGGCAGAACGCTCGTGAGAATCGGCCGGCGTTGGGCAGCCCCGGTGACCGGCCTGTTCCCCGGGGCCAAGGGCCCTTTCTGGCTCGGGGCCCGGCGCGGCCCCCCGGAAAACGCGCCGAGAGGACGCGGACCCGACGGCGGACCCGGCGACGGGGAGCACTCCCGGAGCAGAGTTGAGGGAGGGCCTGGGGCCGGGCGTCGTGCTCCGACTTTGGGGGCGGCCTGGGCGCCCCGGGCTGCGGCTTCCCCCTGCGGGTGAACGGAGGTTTCTCTCGCCCCGAGGCGTGAAGGCGGCTGCGAAGGGCACCGCCGGCGCCGGGGCGGTCGGGGGCCTCGGGGCGCGGGACTCAGGGTTGCCCAGGGGGAGGCCCCGGGGCACAGGACCCCGGACACAGAAGGTTGAGGAGGCAGGCGAGGGTTGGAGCCCGGGCCTCGGGGCCCGCCCGGCCCCACCGGCCCGCACCAGGGAGGGAGCCCCGGGCGCTGAGGAGCAGGAGGCGTCGGCGTCGCGCGCGGCGGACTCGCGGGGGGCTCTGCGGCGGGGTGCGGGCGCGACACCGCGGGGTCCCGGGCCAGGCGCGTGGTGCGGCCCCGCAGACGGGCTGCGCCCGACGCGAGTTCGCCGGTCGTTTTCCGGCCGATTCTCACGAGCGTTCTGCCCAAACCGGGATCGGTTTGGGCAGAACGCTCGTGAGAATCGGCCGGCGTTGGGCAGCCCCGGGGACCGGCCTTTTCCCCGGGGCCGAGGGCCCTTTCTCGCTTGGGGCCCGGCGCGGCCCCCCGGAAAACGCGCCGAGAGGACGCGGACCCGCCGGCGGCCCCGGCGCCGGGGAGCCCTCCCGGAGCAGAGTTGAGGGAGGGCCTGGGGCCGGGCGTCGTGCTCCGACTTTGGGGGCGGCTGGGGCGCCCCGGGCTGCGACTTCCCCCTGCGGGGCAACGGAGGTTTCTCTCGCCCCGAGGCGTGGACGCGGCTGCGAAGGGCACCGTCGGCGCCGGGGCGGTCGGGGGCCTCGGGGCGCGGGACTCAGGGTTGCCCAGGGGGAGGCCCCGGGGCACAGGACCCCGGACTCGGAAGGCTGAGGAGGCAGGCGAGGGTTGGAGCCCGGGCCTCGGGGCCCGCCCGGCCCCACCGGCCCGCGCCAGGGAGGGGAGCCCCGGGCGCTGAGGAGCGGGAGGCGTCGGCGTCGCGCGCGGCGGACTCGCGGGGGGCTTTCCGGCGGGGCGCGGGCGCGACCCCGCGGGGTCCCGGGCCAGGCGCGGGGGGCGGCCCCGCAGACGGGCTGCGCCCGAAGCGAGTTCGCCGGGCGTTTTCCGGCCGATTCGCACGAGCGTTCTGCCCAAACCGGGATCGGTTTGGGCAGAACGCTCGTGAGAATCGGCCGGCGTTGGGCAGCCCCGGGGACCGGCCTGGTCCCCGGGGCCGAGGGCCCTTTCTCGCTCGGGGCCCGGCGCGGCCCCCCGGAAAACGCGCCGAGAGGACGCGGACCCGCCGGCGGCCCCGGCGCCGGGGAGCCCTCCCGGAGCAGAGTTGAGGGAGGGCCTGGGGCCGGGCGTCGTGCTCCGACTTTGGGGGCGGCTGGGGCGCCCCGGGCTGCGGCTTCCCCCTGCGGGGGAACGGAGGTTTCTCTCGCCCCGAGGCGTGGACGCGGCTGCGAAGGGCACCGTCGGCGCCGGGGCGGTCGGGGGCCTTGGGGCGCGGGACTCAGGGTTGCCCAGGGGGAGGCCCCGGGGCCCAGGACCCCGGACTCGGAAGGCTGAGGAGGCAGGCGAGGGTTGGAGCCCGGGCCTCGGGGCCCGCCCGGCCGCACCGGCCCGCGCCAGGTAGGGGAGCCCTGGCGCTGAGGAGCGGGAGGCATCGGCGTCCCGCGCGGCGGACTCGCGGCGGGCTCTGCGGCGGGGTGCAGGCGGGACCCCGCGGGGTCCCGGGCCAGGCGCGGGGGGCGGCCCCGCAGACGGGCTGCGCCCGAAGCGAGTTTGCCGGGCGTTTTCCGGCCGATTCTCACGAGCGTTCTGCCCAAACCGATCCCGGTTTGGGCAGAACGCTCGTGAGAATCGGCCGCCGTTGGGCAGCCCCGGGGACCGGCCTGTTCCCCGGGGCCGAGAGCCCTTTCTCGCTCGGGGCCCGGCGCGGCCCCCCGGAAAACGCGCCGAGAGGACGCGGACCCGCCGGTGGCCCCAGCGCCGGGAGCACTCCCGGAGCAGAGTTGAGGGAGGGCCTGGGGCCGGACGTCGTGCTCTGACCTTGGGGGCGGCTGGGGCGCCCCGGGCTGCGCCTTACCCCTGCGGGGGAACAGAGGTTTCTCTGGCCCCGAGGCGAGGACGCGGCAGCGAAGGGCACCGTCGGCGCCAGGGCGGTCGGGGGCCTCGGGGCGCGGGACTCAGGGTTGCCCAGGGGGAGGCCCCGGGGCACAGGACCCCGGACTCCGAAGGCTGAGGAGGCAGGCGAGGGTTGGAGCCCGGGCATCGGGGCCCGCCCGGCCCCACCGGCCCGCGCCAGGGAGGGGAGCCCCGGGCGCTGAGGAGCGGGTGGCGTCGGCGTCGCTCGCGGCAGACTCGCGGGGGGCTTTCCGGCGGGGTGTGTTCGCTACCCCGCGGGGTCCCGGGCCAGGCGCGGGGGGCGGCCCCGCAGACGGGCTGCGCCCGAAGCGAGTTCGCCGGGCGTTTTCCGGCCGATTCTCACGAGCGTTCTGCCCAAACCGGGATCGGTTTGGGCAGAACGCTCGTGAGAATCGGCCGGCGTTGGGCAGCCCCAGGGACTGGCCTGTTCCCCGGGGCCGAGGGCCCTTTCTCGCTCGGGGCCCGGCGCGGCCCCCCGGAAAACGCGCCGAGAGGACGCGGACCCGCCGGCGGCCCCGGCGCCGGGGAGCACTCCCGGAGCAGAGTTGAGGAAGGGCCTGGGGCCGGGCGTCGTGCTCCGACTTTGGGGGCGGCTGGGGCGCCCCGGACTGCGGCTTCCCCCTGCGGGGGAACGGAGGTTTCTCTCGCCCCGAGGCGTGGACGCGGCTGCGAAGGGCACCGTCGGCGCCGGGGCGGTCGGGGGCCTCGGGGCGCGGGACTCAGGGTTGCCCAGGGGGAGGCCCCGGGGCACAGGACCCCGGACTCGGAAGGCTGAGGAGGCAGGCGAGGGTTGGAGCCCGGGCCTCGGGGCCCGCCTGACCCCACCGGCCCGCGCCAGGGAGGGGAGCCCCGGGCGCTGAGGAGCGGGAGGCGTCTGCGTCGCGCGCGGCGGACTCGCGGGGGGCTCTGCGGCGGGGTGTGGGCGGGACCCCGCGGGGTCCCGGGCCAGGCGCGGGGGGCGGCCCCGCAGACGGGCTGCGCCCGAAGCGAGTTCGCCGGGCGTTTTCCGGCCGATTCTCACGAGCGTTCTGCCGAAACCGGGATCGGTTTGGGCAGAACGCTCGTGAGAATCGGCCGGCGTTGGACAGCCCCGGCGACTGGCCTGTTCCCCGGGGCCGAGGGCCCTTTCTCGCTCGGGGCCCGGCGCGGCCCCCCGGAAAACGCGCCGAGAGGACGCGGATCCGCCGGCGGCCCCGGCGTCGGGGAGCACTCCCGGAGCAGAGTTGAGGGAGGGCCTGGGGCCGGGCGTCGTGCTCCGACTTTGGGGGCGGCTGGGGCGCCCCGGGCTGCGGCTTCCCCCTGTGGGTGAACGGAGGTTTCTCTCGCCCCGAGGCGTGGACGCGGCTGCGAAGGGCACCGCCGGCGCCGGGGCGGTCGGGGGCCTCGGGAAGCGGGACTCAGGGTTGCCCAGGGGGAGGCCCCGGGGCACAGGACCCCGGACACAGAAGGTTGAGGAGGCAGGCGAGGGTTGGAGCCCGGGCCTCGGGGCCCGCCTGGCCCCACCGGCCCGCGCCAGGAAGGGAGCCCCGGGCGCTGAGGAGCGGGAGGCGTCGGCGTCGCGCGCGGCGGACTCGCGGGGGGCTCTGCGGCGGGGTGCGGGCGGGACCCCGCGGGGTCCCGGGCCAGGCGCGGGGGGCGGCCCCGCAGACGGGCTGCGCCCGAAGCGAGTTTGCCGGGCGTTTTCCGGCCGATTCTCACGAGCGTTCTGCCCAAACCGATCCCGGTTTGGGCAGAACGCTCGAGAGAATCGGCCGCCGTTGGGCAGCCCCGGGGACCGGCCTGGTCCCCGGGGCCGAGGGCCCTTTCTCGCTCGGGGCCCGGCGCGGCCCCCCGGAAAACGCGCCGAGAGGACGCGGACCCGCCGGTGGCCCCAGCGCCGGGAGCACTCCCGGAGCAGAGTTGAGGGAGGGCCTGGGGCCGGGCGTCGTGCTCTGACCTTGGGGGCGGCTGGGGCGCCCCGGGCTGCGCCTTACCCCTGCGGGGGAACAGAGGTTTCTCTGGCCCCGAGGCGAGGACGCGGCAGCGAAGGGCACCGTCGGCGCCAGGGCGGTCGGGGGCCTCGGGGCGCGGGACTCAGGGTTGCCCAGGGGGAGGCCCCGGGGCACAGGACCCCGGACTCCGAAGGCTGAGGAGGCAGGCGAGGGTTGGAGCCCGGGCATCGGGGCCCGCCCGGCCCCACCGGCCCGCACCAGGGAGGGGAGCCCCGGGCGCTGAGGAGCGGGTGGCGTCGGCGTCGCTCGCGGCAGACTCGCGGGGGGCTTTCCGGCGGGGTGTGTTCGCTACCCCGCGGGGTCCCGGGCCAGGCGCGGGGGGCGGCCCCGCAGACGGGCTGCGCCCGAAGCGAGTTCGCCGGGCGTTTTCCGGCCGATTCTCACGAGCGTTCTGCCCAAACCGGGATCGGTTTGGGCAGAACGCTCGTGAGAATCGGCCGGCGTTGGGCAGCCCCAGGGACTGGCCTGTTCCCCGGGGCCGAGGGCCCTTTCTCGCTCGGGGCCCGGCGCGGCCCCCCGGAAAACGCGCCGAGAGGACGCGGACCCGCCGGCGGCCCCGGCGCCGGGGAGCACTCCCGGAGCAGAGTTGAGGAAGGGCCTGGGGCCGGGCGTCGTGCTCCGACTTTGGGGGCGGCTGGGGCGCCCCGGACTGCGGCTTCCCCCTGCGGGGGAACGGAGGTTTCTCTCGCCCCGAGGCGTGGACGCGGCTGCGAAGGGCACCGTCGGCGCCGGGGCGGTCGGGGGCCTCGGGGCGCGGGACTCAGGGTTGCCCAGGGGGAGGCCCCGGGGCACAGGACCCCGGACTCGGAAGGCTGAGGAGGCAGGCGAGGGTTGGAGCCCGGGCCTCGGGGCCCGCCTGACCCCACCGGCCCGCGCCAGGGAGGGGAGCCCCGGGCGCTGAGGAGCGGGAGGCGTCTGCGTCGCGCGCGGCGGACTCGCGGGGGGCTCTGCGGCGGGGTGCGGGCGGGACCCCGCGGGGTCCCGGGCCAGGCGCGGGGGGCGGCCCCGCAGACGGGCTGCGCCCGAAGCGAGTTCGCCGGGCGTTTTCCGGCCGATTCTCACTTGCGTTCTGCCGAAACCGGGATCGGTTTGGGCAGAACGCTCGTGAGAATCGGCCGGCGTTGGACAGCCCCGGCGACTGGCCTGTTCCCCGGGGCCGAGGGCCCTTTCTCGCTCGGGGCCCGGCGCGGCCCCCCGGAAAACGCGCCGAGAGGACGCGGACCCGCCGGTGGCCCCAGCGCCGGGAGCACTCCCGGAGCAGAGTTGAGGGAGGGCCTGGGGCCGGGCGTCGTGCTCTGACCTTGGGGGCGGCTGGGGCGCCCCGGGCTGCGCCTTACCCCTGCGGGGGAACAGAGGTTTCTATGGCCCCGAGGCGAGGACGCGGCAGCGAAGGGCACCGTCGGCGCCAGGGCGGTCGGGGGCCTCGGGGCGCGGGACTCAGGGTTGCCCAGGGGGAGGCCCCGGGGCACAGGACCCCGGACTCCGAAGGCTGAGGAGGCAGGCGAGGGTTGGAGCCCGGGCATCGGGGCCCGCCCGGCCCCACCGGCCCGCGCCAGGGAGGGGAGCCCCGGGCGCTGAGGAGCGGGTGGCGTCGGCGTCGCTCGCGGCAGACTCGCGGGGGGCTTTCCGGCGGGGTGTGTTCGCTACCCCGCGGGGTCCCGGGCCAGGCGCGGGGGGCGGCCCCGCAGACGGGCTGCGCCCGAAGCGAGTTCGCCGGGCGTTTTCCGGCCGATTCTCACGAGCGTTCTGCCCAAACCGGGATCGGTTTGGGCAGAACGCTCGTGAGAATCGGCCGGCGTTGGGCAGCCCCAGGGACTGGCCTGTTCCCCGGGGCCGAGGGCCCTTTCTCGCTCGGGGCCCGGCGCGGCCCCCCGGAAAACGCGCCGAGAGGACGCGGACCCGCCGGCGGCCCCGGCGCCGGGGAGCACTCCCGGAGCAGAGTTGAGGAAGGGCCTGGGGCCGGGCGTCGTGCTCCGACTTTGGGGGCGGCTGGGGCGCCCCGGACTGCGGCTTCCCCCTGCGGGGGAACGGAGGTTTCTCTCGCCCCGAGGCGTGGACGCGGCTGCGAAGGGCACCGTCGGCGCCGGGGCGGTCGGGGGCCTCGGGGCGCGGGACTCAGGGTTGCCCAGGGGGAGGCCCCGGGGCACAGGACCCCGGACTCGGAAGGCTGAGGAGGCAGGCGAGGGTTGGAGCCCGGGCCTCGGGGCCCGCCTGACCCCACCGGCCCGCGCCAGGGAGGGGAGCCCCGGGCGCTGAGGAGCGGGAGGCGTCTGCGTCGCGCGCGGCGGACTCGCGGGGGGCTCTGCGGCGGGGTGTGGGCGGGACCCCGCGGGGTCCCGGGCCAGGCGCGGGGGGCGGCCCCGCAGACGGGCTGCGCCCGAAGCGAGTTCGCCGGGCGTTTTCCGGCCGATTCTCACGAGCGTTCTGCCGAAACCGGGATCGGTTTGGGCAGAACGCTCGTGAGAATCGGCCGGCGTTGGACAGCCCCGGCGACTGGCCTGTTCCCCGGGGCCGAGGGCCCTTTCTCGCTCGGGGCCCGGCGCGGCCCCCCGGAAAACGCGCCGAGAGGACGCGGACCCGCCGGCGGCCCCGGCGTCGGGGAGCACTCCCGGAGCAGAGTTGAGGGAGGGCCTGGGGCCGGGCGTCGTGCTCCGACTTTGGGGGCGGCTGGGGCGCCCCGGGCTGCGGCTTCCCCCTGTGGGTGAACGGAGGTTTCTCTCGCCCCGAGGCGTGGACGCGGCTGCGAAGGGCACCGCCGGCGCCGGGGCGGTCGGGGGCCTCGGGAAGCGGGACTCAGGGTTGCCCAGGGGGAGGCCCCGGGGCACAGGACCCCGGACACAGAAGGTTGAGGAGGCAGGCGAGGGTTGGAGCCCGGGCCTCGGGGCCCGCCTGGCCCCACCGGCCCGCGCCAGGAAGGGAGCCCCGGGCGCTGAGGAGCGGGAGGCGTCGGCGTCGCGCGCGGCGGACTCGCGGGGGGCTCTGCGGCGGGGTGCGGGCGGGACCCCGCGGGGTCCCGGGCCAGGCGCGGGGGGCGGCCCCGCAGACGGGCTGCGCCCGAAGCGAGTTTGCCGGGCGTTTTCCGGCCGATTCTCACGAGCGTTCTGCCCAAACCGGGATCGGTTTGGGCAGAACGCTCGTGAGAATCGGCCGCCGTTGGGCAGCCCCGGGGACCGGCCTGTTCCCCGGGGCCGAGGGCCCTTTCTCGCTCGGGGCCCGGCGCGGCCCCCCGGAAAACGCGCCGAGAGGACGCGGACCCGCCGGTGGCCCCAGCGCCGGGAGCACTCCCGGAGCAGAGTTGAGGGAGGGCCTGGGGCCGGGCGTCGTGCTCTGACCTTGGGGGCGGCTGGGGCGCCCCGGGCTGCGCCTTACCCCTGCGGGGAAACAGAGGTTTCTCTGGCCCCGAGGCGAGGACGCGGCAGCGAAGGGCACCGTCGGCGCCAGGGCGGTCGGGGGCCTCGGGGCGCGGGACTCAGGGTTGCCCAGGGGGAGGCCCCGGGGCACAGGACCCCGGACTCCGAAGGCTGAGGAGGCAGGCGAGGGTTGGAGCCCGGGCATCGGGGCCCGCCCGGCCCCACCGGCCCGCGCCAGGGAGGGGAGCCCCGGGCGCTGAGGAGCGGGTGGCGTCGGCGTCGCTCGCGGCAGACTCGCGGGGGGCTTTCCGGCGGGGTGTGTTCGCTACCCCGCGGGGTCCCGGGCCAGGCGCGGGGGGCGGCCCCGCAGACGGACTGCGCCCGAAGCGAGTTCGCCGGGCGTTTTCCGGCCGATTCTCACGAGCGTTCTGCCCAAACCGGGATCGGTTTGGGCAGAACGCTCGTGAGAATCGGCCGGCGTTGGGCAGCCCCAGGGACTGGCCTGTTCCCCGGGGCCGAGGGCCCTTTCTCGCTCGGGGCCCGGCGCGGCCCCCCGGAAAACGCTCCGAGAGGACGCGGACCCGCCGGCGGCCCCGGCGCCGGGGAGCACTCCCGGAGCAGAGTTGAGGAAGGGCCTGGGGCCGGGCGTCGTGCTCCGACTTTGGGGGCGGCTGGGGCGCCCCGGACTGCGGCTTCCCCCTGCGGGGGAACGGAGGTTTCTCTCGCCCCGAGGCGTGGACGCGGCTGCGAAGGGCACCGTCGGCGCCGGGGCGGTCGGGGGCCTCGGGGCGCGGGACTCAGGGTTGCCCAGGGGGAGGCCCCGGGGCACAGGACCCCGGACTCGGAAGGCTGAGGAGGCAGGCGAGGGTTGGAGCCCGGGCCTCGGGGCCCGCCTGACCCCACCGGCCCGCGCCAGGGAGGGGAGCCCCGGGCGCTGAGGAGCGGGAGGCGTCTGCGTCGCGCGCGGCGGACTCGCGGGGGGCTCTGCGGCGGGGTGCGGGCGGGACCCCGCGGGGTCCCGGGCCAGGCGCGGGGGGCGGCCCCGCAGACGGGCTGCGCCCGAAGCGAGTTCGCCGGGCGTTTTCCGGCCGATTCTCACGAGCGTTCTGCCGAAACCGGGATCGGTTTGGGCAGAACGCTCGTGAGAATCGGCCGGCGTTGGACAGCCCCGGCGACTGGCCTGTTCCCCGGGGCCGAGGGCCCTTTCTCGCTCGGGGCCCGGCGCGGCCCCCCGGAAAACGCGCCGAGAGGACGCGGATCCGCCGGCGGCCCCGGCGTCGGGGAGCACTCCCGGAGCAGAGTTGAGGGAGGGCCTGGGGCCGGGCGTCGTGCTCCGACTTTGGGGGCGGCTGGGGCGCCCCGGGCTGCGGCTTCCCCCTGTGGGTGAACGGAGGTTTCTCTCGCCCCGAGGCGTGGACGCGGCTGCGAAGGGCACCGCCGGCCGGGGCGGTCGGGGGCCTCGGGAAGCGGGACTCAGGGTTGCCCAGGGGGAGGCCCCGGGGCACAGGACCCCGGACACAGAAGGTTGAGGAGGCAGGCGAGGGTTGGAGCCCGGGCCTCGGGGCCCGCCCGGCCCCACCGGCCCGCGCCAGGAAGGGAGCCCCGGGCGCTGAGGAGCGGGAGGCGTCGGCGTCGCGCGCGGCAGACTCGCGGGGGGCTCTGCGGCGGGGTGCGGGCGGGACACCGCGGGGTCCCGGGCCAGGCGCGGGGGGCGGCCCCGCAGACGGGCTGCGCCCGAAGCGAGTTCGCCGGGCGTTCTCCGGCCGATTCTCACGAGCGTTCTGCCCAAACCGGGATCGGTTTGGGCAGAACGCTCGTGAGAATCGGCCGGCGTTGGGCAGCCCCGGGGACCGGCCTCTTCCCCGGGGCCGAGGGCCCTTTCTCGCTCGGGGCCCGGCGCGGCCCCCTGGAAAACGCGCCGAGAGGACGCGGACCCTCCGGCTGCCCTGGCGCCGGGGAGCACTCCCGGAGCAGAGTTGAGGGAGGGCCTGGGGCCGGGCGTCGTGCTCCGACTTTGGGGGCGGCTGGGGCGCGCCGGGCTGCGCCTTCCCCCTGCGGGGGAACGGAGGTTTCTCTGGCCCCGAGGCGAGGACGCGGCAGCGAAGGGCACCGTCGGCGCCGGGGCAGTTGGGGGCCTCGGGGCGCGGGACTCAGGGTTGCCCAGGGGGAGGCCCCGGGGCACAGGACCCCGGATTCCGAAGGCTGAGGAGGCAGGTGAGGGTTGGAGCCCGGGCCTCGGGGCCCGCCCGGCCCCACCGGCCCGCGCCAGGGAGGGGAGCCCTGGCGCTGAGGAGCGGGAGGCGTCGGCGTCGCGCGCGGCGGACTCGCGGGGGGCTCTGCGGCGGGGTGCGGGCGGGACCCCGCGGAGTCCCGGGCCAGGCGCGGGGGGCGGCCCCGCAGACGGGCTGCGCCCGAAGCGAATTCGCCGGGCGTTTTCCGGCCGATTCTCACGAGCGTTCTGCCCAAACCGGGATCGGTTTGGGCA